>NC_058524.1:488093875-488399443 GCF_904849725.1 Hordeum vulgare subsp. vulgare | reverse complement strand
TTGTTAGCATTGTAACTATCTCTCTCTATCCTCCGTGTATATCTCCTCTCTGGTTTGGTTTAAACAACTGGGATACCTTATGTGTATGAGAGTTGAGACGCTTAAACCATTATCTAACACCAAGGATGAAAGAAATCCACATTTCAACCTGACTAAACCCCGACTCTAAAACCAGTTTCTGCAGATCACCAATTCTCAGTACCGTTCAGGACTAAACCGTGGACTCAACGCGGCACCTTACCATTGAAAGCTATGATCAACACAATGCCACACACTATAACTCATGCCAAACGGAAATATATATGGTTCACATAGATGAGTCGTTTTTATTGTGGATACTAAAAATCGAAAACACAAACATAGATCACTTTTGGTTATCAGCTCGATTTTATTGGGGATACTACAAGCCGAAAAATTAACATAAATCACTTTTGGTTGATCAGCGTCTTGAAGTTCACCGGCGTTGTAAATTGCGTTGTGCCATTGAGAAATGTAGTTGTGGCCAGCTTAGCGGCCTGCTCTGTCGGGTTCTCCTGATCCCAGTACCAATACTCCATGTGGTTGCCACACGGTGGCCTGTAGTTAGGTGCACAGGGGCCTTCGCAGCATGAGGCCCCGGTGTTGACAAATCCTGTGCATCCATCAATAGGCCATAACAAAACAGGAAACATATTAATAGCTGACGAATTTGTGACCCTATAGGAATATTAGTCATTCTTAATGGATTTTACCGTATGCCGATGGATTTGTGCTGACTGCATCTGAGAAGGCATAGTAGTCAGCGATGGAGTAGCGGAGGCCATTGAGGTTGGAGGCGAGGCTAGCCATGAGCGGCTTGATGCCGTCGTTGAAGTCCTTGGGGAGGCTGGTCATGAGGTCGTCGCAGGTAGAGGTCACCACTGGCGTACATAAGGTCGGGACGTTGATTATCCCGAACTTCCTCGCACCCAAGTTGTACAAGTCCGTAATGCTGTCCCCATAGGAGGATATGAGGTGTGGGACATCATTTTTGCTATCCGGCCCCGATCTGGTCATGATGTTGTAGATGTAGTATAGGTCACTCGCACCGACGCTGATGAGGAATAGGGAATTGGACAACATCTTGCTCAACTCTTGCCGGCTACGGTTGGCCTCCATCTTCTCCATCGTGGTCGCGAAGTACTTTATTTGGTCCGTCAATGGGAAGTTCAGACCGTCGTCCTGAAAACATCATTTTTTGATTAATTGTAGTTGATGTCAAACAAGCCCCTTATACCTAGCTAGCTTGTTTGGTTAACCAATAGCAGGCTAGGAGTTTAATCTACCAAACTCTCTGCATTGCAACAATTGATGTGTACAAAACTTATGATGTTGCAATATGCTCTCGTGTGTCATACGACCTAATATATGCATATAAATTATTTTGTGCTTACATATCGATGTAAGGCATATGATAACCGAAGATATATAAACGATAAAAGTACATGCATTCCTGAATATATGCACGTAAGTTCAAATACATATGCATGCATATGAAGATGTCCACTTACACTGTCTCTCCAAATCCCAGCAGTCGCGGAAGCATAGTTGACTCCAGCGAAACCGGCCTCAATTCTTGCGGGATTATTAAGAGACTTATAAGCAGGAGGGCTCATCTCGAATCCCATAGCTTTTGCTGCATATTAATCAAAGACATGCGCACTGATTAACCAATGTTCTTTGGAAAACCGGGACAACTTAGCTAGCATATCCATTCTTTCTAAAAATATTGGTATTCTTCCTGATTTCAGACTATAATGCCAATGAAACCAAAACAAAGAAAAGAGAAAGAAGCCAGGCTTATATGCATAAAAAAGTAAAATCTACAATTAGTAGGAGTGATCAAGAAGAAACATCGATAAATTAACATGCATATCCTGTCAAATGAAATAATATGAGAAAAGTTCTACGTCTTGTAATTTGAAATGGAGATGGTATTCAGTGCTCACTCCATGCCAAAATGTAGTTCTTATTAGATTTTTCTGAAGTCAGACATTGTAAATTTTGTAAAAGAATATGCATATTTGACAATACCAAATGTATACGATATGAAAGTATATTTCATAACAAATCTAATAGTATTGATTTGGTATTGTAGATGTTGATAAATTTTCCTATAAACATAGTCAAAGTTTACAAGGTTAGACTTTGGACAAAACTAATAATGCACCATATTTCGACATATAGAGGGAGTAGTTGTGAAACCATGTATCCCATATATAATTGGTTTATTAAACTTCATGTCTTAATTACATTCTTTTTTTGGAAAAGGTTTTAATTACATTCTTGGCAGCTGATATATAGCATATATGGTGATACCTTTCAGTATTGCTTCAACTGCTATGGGTAAAGTAAAACAAATAAAGACTATACATGAGAAATAAGAATATATTAAATCGAAGACTTGACAAACAATGGTTGAGAAAAGCTTCATGTCAGGTAGTAATGTTTAGAACAAGTAGATCCACCATGTGCATAATTAATTGGTCATGCCAATGTCTTGAGCAGTAATTTGAAGTAATAAATCATGGAAAATAGGCATATATAGCATGATGGGATCAAAGTAGCATACCGATAAAGTCAGCCATGTTGAATCCATTGCTGAACCTTCCGGTGGGCTCGGATTTGGGGAAGTCTATGCCATAGTAAGAGTGGTTGGCTCTCCAAGGGTCTCCTACCTCGTTGGGTTCTATGTAGTTGTTGTTGCCGACGTCCAAAGACCCGTCTCCGAACACGAACAACGCCGGCCGCACTGGCTGCACTTGGTCAGCTGCACAGAAGAATGCACCTCAAAGGCTGAGAAACACCAGCTGTTCATGAAATGGCAGCGACAAAAAATTTCCTAACCGATGTACACATACGGCAATATGTCTGGCAGGAGGGGCAGAGCGCGATGCAGCTCTGGGGGCACCTGTCGGGGCAGGTACCCGTGCACCCGGGACGCTTCTTCTCGGTGTCCGTGCACGTGAACCTGCTGTTGCCGCCTTCCCCGTCCGCGGCGGCCACCGGCGTCTGCCCGGACACCGAGACCGTCAGCATGCACAGGAGCACCGCCCCCAGTGCGCACACCGCGGCAGCTGGCCACCGCGCCATTGCTGCGAACTTATCGGAGGACGTTAAACAACTAAGCAAGTGCGGGTCTGTGCCGGTGTTGCTGGTTCCAGTTGATGTTACGACCTGCGCTGGGTGGTGTCCATTTATAAGTGGAGGCCAGCATGATGGGCAACCTAATGGCGCGTCGAAGAGCACGGGCAGGGTCAGCTATGTACGATAATTGTTTCTTACTTATCCGAAAAGTAGTGTAAGCATCAAGTTAACCAGCTTGCAGCCTTAGCCCTTAGACAATGTGTGTATAATTGGGTCGGCGATGGAATAACTAGGGATGCATGTATAACTTAGAAGCAAAAATATTGATACGACGACCCACATACAGCGTTCCTATTTCTCCCTACGAAGCTACCTGATGCAATGTGTATTCCCTTTGTTTCAAGATCTCTTAGCTGGCGAACGTTCGCTAGAAGGGGTGGCATTTCCAACGATTTCACTGGCAGTTTAAAGTGTAAGGGGGATGGCAACTTCTTCGAAACAACATGACAGTTTCTACAGAAGAAGGTATTTTTCGTTGTCATCCTTTGATCTCGAGAAACAAATAAAACTGACAGGGGAGAGTCTTCGCTTGCCATTCCCCTCCCGACGGACGTTTGCCAAATAACATTATCATTGTTTTAAGGCGCTTGGGCGAGCATGGTTAATAATACAGCCAACCGCTGGCTATAAGATGTTGTCATATCATCTATAGCTAACACATACGTTCATTCATACGATAAGGCGGATAGCTATAAGGTTGGCTATAGGATTAGTATTTTTCCTCATCTTCTTTCTATCTTTTTTTTTACATTTATTGCATCTGTCTAGAAACATGCATATAGCTAGACTCTTACATAAAAGCCCGCTTTCCTTACCTTTTCATGTCTCACTCCTTTACATAAACAAAATTGCATGTAAGGGGGCTTATAGCTTACTATTATACTTACTCTGATGAAGAGAAGGGCTTGACCAACCAAGAAGTAACGCTTAGACTGGCTTGTTTTGTAAGTTGACGACCTTAAGCTGGTATCCTACCCGAGCTTGTGTGGAGGCCCAGGCCAACCATGGTGCCAAATGTGCCACTTGCATAGGGTCCATAATTTTAGGGGCCCCATATTTAGTATATAAAATTAGTAGTATTTTAAAAGAAAATATCATACTCGCTGAAATTGGGACTACGTCGATCGGAAGCTAGAGTTGGGCCCGAGTCGAGGCGATCAAACACATGTGCTTGATCGATATTTAAGAAAAAGAAAACAGCTCGACCGATAATATAAAAACGCTACCGTTGGTCTAAAAAGGTATCGTCACTACATGAAACAAGATCGTCTCGTCGCGTTCGTCTCATCAGATTGATCGCATTTAGACTGCTCCGTTGTTACCTTCGTACCTTCCTCTTCGAAATTTGAAAGTCGTCGCCTCGTCGGATCAAACCGTGACCAACTCTAGCCTTCAAGTGCTTAGCGAGTCCTCCTTTTCAATTAACTTCGGACCCTACTTAATCTAATTTAATTTATCTTTTTTATCTCGTGCTTCAATAATACAGATTTATGTTATCATGAAAAACACAAGTCTCGTTCCTATGATTATACTCGTTGACTCATTTTTTCAGTAAGACAGGGCCCCTTTTTTAGTTTCGTACGGGGCTCCAGAATTTGCCGGCCCGGCCTGCTTGTGTGACTGTTTTATAAAGCTAAAGTCGGCATCTAATATAAACAGAAGCTCTTCATCGCATCGTGTATGGGTAGTCAGATCTCACATGTAGAAGCCAGAAGTCTGCATCACGAATCTTGAAGGCCAAGCATGAGAATGGTATCAGCTCAAATCTTAATCTGCATCCTAAGTATCTACTCAAAGGTTTTTTTTCTAGACTAGTCAACTACTCATTTCGCCTGAAACAAGCAATCCACGCAATAGCATGGTTTAGACTAGTTTTTCGCTCTTTTGTTCCTAATGCATGATTTTCCTATCAACTCACAGGTGGCACCCACTCTCTCTCCCTCTCCCTCCCTCCTTGCGGAAGGAAAATCAATCCCTCCCTCCCTCTCCGCGGAAGGAAAAAAATGGGATCTCGAGGCTGTGTGAGTTTAGATGGTTCAAAGTCCAAAGTGATAGTAGACAAGTTAGGGCTATTTTGGGATTGTCTATATCTTCAACTAGATAATTTCCCACTGTTTCTACAGAAATTTAAAGCATTCGAACAAAAAAGGAATAGGTGAGAAGAGATATACCATAAAGCAATAGAAATTTAAAGGATGTGTCTAGGCCACATCTAGATGTGACATAGTTATTGTACATTTAAATGACTAAATCAAGCATAAAAAGAAAAATAAAGTGGAAAAGAAAATACCCGCACGAATCTCCATGTAAGATCAATGATATAGAACTTAGATGTGCAATACTTATCTCACATTTAGATATGTTTTAGCAAAACCAAAATTTAAATGTAAAGCAAAACGACTTCGAGCGGAGTTGGTTTGCTGCTAAGTTTTGGTGGTCAGTCTCATCCTCGTGTCCAAGGGGTTATCGGGCCTCACTTGGTGTTTCTGGAGTGGAAGCTACTGAGGTGCGCCCTTGCAATGACGATGACGTGAGGCGGGTGGTCGGTTCTGGAGCTAGCTTGGCGCAGGCCCTTCGCTTTTCTCCTCCAATGTTCGTCGACGACATCGAAGATGCTTGGACGTCGGTGTGTGCGGTTGAATGTTTGGCTTTCGCCGGCTCGGGCCTTGGTGTTCGTGGTCAGGGCTTCGTGATGGTCGTTGATGATCTAGTCAGGGTTGCTGACTCATGGAGGAATGATAAGGATGACACCGGATGGGAACCTCGAGGGTGCTTTTCTCCTTGTCCGCGTGCATTTTTGTGTGGGTTGCCACGGCACCATGGGTGGTGCCCTGTTTTTTGGGAGCGTGACATTACTGTTTTTTCCGGGTTCTCCGTGAATTAATTGGGCAACTCTTTCCTTCGTTTCCTGATATCCTGGTCGGCTGAGTTTTGAAAAGAAAATACCCCTTGAGTTCTTGCCATGTACATAGAGGATGGATGAACGTTCACTGACATATGATGTGTTACTGACAAAATAGGTAACAACTCACAAGAAGAAAATAGGTCACAGCACGTTATATTAAGTGATATATTGCAGCATATGTTAAAAGAAGTGATATATTGCAGCACATAAAGATATGTATAGCAGACGGTTCTTCCCAAGGGCAGACCAGGCGATCCAGAGAGACCCAGAAGGTCCATTTAAGTGTTTTTTGTTTAAAATTGCCAAGACTTTAAAACAAAAACGAAAAGTCAAGTCATTTAAAATTTGTTTTTGCCATGGTAAACCATTAATCTGCCATCCTCTATATATATTTTTTTAAAAGAATGAAAATTGGCGTGCTACTTTATAAAACTGCTATCCTCTAGATAAAATATTTTATCTCAATAAGCCCAAAAGGAAAACTGCCACATAATACAAATTTAAAACAGCCATCCTCTTGACATTAAAAATTCCATGCTCTTTATAATAAAAATGGCATGTCAACAATTATAATAATGTTATGCTCTCAAAAAACAAACTACCACCTATTAATAATAAAGTTGCCATCCTTTTTTACATTAAACATGCCACCCTCTTTATAATAAAAATGTCATGCTCTCAAAAATAGAACTGCCAATTGTTAATAAATACTAGTAAGCATGCATGTGCAATGCATGTCTAAAACAAAATGACTTCACATGGTATCTAAGTAAAAGAAGTTCTGATTTTTTGGATGGATGCAAAATGTTATCAAGTCGAAATTGTGACATATTTGTGATCTAGCACACGTATAACAATAATCTATAGTAAAAACATATATTCTGGATCTAAATTTATTTTAATGAGCTTTTTACCAGCCATTTAAATGTGTCTTATGCCCAATGATACGAGAACGATCCAGAAACATGTCTTCGCATAAAATTCATTGTCACATAATAATTGTATTATAATGGCTACAAAAATATATTTAGAAACCAAAACTAAGCATGTCTTGAAGGTCCATCTTTTGAAGCAATGAAGGTCCATGTATAGATGCCACCTATGATGCTTCCTTCAATGAGTTGGAATATTGTTTTGATCTTCATTTTCTTCATACTTTAAAATATGCATCAAAAATCACTTCCTCGGTTCAAAACCATCCTACATGTGCATTGTACAACATTGTTATAACAATTTTGTATGTGCAATGTGTATACAACTAAGCATGGTGTAAATGTTCACCTAGGGTATAGGGAAATATAGCCTTCCATCGCACAATGAGTGCATGTAATTAAAAACCAAATAACCTCACAAGGCACTGCATGTATGAAATAAACACATAATGTGCGTTGAATGAATGAATTAGTATTATAATGCATTAAAAAGATTCATACTAGTGAGAGTTTGTTGGAACAAGAGGAACTATACATTCCCATTTAGAGATATCGTCCTTGAATGTAGTGTTTGCAACTTGAAGCGCGAAGTTTAGGTTATTGACCATGGTTTTAAGTATATTCTTCCCCAAAGTAGGTATTGGCATCGGATCAAAAATTGAGAAAACTTTTTTATCTTGATCCAAGACAAACAATAGGAATAACCCAAAAATATCCCAAGGCAAGAAAATTTGCAATGATGCATACATTTAGAAATACATGAAATATTAACTAATACCAAATAAACCACTATTATAAATGAAAAATTAAAATCTTACCAAATCACATTGTGAGATATGATACTCATTGTTGTGAGGCCAGCTATGAAACAATTTGAACGTAGCAATGTCCATATTTTCATGATGACTTGGGTCTCGTGCATAGTGGAATATCGACTAAAATAAAAATAAGAAAACATTAGTGCTATGAGAAAAATGTAATACATGATTATAGTAACTTATACAAAAGTTTAGATCCATGTAGTGAGATGGAATGTCTCTGAGAAGCTGAACTTCATGGCGATTCCATGTTTTGAGATTCCGAGGGGGTCCATCTGAAATCATACAATCTCTGATATCTATGTTGTTTTCCTCATCTTTCATGTCGCGATTTCTTATATTATCAACGTTCAATTCCGAGTCCACTAAAATAAAAGCTAATTTTGTTCTACAGTATGCGTACTAATAAGAGTTAAATAGTGATACAATATAGAATAAGTATAATGATACATAGAGGATAATACATGTGTAGGAGCCTGAGACAAAATATCTCCTCTGAAGTACTCCATAAAATTTACCATCCACAAGCCACAAGATGACCTACATGACTACAAAACACAAATATACGCAATGTTTTTTTATCCACGTTATAGATATTTTATATTAAAAAATAAAAAAATGAATCTCAAAAATGAGTTTATACATATTTGACAGCTGGGATGTAACATCCCAGAACCGATGCTCCAGAAGATTCACATTTTTATCTCGTTGTCGTCATGTGATTTATTTGGTTGTCGCATTCTTCATCGCATCATCCGCATTGCATTGGCACTCTGTTGTCGTTAATTTTCAAAACTTGCATCAGATCGGAGTTGTCGGTTTTCTCCTTTTTGTCGTTGATCATTTCGAGACCAACCACACACGCACGCGCCAGGGTCATTGATTAAATATTGTTTTTAAAAAGTGTGTATAAAATATTCTTCGATTGAGTTGAAACTTGGCGGACGGTCTTATTTTAATGCAGGTAGGCCACCTGCCAAATTTCGTTGCAATCAAAGTTCGTCTCATACCCGAACCGTTAAATATATAACGACAATAGGTTTAGTAGACGTTTTGGATGTTTTGAAAACACGTGTCACGGCCCAAACTTCCATCTCTTCTTGGCCCATACTCTACATAGCCCACTAACCCACCTAGCCCCTGCCTTCGTCCATGGTCGTTGGACCGCGATCGGACGGACGAGGTTCATCCCACCATAGACCATTCCCTATATAAACCCACCTTATGGGGAGAGCTCTCTCACTCCACTAGGGTTTCGCCCTAGCCAAAATTGCAGCCACCCTCCTCAAAAACCCCACCTGCTAGCTCCTCTCTCTCTCACCCGAAATCCTACCCTAGGGCCAAATCTGGACCATTGGATTCCCATCCAATGGCCACAAATCGCCCAAAATCCCCACTTACCGGACATGTCTGCGGTTAAACCGGACACGTCCGGGGACCACAGAGCTGCAGCCTCGTGTCTAGCCCCGCAGCCCCGAGCCCCCTCGCGCCGGCCGTTAGCCATGTCGCCGGAGAACCGCCGACAACAACCGGAGCACCACTGCGGTGAGCCCGCTGTCGCGCCCCTTCTCTCCTCCTTCCTCTCTACTCTCTCTCCCTCACAAATTTCTCTCCCCTTCTTTGTTCAGGTGCAAGAGCAGCTAGCCATGGCAGCCCCGATCTACTCCGCCCCTGCCCGGATTCGTCGGCCGCCACGTGGATTGGAGCCGCCGCCGGCCGGATCCGGCTATCCCGCGGCCGATCCGCCTCCTCCCGTCGCCTTTCCTCGTGCAGCAGCCCTCGTCGGCGCCCCGGTCGCTCCCGTCATGGACTCCTGCCCCGGGAGGAGCACGGGAGAACGACGCTCAGCCGACGCCACCATGGGTCGCCACCTCCCGCGTGGGCGTGCAGGCAGCCCATCTCCCCCAAGCCTGCCCAGCATCACGCCCCACACCAGGTGGGCCGGCCCATCCCCGCGCGCTGGCACCCGAGGCCCAGCTCGACCGCTTCCCCAAACCGACCAACCTCCCCCCGCATGGGCCGAGCCCATGGTGAGCTTCCCCGCTAACCCTCGCCATGGGCGTTTTATAATAGGTTGCACCCAATGTACTGCTTGGCCCGTTAGATGGATTCCGCCCGAATACGTTTTTTTTCTTGAGTTCTGCGATTTTCATATTAACTAGGGAATTTATATTTTTAGAAAATGTGCATATTTTAAAATGCTAACAACTTTCTAACCATGCATCGGATTAAAGAAATATAGATATGTGAAATGTGTATATTTGTGTAGATTAATAATTTCCAACTTTCGTGCATATTAAAATTATTTAAATGTGTTGTTCAATTAAATTTGCATTAGGTCATGTTAAAATGATTTAATTCATAACTAATTATTCATGGCTCCGATTAAAATGATCCATCTATCTATATCTATCTATCTATCTATATCTATCTATACTTATACTAATTTGAGACTCCCTAAAAAATCCCACGTTAATTAGATTTTACGAGCCGTTAATCTGATGGGACCAAATTATTACGGTCGAGATCGATCAATATTTTTTTCTAATCTATTGTACGTAGTTTTTTCAATTCTGCAAAATATTTTTCCCCACAAAAGGCTCACGTGCCTTCCTCAGTTTTCTAATGAAGGACATTGGACCTTCTACTGTTCACCCAATCACAAAACCGTAATTAACTGATCGGAGGGTCAATCCCACTCTTGACCCCTTTCCGCTTTCAATCTACACGTCACAGTGCCGCCACCAACCTGGAATTCATCTCTCCTCAATCCCCAATCAATCTCTCCTCAATCCCCTTCTTCTCCAATCTTTAAACCTCTTCTTACTCCAAGTTTCTGGATACTTGATGGCTGATGTATCATCCCAGTTTGGACCTATATCCCTGGTAGTTTCAAGAATGAGGCCACCATCGATTCTTGAGGTTGTGGAGTTGAGGAATTACGTTGGATTCGTGGCACCGCAGCTCACACTCCAAGCCCTACTCGATTTGAATTCGCAGAAAATATTCGCAGATTTCAAGCGTTAAGGGTGCACATGAGAGGAGTCACGACAAGTATTGGCCAGCAGCAGTTGATCATGAGCTTCTGCATGGTCTGGTCTTGCAGGAATATACGTCTATATCTTCAGATGAGGCTGTTGTACGTATTTATCTCCACATGAAGAATTGAAGATAAAGTTTCTCTCCTTTTTTAAAGGATGTTATTTTTGAAATAGATGCACTCAAAGTTAATGGCTTTAATGTGCAGGTTTGATCTACCTACATCCTTGATGAGCAGTTTTGTGAGAACACTACATGTAAATCTCTTTGTGTCGGTAATGGTGGAGAGTAGGTCATGCTGCTATCTTATTGGCGTCATACGTATGTATCTTCAGATGAATAATTGAAGATAAAGTTCTTCTCCTTCTTTTGTAAGGGAAGTTCTTTTCTTAAACAGATGCATGCAAAGTTAATGGCATGAATGAGCAGGTTCAATCTACATACTCCTCGATGAGCAGTTTAGTGAGAAAACTACATGTGAATCTCTTCCCGCCGGCCATGGTGACAAATAGGTGATGCTGCTACCTTAATGGCGTTCACGACTCTGGTCATGTTGATACTCCCTGTGGTGGCAGCGTGTAGAGGTGTAGACATCCAAACAAGATTAATCATCTCACCCATATACATGGCCAACACAAGTGGCAGTGTGTGGAGGTGTAGACATCCAAACAAAATTAATCGTCATCCACATACATGGCCAACAGATTGATACCCAGGACATTAATCATGTCATTGGTCTTGACAGCGGCAACTTGCAGGTCTGAACATGCACCCCCAAGCCATGGTTCTCAGTGGTAGGTTTCCACTGACCTTGCATATCTTCATTATTGGCATGAATTTTTTACCTAAGCAACTACAGGAACGTCCTTCTTTCTCATTTGCTAGAATAATTGTGGAATGTAATAATATTTGTGTATATGCCAAATTTCTACCTCCTGAAAGCAACATGGGCCGATATGGTGCGCGGAATTATATGATGCATGCAGAAAATAGAATACAAGCAGATAACATGTAATTTCAGACAAATATGTCACGTTTTAGATGTCTCAAATCCTTACAAATCTGCACTTAATATTATCCTACAAAACAGTTATTTCTATAATTTTAGCACCCTGGCGTGCAGAAGCAATCTTCCCTTTATTTTTTGCTTTTCTCTAAACATGGTTGCTCCCTTCAAGGCCGAAGCACAGCCCAGTAATACCACGTCTTCCTTTGTTTTTATTTCTATTGGATGTCTCCCGTCCCGCTTCCTTCTCCTTTTATTTTTGTTATTATTACTACCTCATATAATCTTTAGCAGCGTTTCCCTGTGGACTCAGATGGCACCTGTATATTGTTTAAGACGACGGCTAGCACATGCAGCTTCAGAGAGAAGAAATACATGGTCTATTACTACTGCTATGATTGATGCCCTCTTGCGGGAGAAACAGTAGCAATTAGCAGCACCAACACTGTGGCAATGCGTCTTACATATCTGTGTTGATTGGATTGACCCCTGCAGGTACTCCCTCCTCTAATACATTGCAGTTTTATCTTTGCTAGCTTTTTATGGATGAAACTTTGGTCCACCTATTCACCACATACGTGCACTGTACAAATATATATTTATTTACCAATGATGTGTTGGACAGCTATTTCTTATAAACAATTTCATTATTGATTAGATCATTCCATTTCTTAGTTTCTTTCCATGATACTACTAATGGTTCGGGTGATTTTTTGATTAAAGGATTTCAAGGCATGAATTGGTTAGAAGTGGAACACGAAACTCATAGTTATATTTCAGATCAATATTATGTCATTGGCCACCTGCTAGCTCAGCGCATTGGAAATTCTCGGTGTTATGTTCCAAAGAACGGATATGAGAAAAATAGAAGTACGCATACAAATCTGCATGCACTAGCAAGTTCCAAATTGATGGGTTGAGTGATTTATTGTACTTTTGCATGGCTGTTATATCAGTAAATATATGTGGACAAATGTTTTCCTTTTATCCCTTATGGATTATATTGGCCATCACATTCATTTGACCATGCATGCAAAATTTCACTCACACAGAAAGAGTACACAGTCATTTGGCAAGAACACAAGATTTCACTCACACTACTAACAAAATGAAATTATATTACACATTACTTCAATTGAGAAAATATCTATCTTTTTTAGGTAAGATATGTTACCAAATATACTTTTCAAGGAACAAGTGTGGGATTCAAAAGATTTAGGTAATGATATGTATTCAAAAGGAGATTGATACTCACATGTTGTAGTGTATTATGTGTTCCTTCATTATATGTGTTATATATCTACGAACCATGACCAGAAAATATGATTGCATAATTAAATATTAGTGTATATTGTTTCTACATATACAAAAACTATCGGATCCGGAATTAACTGAAATAATTACTTTTCATCACACAATAACCAATATGCATTGATATGTGTTATTGGTGTCAAGAAATTAGAACCACATTCTAATTATTTTTACATTTTAATTTCTATAAAATATTGTAAGCTCAAATTATATATGCCTATTTATAATGTACTAGCCCGTGTAGGACGCACGGGTTGACGACTAGCATATGTAACTTGGCTAGAAAAATGTGTAGAATAACATGGTAGCATTTATTTTCCTGTTTAACAATAATAAAATTGTGTTTAGGAAAGATATGGACAGATATCGAAATTGACGTGTGGGGTCATTTCGGAGATGCTATATGTTGTTTCCGACCTCATTTAAAATGCCTAGATAGTGTAGTTTATTTCTCCTTCACCTCTTGCCATGTTTAACAATACTTAAACTTGTAAAGTAAATAAACGGGAGTGAACTAAATATTTAAATGTGGAGTTTGGTCAATACGCAACTTGTTGCATATTGAGCTTCATTTAATGTGTAGTAATAAAATGGTGTTCTTTGTTGTGCCATGCATAATTAAAGGACATGCATCATATATGATTTTGCATCATGTCATGCATATGTGTGGTGTTATCATGTGTTGATTGTTGTTCCGGTTTGTTCCTTCTCGATAGAGTTCCGCAAGCGTTTCAAAATGTGAGGATTCGTTCAACTACATTGGCTCATCTTCATCACGGATTCGTTCTTCTTCCACACGGGATAAGAGACCAAATGACCATTTCCGTAGATACCATTATTATCATTGCCATGCTAGTTGTTTTGTTTATTCGCTATCTCTTGCTGCCTACCACCTGTTTAATAAGCCTCCCAACATTGCCATGAAAAACCTCTAACCTTTTCACAACCCAGCAAACCACTGTTTGGCTATGTGACCGCTCGCACAACCTTCTTATAGTGTTGCTAGTGGCAGGTGCAGTTGCATCCATGTGAAAACATGGGTTCCTTGTTATATCACCATATTAATGCTATTTAACTTAATGCACCTATATACTTGCTAAAAGGTGGAAGGCTTGGCCCTCTAGCCTGGTGTTTTGTTCCACCTTTGCGTCCTTAGTTTCGGCTACCGGTGTTATGTTCTATAAATGAGCGCTCCTAACATGCTTGGGGTTGCTATGGGGACCCCCTTGACTTCCGTTTGGGGATAAAACTTGTATGACAAGGCCCAACATTGGTACTATATTTGCCCAACATAATAATACTGATATTAATTTGATGCATAGGGAGTTAGCGCTACCCGAGGAGTAATTCAACATAATACAAGGAGGGTTAGTGTTGATGGTGTTGGACCTAAATAGAGCATAGTGCGGGGCCAACCCGGGGCAACTCATGAGATTTCTATCAGGCCGCTGTACGTGTCGCTCATCCGCCGTGTCCTGAGAATGAGATACACGGCTCCTATCGGGATCGACACACCGGGCGGCCTTGTTGGACTTGTTTTTACCTTTCTCGAGCGTCTTGTGCGAAGGATTCCGGGGATATTTTAGACTATCTCGAGGTTGAGGATTTTTAAATAAGAACCCGAGGAGATCACAGGTTTTCTGTGGTTGAGGTTATTTTGACGCAACGTGTGGTAGTTTGTGATGGACTAGTTGGAGCACCCCTGCATGGTTAAATCTTTCGGAAAGCCGTGCTCGTGGTTATGTGGCAAGCTTGGAAACTTTGTTTAACATCCAGTTCTAGGTAACTTGAAGTAAACTCGTAAGTTAGCCACCTCAAATACATGCTTAGTCACTCGCTCCAGCCCCACCACTTAACCATACCTCACCCATTAAGCTTTGCTAGTCTTGATACCTTTAGAAATGAGATTGCTGAGTCACTGTGGCTCACAGATTACTACAACAACAGTTGCAGGTACAGGTAAAGTGACACTAAGACGTGATTGCGATGATTGTTTTATTTGGAGTTTCTTCTTCTTCTTCTTCTTCTTCTTCTTCTTCGATCTAGGATGGGTTCCAAGCCGACAGCCTGGGATAGCAAGGATGGACGTCATTCTTTTATTGTTTGTTTTCATCTGTAGTCGGACCTTGCTCTTCTACATGGTGATTGAATATGTTATTGTATTGATGTGATCTTGATGTAGCTTGTGGCGAGTGTAAGCCAATTCCATATACTCATCTCTTCTGTACATATACTTGTAATGATATCCTTTCTTGTGAAACGATGAGATGCGCTTCTATCCCTATCGAGGCCCTCGTGCCAAAATAAGGATAGGATCGCATCTTGGGCTTTACAAGTTGGTATCAGAGCCATACAGATCTAGGAGCCCCCTTGATTGATCGAACATGGCTGAGTCGAGTCTAGTGAAAAACTACTTTGAGTCTAGTTATATATCGAAGAGTGGGACTCTTTTTACTCCTCTTCTATGCTCTGGTGATGAATATCGACTTATGAAATTTAATTCTACTCCTCTTCTCTCTTAATTTTTTTAGGAGCACGCGGGTATTTTGGAACCTCTATGATGCTCATGTGACGGAGTTCTGACTTGGTACCTCTTGTCTGACTTGATTTCTTCTGGGGAGTTGAGCTCCACCGGATTCTTGTCACACTCGCTATCGTTTAATTTCCTTAGTACCTCAAGACGGAGGATGTTCGAAATTGCTTCAATACTAGTAGTGGCAAGATGAGTCTGACATCCCTAGTATTGGTGGTGAGCGTCCGAATGTACTGCCATACTTGGTATCATTGTGATTACGAGCGTCTGAGGTAGATGAATTTCCGAGATCTCTGGTTATGTGTTGATGGATGTGATACAATGGACGGGTAGTGTTATTGCTAGGAGTTGAGTGATGGATTTTACTCCTTGTATCCATGGACCTGATTGCATTACCATAATATTTAGGGAGTTCTTAGGTGGGAATTCAAATAGTTACCTAAGATATCTTCAACAGATGCATGATGTGAGGTTGGGGTTTGACATCTAGTGGATTCGTTTGTTAACGTTGTTCTTACAAAGGACATTCTCGATATATGTCATCACATATGCTCCGTCAAGCCTTGTAGTTCGCTACGCCTAGGGAGCATATTCGAGCGTCATTTCAATATGATAATCCAATGTACGATCGAGCCCGTGCAAACCTTACCACGAAAATATCGATCGAAATATGTGTCATATATTTGTTCTGGCTTAATTTGAAGGCCTCATCCTTTGTTATGTTTGAATATGGTAATTCGAGTTGCTTCGATGTCAAGTGGTGATTTCATATATTTTCCAAGTGGTGTTCTCATATTTCTATGGGAGTGCTAATTAATTCCTTTGCTCAATCAAATTGTCTTATCAATTCTTGTCAACCTGAGTTGTCATGTCAATTCTTTTCCAATCGGAGTGCTTCTCTTCATGTGAATTCAATCCTTTTCAATATTTTCAAGATCAATCTCTCATTTCTTTCACGAGTTCATCTCATTGTCCCAAGTTGTCTTTGTTTTTCCCCACCCTCCCGCCCTTTTACTTCTATGATTCAATTTTCATCCAAGTGCATTTCTTTTCATTGTTGTTTTCTCTATCTTTTCTGCCGTGTCATATCCGGTGATTAATTGAGAAGATGCTGAGTGTTAAGTTCATCATTTCTTGTTTCTAGTTGTTCTTCTCCGGTGGGTTCAATTCAAGGTTTCGGTGTTCATCACATACTTTTCATTCGTTCAATGACTCTTGTGTTGGAAATTCTTATTCAGGCCTCTCTTGTTTATTTGAAGGTGGTTGAGGAGGGATATACTAAAGCCGACTACATGTACTATGTGAAAGATGAGCGATAGGGGCGAGCGGGATTGCAGGTCATAGACAGCGAAGACGTTGTAGAGGAGATGCTTGATCATTATGCTCTTGAGAAGTTGCTGAACATCACTGTAATAAAGGCTACTGAGTCTAATCTTGGAGATTTGAACATAGGAAACTCATGTGAGGCCCAGATACCAATAGAGCAGGTTGGGAAATGCAACATAATAAGTATAAATAAGGATGGGGTATTGTTTCCTTTTGAAAAAGCTAGTAGTGAGGAGCTATATGATGTGCATATATGTACTACACAACCAGGTGAACATATTTTTTTTCTGAACACACAGGAGAACATGAATTTGCAGAAGGCCAAGGGTAAAAAGAAAGCTCGGGAATACTATGGCCCCTCATATTATGGTGGATTTGTTGATTTCAACTCGTGTGAGTACAAACCAGAAGAGCATAACAGAGCTGTAGAGGAGGGAAATGAAATTATTGATGAGTTGAAGCAGATGAGGAAACAGAGAGAAGATCATGTGATTAACTTTGAAGGAGACACAGAGGTGGAAGACATGTGCCCATAGGTGGTGGAATCAGACACAGAACCTGAGACAACACTTTCTGAAACTTTTAAGACAATTGGAAAAGCGGGACCAACTACAAGATCTCACCAACAGGATAGGACAGAGGTATTCCTGATTTCATTTCATCTGATGATTCAGGATTTTCCTTGGTGACTACGGCATCAGTGATTCGGATGATGAGGCTAGTATAGAAGCTATACAACTTCCTTGTGGAAGAAAGAGCCAAGCCAAGAGGGATAAGCCTGGGAAGTGGTATGATGAGACAAGGCCAGATGCTCATGAGCAACTCTGCTTGAAATTGTGCTTTACTAATGTGTATCACTCTAGAAGAGCCCTTAGGAACTATCATATCAGGATACTTAGAAATTTTCATTATCACAGGTACTGTAAAGACATGATCATAGTGTGGTGCACACAAAGAGAAAGTAGATGTCCATTCTCCATGGCTGCAACAAAAATTGCTCATGAGATCAAATTCTGCATCGAGAAGTTGAATGTCCTGCATACATGTGGTGCACATAGAGAGAAAACCAAAGTGAAAGTAGATTGGATAGCCAAAACATGTGAGCAACAACTCAGGGAAGACCAAGGAATGGAGTGGATGCAATATTGAAGAGGACAAAGACCAAATTTGGAGTGGAAGTGCCATAGACCAAGGCCTACATGGGAAGGTCAATGGCAATTGAAGTGGTGCAAGGTGACATGAAAAGACAATACACAAGGTTTAGGGATTATCTTCAAGCAGTGCTTGATACTAACCCTAGGAGCAGATGCATCGTTACAACCAGAGTGATTGAGATCAAGCCTAGCCCTAATCGAAGGTTCCACTACATGTTTTACTGCTTGAATGCTTCAAAGGAGGGTTTTTTGAATGGGTGTAGACCCTTCATAGATATGATTTTTTGGGCTTTCTTATTGTGATTGTTGTTTATGCTTTGTTTCCTTATTGTAACTGTTGTTTCCTTATTGTTTCAGGCTTAGATGGGTGTTTCATAAAAGTCACTACTCGGCAATATATACTGGCTGCCACTCGCAGGGATGGGAACAACAACATATTTCCAATTGATATTGGAATTGTTGACAAGGAGGACACATAGAGTTGGACTTGGTTTCTCAGTTTGCCGAGGGCATGCATTGGAGAGGGGAACAAATGGGGCAACTACACCATCATCTCTGACAAACAAAAGGTATCTACTTCTCCTCATAGTTGTAAAACCAAACAATTATGCTTTAAGACATATCTATGCCAATTTTCAATCAGTTGGCTTTAGGGGTGAGGAATTGAAAAGGCACATGGACAATGATGCATACTCATATACCAAGCATGGTTTTGAGGTTGCAATGGTTGAACTAAGGAAGCAGGATGAAGATGCTTGGAAGTGGCTATCCAAAATCCCTAAGGAGACTTGGTCTAGGCATGCCATGGATTACACATGCAAGACATATCTTGTAGTTAACAACTTGTCACAAGTGTTTAAAAAATGATATTAGATATCATGTGCAAGCCAATCAGGAACTGTGTGGATGGTTTCAGAACTAAACTGACAATCAAATATCAATCAATCAGAGAGAAGATAGAGAGCAGTAGGTGGGAAATCACACCCACCTACATGGAAAAGTTACATGAATGAAAGAAGTACTCTAGGCATTGCACTGCATACATGGCAGATCCTGGCATTTGGCAAGTCACAAGTGGGGAGGCAACTTACTGTGTGAACCTGGAAAAATGGACTTGTGACTGCAAGTGTTGTGCCTTGCAACCATGCAGTTTCTGTGATTACTAGGTTGAAGCTACAACCAGAAGACTTCGTACATGATTTCTTTAAGAAGCCATTGTACAAAGAGACCTACAAACACATCATCTACGTTGTACCTGGACCTGAGTTTCGGCCAAGGACACCTACTCAAGATATAGATCCACCTGTGTTCAAGGAGAAAAAGGGTAGGAAACAAACTGTTAGAAGAAAGGGGCAATTTGAGGTACCAGTACCTAAGCATACATCAAGGATGGCCACTATCACATGCAGCAATTGCAACAAGCAGAAACATAGATACACCTACTACCATATGCCTCTGAAGCCCCATCTACAGGCAAGAAGGAACAAACATAAGGTATGTACTATTGCTAGAACTGCTAGAACTATTTTTAAATATTCTCATGGATTTTTTTTCAAACTTGTGTGCTTTAAAAGACAACTAGAACTGTCAGTCATGATGTTGGAGGCAGTTCTTCAACTACAAATTTACAGTCTACAGAGCCTCCTACTTTGAGAAGGAAAAAGAGGGCAATAACTGCAGGAGATTCTTCTACCGCTGCTTCCGAGGTTGCAAACAGAGAAGTATATTCAACCAGTGCACCTAGTAGGATAGGTGGAAGACCATACACAGCACCGAGGCTTGCAACTGCATCAACTGCATCAGCTGGAGAAAGAGCTAGTTCTAAAAGGAAGAGGTTTCACAACACAGGGATGAGGGGTTACTTTTATGCAAGTGGCAACCAATGAACCTAGAGAATTTGGGTCTAGTTTATGTCTGAACTATGAATTTGGGTCTAGTTTACGTCTGAACTAGGAATTTGGGTTGAGAGCCTGTCAAAATTATGTCACATTCTCTTGCGTTGAACTGATGTGATGTTGAAATGTTGAGATGTTCAACTTCTATCATGTTGAAATGGTGAGAATTTTAACTTTTCTGCTGTGATGTGCTTAATGTTGGGAAATCCTTTCATATTGTCACGTGCTTCTTATTTAAAGATATGTTGTGATGTTGAACGGATATGCTCTGATGTGCTTCTTATGGAAAGATAAACTAGGATAGCAATTTTAACTAAACTCCTAATACTTAACATAACATAAGCAAGGACAGCAAATTCATGGTACTCATTACATAACCAGGGAAAGTTTACTAAGTACTCATTACATAGGCAGGGATAGTTTCGTAGGTACTCATTACATAACTATGATAGTTAATAAGATACTCATTACATAACATAAGCTAGAGTGGATTCCCGAAATATACATTTCCAAGGCCAATTATATTGTTCCGAGGCCACTTAATTACTCAACACAGCTGGTGAACATTGATAGAACTTCACTCGTCAAGTATAGCCTTCATATTGGCAAGTTTGTCCTTGTTGCCTTGTCCAGCTTTCACGAGATCTCCAACAACATACTCTAACTTCCTCTCCTCCTCTTTCTAAAGATCCCTGCCATGCTTTATCTCATTCCTATCCTTCCCGGCATTCCTGATGATTTATCCCTGAGATCTAGCGATGCACTTGAGATCCTTGTGTTCAATAACAAGCTTTTGAAACTCCTCCTTCATCTGGTCATTCTCAAGCTTCTCCTTCTCCTTGTCAATAGCTAGCTTCTGCATCTGCTTGTCTACATCCATCTCCTTCTTCTTCATATCTTCATCATTCTGCCAGACCTTGTTCTGCTGCTCTGTATTCCTCCAACCAAACAACTTAGTCACATATTCCACCAGGTGGTTGTACTGAGTGCCAAGACTATCCAACTCCTTCTTTGGTTTGGCACTCTCTTCCTTATGGGCGTGATGATCCAGCATCCTGGCATGGTTTATCTCATGTAACATCTCCCAAACCTTCACAAGGCATCTTTGAAGTACACTAGGCCATGGGGCATCAACCCGCTGAGAAACTCCACAAGCAATGCCATCCTACAATAAATTATTCAACTTCAGGTTAAACTGCCAAAATAAAAGCCAACCAAAATGAGAGACTAAATGCCAAGACTGAATCAAGTACAAATAACTAAATCTTTGCACTACATGTAATACAAATAAAAATACAGAATCAAAATGCAAAGACACACTCTAATACAAATAACTGAATTTTTCTACTAAATAGAATTGTTAACTGAATCTTTCTAACTCCACAATCAATTGCTATTGGAATTGTTAACAAGGAGGACACAAAAAGTTGGACTTGATTTCTCAGTCAGCTCAGGGCATCCATTGGAGAGGGGAATAAATGGGGCAACTACACCATCATCTTGGACAGACAAAAGGTATCTACTTCACATCATAGTTGTAAACCAATCAATTATGCATTCATTCAAATAATTATACGAAATAGGGATTGTTCAATGCTATAGAAGATGTGTTCCAACACTCACCTCAGAAATATTGTTTGAGACATATCTATGCCAATTTTCGATCAGCTAGCTTTAAGGGTGAGGAATTGAAAAGGCACATGGACAACGCTGCATAATCATGTACCAAACATGGTTTTGAGGTTGCAATGGATGAACTAAGGAAGCGGGCTGAAGTTGCTTGGAAGTGGCTATCCAAAAGACTTGGTCTAGGCATGCCATGGATTACACATGCAAGACAGAACTTGTAGTTAACAACTTGTCAGAAGTGTTTAACAAAATGATATTAGACATCACGTGCAAGCCAATCAGGAACTGTGTGCATGATTTCAGAACTAAATTGGTGATCAAATATAAATCAATCTGAGAGAAGATAGAGAGCAGTAGGTGGGAAATCACGCCCATATATATGGAAAAGTTAGAGGAATCAAATAAGTACTCTAGGCATTGCACTGCATACATGGCAGGTCCTCGCATTTGGCAAGTCACAAGTGGGGAGGTGTTGCGGCAACAAAAGTCCTTCCCTTGGCGCGTAGGAATTCTTCTTGTTACTTCTCTGGTTTGCGTCGATTTTTCCCTTGAAGAGGAAAGGGTGATGCAGCACAGGAGCAGTAAGTATTTCCCTTAGTTTGGAGAACCAAGGTATCGAACTAGAAGGAGGGCCTCGTCAAGTCCAAAGTACATGCACAAACACAAACAAGCTTGCACCCAACACTTCAAAGGGGTTGTCAATCCCTTCAAGATTGTTTGCAAAGTGAGATCTGAAGGCGGAAAGTGCAACGAAGTAAAAAGTGTAAGGCTGAAAATATGGTGTGGAGTAGACCCTGGGGGCCATAGTGTTCACTAGAGGCTTCTCTCAAAATAGCAAGTATTACGGTGGGTGAAAAAATTACTGTCGAGCAATTAATAGAACCGCGCAAAGTCATGAAGATATCTAAGGCAATGATCATACATATAGGCATCACGTTCGAGACAAGTAGACCGTTACTTTCTGCATCTACTACTATAATCCACACATCGACCGCTATCCAGCATGCATCTAGTGTATTGAGTTCATGATGAACAGAGTAACGCTTTAAGCAAGATGACATGATGTAGAGGGATAATCTCAAACCAATGATGAAAACCCCATCTTTTACCCTTGATGGCAACAACTCGATGCGTGCCTCGCTACCCCTTCTGTCACTGGGTGAGGGCACCGCACGGTATGAACCCAAAACCAAGCACTTCTCCCATTGCAAGAATCATAGATCTAGTTGGCCAGACAAAACCAACAACTCGAAGAGAATTACAAGGATATGAAATCATGCATAAGAGAGATCAGAAGAAACTCAAATAAGATTCATAGATAATCTGATCATAAATCCAAATTTCATCGAATCTTGACAAACACACCGTAAAAGAAGATTACATCGGATAGATCTCCATGAAGATCATGGAGAACTTTGTATTGAAGATCCAAGAGAGAGAAGAAGCCATCTAGTTACTAGCTATGGACCCGTAGGTCTATGGTGAACTACTCATGCGTCATCGGAGAGGTCATGGTATTGATGAGGAAGCCCTCCGTGTCTGAATCCCCCTCCGGAAGGGCACCAGGACGTGCCCCAGATGGGATCTTGCGGAGACAGAACCTTGTGGCGGCGGAAAAGTACTTTCGATGATCTCCTGATTTTTTCTGGAATTTTTGGGATTATATAGGCGAAAGACCTAGGTCAGGGGACCTCCAGGGGGCCCACAAGCCTGGATGGCGCGGCCCCCCTAGTCGCGGGGTGTGGGCTTGTGGGGCCCCTGGGGGCTCTTCTGGCTTGGCTCCCAAGTTCTCCGATCTTCTTCCGTTCCAAAAAAAAATATTTTCGGGGATTTTCTTCCGTTTGGACTCCATTTCAAAATCTCCTCTGAAAGGGGTCAAAAACATGGAAAAAACAGGAACTGGCACTTGGCACTGAGTTAATAAGTTAGTCCCAGAAAATAAATAAAAGGCATGCAAAACATCCAAAGTTTGACAAGATAATAGCATGAAACCATCAAAAATTATAGATACGTTGGAGACGTATCAAGCATCCCCAAGCTTAACTCCTGCTCGTCCTCGAGTAGGGAAGTGATAAAGAATGAATTTTTGATGTGGAATGCTACCTAGCATAGTTGTCCTTTGCAACTTCTTTCACGTGACATGAATGTTCCGATCCGTGCGATTCAAAAGAATAGTTTGCTATTGACATGAAAACAGTAATACTTCAAGCAAACTAGCAAAGTAATCATGAACTTTCAAAATAACAAGGCCAAAGAAAGTTATCCCTACAAAATCATATAGTCTAGCTATGCTCCATCATCCTCACACAACCAATGTAAATCATGCACAACCCCGGAATTGGACAAGTAATTGTTTTCTCACTCTTACTTTCTCAAACTTTTTATAACTATCACGCAATACATGAGCGCGAGCCATGGATATAGCACTATAGGTGGAATAGAGTGTGGTGGTGGTTGTGAGACAAAAAAGAGGAGATGGTCACACTGACTCGGCGTATCAATAGGCTATGGAGATGCCCATTAATAGATATCAATGTGAATGAGTAGGGATTGCCATACAAGAGATGCACTAGAGCTATAAGTATGTGAAATCTCAAAAGGAAAACTAGTGGGTGTGCATCCAACTTGCTTGCTCACGAAGACCTAGGGCAATTTTGAGGAAGCCCATCATTGGAATATACAAGCCAAGTTATATAATAAAGATCCCCACTAGCATATGGTAGTGACAAAGCAAGAAGCTCTCAATCATGAAGAACATGTTGCTATCATGAAGCACAAGTGTGGAAAAAGATAGTAGCATTGTCCCTTCTCTCTTTTTCTCTCTCTTTTTTTATTTGGGCTCTTAGGCCTCTTTTTTCTCCTTTTTTTGTTTTTGGATCTTTGGCCTCTTTTTTTTCCTCACATGGGACAATGCTCTAATAATGATGATCATCACACTTTTATTATTCACAACTCAAAGATCACAATGATGATGACTCCATAGGAAATGCCTCCGGCAGTGTACCGGGATGTGCAACGATCTAGCATGGCGTATGACGTTGAAACATCTCGCTAGCTATCTTACGATCATGCAATGGCAATATGAGAGTGACGGCACAAGTTATGAGACGGAACGGTGGTAGTTGCATGGCAATATATCTCAGAATGGCTATGAAAATGCCATTGTAGGTAGGTATGGTGGCTGTTTTGAGGAAGGAATTTGGTGGGTTTGTGTATCGGCGAGAATTGCGCGACACTAGAGAGGCTAGCAATGGTGGAAGGTGAAAGTGCATCTATACCATGGCTCACATTAGTCATGAAGAACTCACATACTTGTTGCGAAAGTTTTTATTAGTAATCAAAACAAAGTGCTAAACGCATACTCCGAGGGGAAGGGTTGGTAGGTGTAAACCATCGCGTGATCCCGACCTCAACACAAAGGATGGCAATCAATAGATCAATTATGCTCCGACTTCCTAACATAGCGGTTCACCATACGTGCATGCTACGGGAATCACTAACTCCAACAGAAGTATCTCTAGATTCACAACACCCTACTAACATAACTCTTAATATTACCGAATCCGTGTCTCAAAACTAATTGAGAGGAATCGAAAGTTCTCTTTCTACTCAATGCACATGAAGATGGAGGTTTTTGCATCCTCTTTGGGTACCTAGCACATTTGGGACTACTTTCATAGCATAAGCCAACTACCAATTCACGCACCGCCGTGCTCTAAAAGGTATAAGTGCAGCGCATAGAGCAAAATTATCTAGTTCAAAATATATAAGTGAAGCACTAGAGCAAAAGTATCTAGCTCAAAAGATATAACTGAAGCGCAAGAGCAAAAGTATCTAGCTCAAAAGATATAAGTGAAGCACTAGAGCTAAAGTATCTAGCTCAAAAGATATAAGTGAAGCACTATGAGCATTCTAGCAAATCACGATGAGTGCATGATGACCCACAAGTATAGGGGATCAATCGTAGTCCTTTCGATAAGTACGAGTGTCGAACCCAATGAGGAGCAGAAGGATCTGACAAGTGGTTTTCAGCAAGGTAAAATCTACAGGCACTAACATTGTCGGTAACAAGTGATTGTGTGGTGAGATGATTCGTAGCAAGCAACAAGTAACAAAAGTAGCAACGGTGCAGCAAAGTGGCCTAATCCCTTTTGTAGCAAGGTACAAGCCTGGACAAAGTCATAGGAGGAAAAACGCTCCTGAGGACACATGGGAATTTCTGTCATGCTAGTTTCATCATGTTCATATGATTCGCGTTTGTTACTTTGATAGTTTGATATGTGGGTGGACCGGCGCTTGGGTACTGCCCTTACTTGGACAAGCATCCCACTTATGATTCACCCCTCTCGCAAGCATCCGCAACTACGAAAGAAGAATTAAGACAAAGTCTAACCATAGCATTAAACTAGTGGATCCAAATCAGCCCCTTATGAAGTAACACATAAACTAGGGTTTAAGCTCCTGTTACTCTAGCAACCCATCATCTACTTACTACTTCCCAATGCCTTCCTCTAGGCCCAAATAATGGTGAAGTCTTATGTAGTCGACGTTCACATAACACCACTAGAGGAAAAACAACATACAACACATCAAAAACCGAACAAATACCAAATTCACATGACTACTATTATCATGACTTATCCCATGTCCTCAGGAATAAAAATAACTACTCACAAAGCATAATCATACTCATGATCAGAGAGGTAATGAGTAGCATCAAGGATCTGAACATAAACTCTTCCACCAAGTAATCCAACTAACATCAACTACAAAGAGTAATCAACACTACTAGCAACCTTACAAGTACCAATCGGAGTCACGAGACGGAGATTGGTCACAAGTGATGAACTAGGGTTTGGAGATGAGATGGTGTTGATGAAGATGTTGATGGTGACGAGTCCCCTCCGATGAGAGGAGTGTTGGTCATCACGATGGCGATTATTTCCCCCTCCGAGAGGGAAGTTTCCCCGGCAGGATCGTCCTGCCGGAGCTCTAGATTGGTTCTGCTCAAGTTCCGCCTCGTGGCGGCGGCGAAACCACGAAAAAGATCCTCCTTGATTTTTTTCTAGACGGAACCCTCCATATAGCAAAAGAGGGGGGCCAGTGGGCCAGTGGGCTGCCCACAAGCCCCCATGGCGCGGCCTGGGAGGGTGGCCACGCCGTGCAGGCTTGTGGGCACCCCCTGGTACCCCTCTGGCACTTCTTCAGCCCAGTATTTTTTATAAATTGGGAAAAAATCCCCATTGATTTTCACGGCGTTTGGAGTTGCACAAAATAGGTATCTCAACTTTGCTCCACTTTCAGGCCAGAGTTCCAGTTGCCGGTATTCTCCCTCTTCATGTAAACCTTGCAAAAAAAAAGAGAAAAGGCAAAAGAATAGTACCATGAAGTGAAATAACAGCCAAAGAAGCGATAAATATGAACATGAAAACATGATGCAAAATGGACGTATCAAATCTCCCAAGCTTAGACCTCGCTTGTCCTCAAGAGAAAGCCTAGCTCACTAAATATGACCACATGTTTAGGGAGAGAGTTGTCGACAAAACAAGATACAAACATGCATGCACCATGATCATGATCAGAACAGCAATACCAACATATAATCTCTCGTGCTAAAGTGATAATTCCTTCACAAAGTAAAGCACGGATCGAGAACCTTACCAAGAAGTAACAACCGATAGCCTTTAGTCATTGAAGCAATTGCAATTTATCACAACATCAGAAAGACTCAAATAAGTGCTTGTAAAGCAAATCAACATACTCAATCATTCTTTCGTTCTCTACAATTGCTACAACTCACATGGTACTCATGAGATCAAAGTTTTAGCTGGACACAGAGAAAGATAGGGGCTTATAGTTTTGCCTCCCAACTGCTTACCTCAAGGGTAATGTCAACAATAATAATTCATGAATGCCTACCTCCAAGTTGACATATGAATATAGATCTTTCCCAAGCATGTGACGGTAGCCAAGACAAAGGCAAAATAAGGAATTGGTGAAGATCACCATGACTCTTACAAGGGTAAAAAGTAAAGGTACAAGATAGGCCCTTCGTAGAGGGAAGCAGAGGTTGTCATGCACTTTTGAGGTTTGGATGCGTGTCCTCTTAGTGCGGAGGAACATCACTTTATATTGCCCCCTGTGATAAAGAACTTTATTATGCAGTCTGTCGCTTTTATGTCTTCCTCATCACAGGTTCGTACAAAGCTTATTTTCCAGTTATGCAAGTTCTAATCTAATGCATTGGTTCACGATCTAACGGTGGTAAAGAAAAAATAAAAAAAGAAAGGGAGAGGGGAGTCTAACCGTGGCTGATAGGAGCTGGGGAGCTTCGGTGGCTGCTCCGGCGAGGGGGGGGGGGGCTGGTCGCCGGCGGGGTGGGCAGCAGAGGGGGGTCGGTGCTGTGGGGAGGTGGCGCGGGGCGTCCTGGGGAGAGGCTCAGCGTGCTCCTGGTGTTCCTGTCCTGCGACAGGGACGACAGGAAAGTGACGAACGGCGGCGAGGGGAGGTCCTGTATGGGGCGAGGTGGAGGGAGGTGCGGCGGGGTTTGGGGGGAAACGGGGTGCGGTGGGGTGGGGGAGGTTCCTTGCGGCGGCAGGAGTAGTGGGGTGGCGTGGCAGGGGCAGCAGCAAGCCCCCAGAGTTCGGCTCCAGCGAGGTTTGGGCGGGGCGACGCGGCAGGGGAGATGGGGTTGGGGAAAGGGAAAAACGGAGAGAGGAGGCGCTGTGGGTTTTATAGGCGGGCTCGGGCGTGCTCCAAGAGGCAAGGGGAGGGAGATCGCGGCGGATCCGGTGCGCCCACCATGGATGGGAAGTTCCTGGAACGTAGAAGGGAGGAGACGATCAGGGGAAGAAGAAAGGGGATCGGGCCCAAACCTTCCTATCGGGCCTCTGGAGATTTTCCTAATATAGGAAGATTTTCCTTTTAATTAAAAACAGGAAGGAAAAAAGGAAGATTGAGGGATCAAAATAATTCCAAATATGGGCATGTTATATACCAAAATTATCAGCAGAAAATATAGAATTTGTTTAACATTTTCTACGACAAAAATAAATACTTCAAAAAAATATTTTTTTCAGAAAATGCCTAAAGGATTTTATTTTCCTTTTGCAAATATTTTTTTCAAATGACCCCCTAAGTTTTAGGGTTCAAATATCTTTCAAAAAAAATGTCCCCCTAGTTTGGAGGGTCATGTTCCTCCTCTCATATTTTTAATATATGACTCCAATTAAACCTTGAAATAGCAATAAGATCAACTATGAAAAATGAAATCCATATAGGAAATCTTTTATTAGTTTTCAAATCCACCCTTTCTAAATCTTTATAGTTGAAGAAGTCATGTTATCTTCTCTCACTGATTTTTTTAGTGGATGAATTTGAATTCACCAGATAAAGGGGAAATTCATTTTATTCCTTCTCATTCAAAAAGTTTAGAAACATTTCAAATTTCACTCAAGTTTCAATCACTCAAACAAACAAACAATCAATCTAATAATTATATTAACATTCCAAAATTTATAATTTTGGGATGTTACAAACTACCACACTTAAAAAGAATCTCGTCCTCGAGATTCGAAGAGGTTAGAAAGAAAAGGTTATGGTTTGGGGGGTATTCTAACAAATCCAGTCTCCTGCAAACTGGGGTGCTACCACACTTAAAATGAGAGTTACCGGTCGCTCAAATTTTTAACAATCCTGTGGGGTCTTGGCATCTGGCTCGTCACATTCTTCTTCGTAACTCCTTTGGTGATGATCTTCCATTATACTCATAATGTTTTCCATCAAAATTGAGTGCTCTTCCGTTGATATAATCTTCCTCCTGCACTCGGTCTTCTTAACTCACAAGTCTCGTGGCCATTCTAAATAACCTATCGATGACTCTCATGGTGGTCTACCATTTGTGGTTATCCTGCAGTGAAAAGGGTCTTGGCTTCATCCTCAACGTAAAATTTCATACGCGTGACAACAAATGCCATGTACATGGGGCTTTCATCATACCATTCTAAGGCTTAAACAAAAGCTTCATAGAACGTCATCTCTCACCATGGGTAAGTCTCTCAGATTTAACATTCCGAATAGCAAGAGACTGATAGTAGTAAGTCGTCATGGTGGCCAAGCCATGTCGCACTAAAATCATTACCTTGTATAAGGCTTAGTGAATCTTGTATTCTAACACTTGGGTATCCTCACAAGCATTGCATAATTTCTCTTGTCCACGAACGAAGTTCAGATAATCCATTGGTTCTGCAAGCTGAACAAAACATCTATCGTATCTTCACAACTCTCGGTGTTACGCATGCTCCTAAGAAAACGTTTGTTGATCCATCATAGCTTCTTCCAAGTTTCTTTATTCATAAAGGTAGTACTTGATCCTGATTAGTCCCGGGGTCTATGGATTGCAGGCATACTTGGAATTACTCCGCCTTTGAATCCTATAGTGTTTCATTCCATCATATTCTTGGGGTAACCATCATATAAAAATAATCCCCAGACTTATTTTTGGTACACACTCCACTCTATGGGATTTTTTCCATTGGTGTGTTTTCCATTAAAAGGTATTGGTTCATCCAAAAATCGTATTCATTTCATAATCAATCCTTTATTACATCCTTAATTTCTTCTCAAAACTCCAAATTCAAAAGTACTTTATTACAAATGTTGCCATCCACATTGTTCGGTATGGTCAAGAATTTCTGCCAACTTTATTCATTTGTCTCCCTTGGAGATACTTTAGTTCCACTGGAACTTTCCAATGTGCTCCTTGAAATCATCCATCTTTTGCTTTCTCATGGTGGCCATGAGCTTCATTTCCATCATCTCCGCATGCACTTCACTTAGGTATTCCTGGGTATGACGGAGTCTTGCTTCAAGTATTTCTCCAATCTGGCGTATGGCTTACATGGCAGCTTCACGAACAGCATCAAAGAAGGTTGCTCGTGGTACACGTGAAATGAAAAAGTATTGCCCCATAGTATTTGGACAAACTCCTTTCATATGGTGGAGGTGTACTTCCACATACCAAAGTTCCACTCCATTTTCCATGAACGGGTAGCCTTTGTAGACTGCATCTCCTGCAAGATGAATGTGCTTCATCATGTCCTTCAGGATTTTTGGGTAATCATGATCACTAGTCAGGGTCATGATCGTTTCTCGGCCCTTAAGGAATGACTCATAGAGGGTTGTCATCTGCAGGTGTCAGAAAATAGGTACTTAGAGGAATGTATGTGTCTCCTTGGTATACATGGTATATTCCTACTCATTGGATCGTGTGGGTTTACCGATTACTACCACACTTAAAATGAAATATACTCATGCCTGCATAGACCATATTTTCTCATATCCTCATGAATGTTCAGAGATCTTTGTTCGTACAGAAACAACGCATACAGTTTCAACATAGGAAATCATGACACAATAAATTTTTATTGATTCATGAAGTTATTACAATCTCAGGAAAAATTCAACTCCATAATTTCATGAAAAAACAAGAGTGCTTCAGGTTACACTTATTGCCACTATCAAAACTTAACTACTCCATTTTAGCTTTCTTCCCATGTGGACAATCACTAGCATAATGTCCTGCTTCCTTGCAACGAAAGCAAATGAGTTCGGACAAGTCTCGAGGCTTCTTAGTGTTTGCTTTTACTCCTTGGGTTTCCTGCTTCCTTCCTGGGCACATATTGATGTAGTGGCCCAACTCCTTACACTTGAAACATCTGATATGACTCAGGTCCTTATGTGCAGGGATTTGACTCTGGCTGGTGTATTTTCTCTTCTTTCCGGACTCCTTCATTTTGGCCAGTTCTTCTATTTCAAGTGGATCAAACTCAACTTTTTTCATCGGGAAGTTTCCCAGATACTCTTGGCTTTTCTTCATGCACTCCTGTGAAAAATGTCCTTCCTCTCCACATGAGTAACAGGCATTGGAGAAAAATCTGGTTAGGCTCTGTCCATCAGGGTCTCCAATATTTTCCTTCATCACATGTTCTTCTAAAATCTTCTTCGTGAGTGTTTCCTCCATTGCTTCTTTCTGCTGCTTGACAACTTGTTGCACCTTGGAGTAAATGTAACACTAGGCTGGGTAGTGGGTGGTTCCTTCACACAAGAAACAAGTCACCTGACTACTTGGGCATTCCTCCGCTGGGTGATTCTCTTCACAATGAGTGCATCCATCCTTGTGTTCCTCCTGGGTGTGTCCTATTTCTCCACAGATCTTGCATGCACAAGTCTTCTTCTTCGGATTATCATAGCACTTCCGAGTAAGACGGGATCTTAAGAGAGTCTTCTTGAATTCGTCCCAAGTTTCTGCTCCACTAAATCCTTGTATGGCATGATGCATTTTCCACCAGATAGCAGCACTTTGTGTAAAGTTCTGAAGAGCGTGTGCCACTTCATACTTCCTTAAAATCAAATTGCTCCCGAAGTGGTTCTCCATGTTCTGAATCAATATTTCAGCCTCCAGCTGGGTCATTGGTCCAGGGACTACAAGTCCAGCTTCATACGCGTTCTAATTTTTTTTTGAGAATAGGTTTCATTTGTAGCTGTCGGAAAACACATACAAAGGACGTCTCACAAATCACCGTATCCTACGTGGGTATATAACACGGGTTTGGACTTCTAATTGCCATATAAATATTGGAACACATCAGGGTCGTCGAGTTCTTCGGGTCTTGAGAGTCTTCAATTGGTGTAGCTTCAATTCTTCAAATGCATGGTGAAATCCTCTTTACTTTGAAGTAGAACTCCGTTGATTCTTCATGTGGTCAAAGAGGAAAGGGTATGGCATAACTATTTGAGGTGAGAGAGCACATTTGATGAAATCAGAAGCGATGATAAGCAAAGGATGTTCTTGGAAATAAAAAATTTTGAGAGATCTTTTCCTAAGGGATTTCCAGTTTCTAAGGTCACGTCCTAGAGTCAACATGTGCTCTGATACCATATATGTAGCGACCCGACTCAAAACGAGTCAAGCCTCTGTGTATATGTGCCATCCCTGGATCAGTATACTGGCACACACAGTACATCAATGTATATATCAAAGTGCAATCACATGTAAATAACGTTAAATTGATATATACCTCAAAATCTTAGCGGAAATAGTATAAGGGAGTGGAGTCCCAAATAAAACCAACGACAGGTTGAGTGCGGACCGTAACCCTGAATCATACTCTTACTCGTCGAAGAAAGTATCTGCAACATAAGACGTTGGAGCCGTGTAGGTCAGCATATTGAATATGCCAGCAAGTCACAAAAGAGAGGGCTAAAAATATCATCTATACTATATGCATATATGGCAGGTGGGGCTGTAAGTTTTTTAGCGGAAAGCAAAGTTTTCTCCTAAAATAAGAGAGGGCTAAAAGCAAAAAATATTACTACGTTGTTGGTTGTTAATGAGATGGTTCCGCCAACCAGTTCTCATACCCAAGTTATCAATATTACCCACATCAAATGTATATAAGGGTGTTGAAAATCCCTGATAGTTTCAGTTCCTTTGGCTCAAGTTGTCCATGACCGTGGACACCGCTAAACGATTAGGTTTGAGTACTGTGCAGAGTTTTGTACACGTTCCCCACAAGATTTGATCGCCTCTGTGTATGTCCTTGCACTTCAGGGTGTTTGAAGACCGGATGATGAAAACATGGTCTTTCAACGGGTGCCTTTGATCCTCTGTCGGTGCCCATCCAATCCTACCGTTCTTCTACATCTGCTAGCACCGCCTGTCCAGAGTCGCCATGTTGTCCAACCAAGCCAGAGCCCATAATGACTTGTGGCTGTGCAGGTAAGCCTTGGGTCTTGAAGCCTCCGTCCATCTCTTCGAGCCTGGGTGAAGCTTTCCGCAAGATGTCATGGCGCTTCCCCATGCATCCCGGGTCGTCCACTCGTTTCTCCAGGGAGCCCATCTAAACCGTCCTTCACCCAGAGGTATATTTCATTCTGAGGTCTTGCAAGTCTTGGAGTTCTTCAGGTCTTGATTATTAAGTTCTCACAACACTCATGGTAACACTCAACCAAAACCACGTCTACTAGGAGCATAGCATAATCATGTCCCGACCAAAGTAACAAGGGGGTGGGTGCCTACCACATGATACTACATAAAGATCCAAAATTTCCAAGTACCTACTTTGCATGCAATTGGGTGAATAAATGTAGAACTACAATGCATATAAAACATAGGTATTAATATGATCAACGTGACTTGCCTGGTGAGGTTGATGAAGAAGAATTATCATTCTCGAGAAATAACTTGATAGAACTATTCGTCACTCTCCGATGAAATCTATATAATCATACATAGTATTCACATAAGCACTCACACTAGCAATCAAATAAAAAACAACAATAAAAGTTGATGCAATCAAAATAAAATCACTAACACACAAAAACTATAGCACAAAGTGGTGCAATTTTCTTTACATAACCAAAACAGAAGCTGTTTTGGTAAAAACCCCAAGTAAAAAAATTGAAACTTAAACTACTGAAAGATATGATCAATAGGAAACATCAGCAAAAATAATTAAATTAAAAGCTATTTTTAAACTGCTGGAATAAGCAAAACAAGATTTAAACTAAATTTGTTCAAATTCAAATTTTGAAATTTCAAACATAGGCAAATAATATGTTTTCGGAAACTACAAGAAAATTTTGATCTAATGCAAAAAGAATCAACTACATTGGATCTCTAGAATAAAAGTTATATAGGAAATAAAAACAGAACTGGTTCTGTTTTTAAAACAAAAAACAGAAAAGAAAAAAAATCTAACCTAGTGAACAGGGGTCCATGTGGCGCGTCCTGAGTGGCTAGTAGGGTGTGCGCTGCGGTGTTAAATAGCGGACGCTCGCAAACTAAACAAACCACGTCGGCTAACTAATTAAATAAAAACAACCGCCGGTTCTTTTAAAAGAACCGAAGAGTTATGCAAGTTCTAATCTAATGCGTTGGTTCACAATCTAACGGTGGTAAAGAAAAAATAAAAAACAAAGGGAGAGGGGAGTCTAACCGTGGCTGGCAGGAGCTGGGGAGCTCCGGTGGCTGCTCCGGAGAGGGGGGGCTGGTCGTCGGCGGGGTGGGGCGGCGGAGGGGGGGGGGGGTCGGCGCTGTGGGGAGGTGGCGCGGGGCGTCCTGGGGAGAGGCTCGGCGTGCTCCTGGTGTTCTTGTCCTGCGACAGGGACGACAGGACAGGGACGAACGGCGACGAGGGGAGGTCTTGTAGGGGGTGAGGTGGAGGGACGTCCGGCGGGGTTTGGGGGGGGTGGGGAAACAGGGTGCGGTGGGGTGGGGAGGTTCCTTGCGGCGGCAGGAGTAGTGGGGTCGCGCGGCAGGGGCAGCAGCAAGCTCCTGGAGTTCGGCTCCGGCGAGGTTTGGGCGGGGCGATGCGGCAGGGGAGATGGGGTTGGGGAAAGGGAAAAAACGGAGAGAGGAGGTGTTGAGGGTTTTATAAGCGGCCTCGGGCGTGCTCCAAGAGGCAAGGGGAGGGAGATCGCGGCAGATCCGGTGCGCCCACCATGGATGGGAAGTTCCTGGAACGAAGAAGGAAGGAGACGATCAGGGGAAGAAGAAAGGGGATCGGGCCCAAACCTTCCTATCGGGCCTCTAGAGATTTTCCTAATATAGGAAGATTTTCCTTTTAATTAAAAACAGGAAGGAAAAAAGGAAGATTGAGGGATCAAAATAATTCCAAATATGGGCATGTTATATACCAAAATTAGCAGCAGAAAATATAGAATTTGTTTAACATTTTTCCACGACAAAAATAAATACTTCAAAAAAACATTTTTTCAGAAAATTCCTAAAGGATTTTATTTTCCTTTTGCAAATATTTTTTTTCAAATGACCCCCTAAGTTTTAGGGTTCAAATATCTTTCAAAAAAATGCCCCCCTAGTTTGGAGGGTCATGTTCCTCCTCTCATATTTTTAATATATGACTCCAATTAAACCTTGAAATAGCAATAAGATCAACTATGAAAAATGAAATCCATATAGGAAATCTTTTATTAGTTTTCAAATCCACCCTTTCTAAATCTTTATAGTTGAAGAAGTCATGTTATCTTCTCTCACTGATTTTTTTAGTGGATGAATTTGAATTCACCAGATAAAGGGGAAAGTCATTTTATTCCCTCTCATTCAAAAAGTTTAGAAACATTTCAAATTTCACTCAAGTTTCAATCACTCAAACAAACAAACAATCAATCTAATAATTATATTAACATTCCAAAAATTATAATTTTGGGATGTTACATCAACTGGAGTGGGTTTAACTACATTGACTTCTAAAGGAGGATGATATTTAAACCACTTCTCTTTGGGGAGATCAATATGAGCAGCAAAGGATTCACACAATGAAGCTACTATCTCAGAGTCAAGTCCATACTTAGCGCTAAAATCACTAAAGGTATTTGTCTCAACAAAGGATTTAACGCAATCAAACGTGAAATACCTTCTTCTTGACCTCATCGTCGGGCACACCTGCAATCTTAAATAAACCACAAACTTCATCTACATAGATTAGATGCAAGTTTAGATGTGATGTTCCATCTCCTGTAAAAGGATTAGACATCAGTTTCTCAAGCATACCCGAAGGAAATTCAAAGAAAATATTTTCAGTAGGTGCAGAAGGTTGAGGAGCAACTATTTGTGCTTCCGTTCGAGGTGAAGATACCCCGAACAAGCCCCTCAAAGGATTAGTATCCATAGTGACAACTGACAATAAATTTCAGCACACTATATGAATGTTTCCTTACCAAGTTCCACTTACCAAAGGCGCTTCACTTCCCGGCAACGGAGCCAGAAAAGATTCTTGATGACCCACATGTATAGGGGATCAATCATAGTCCTTTCGATAAGTAAGAGTGTTGAACCCAACGAGGAGTAGAAGGATCTGACAAGTGGTTTTCAGCAAGGTAAAATCAGGAGGCACTGAAATTGTCGGTAACAAGTGATTGTGTGGTGAGATGATTCGTAGCAAGCAACAAGTAACAAAAGTAGCAATGGTGCAGGAAAGTGGCCCAATCCCTTTTGTAGCAAGGGACAAGCCTGGACAAAGTCTTATAGGAGGAAAAATGCTCCCGAGGACACACGGGAATTTCTGTCATGCTAGTTTCATCATGTTCATATGATTCGCGTTCGTTACTTTGATAGTTTGATATGTGGGTGGACCGGCGCTTGGGTACTGCCCTTACTTGGACAAGCATCCCACTTATGATTAACCCCTCTCGCAAGCATCCACAACTATGAAAGAAGAATTAAGACAAAGTCTAACCATAGTATTAAACTAGTGGATCCAAATCAGCCCCTTACGAAGTAACGCATAAACTTGGGTTTATGATTCTGTCACTCTAGCAACCCATCATCTACTTACTACTTCCCAATGCCTTCCTCTAGGACCAAATAATGGTGAAGTGTTATGTAGTCGACGTTCACATAACACCACTAGAGGAAAAACAACATACAACACATCAAAATACCGAACGAATACCAAATTCACATGACTACTAATAGCATGACTTATCACATGTCCTCAGGAACAAAAGTAACTACTCACAAAGCATAATCATACTCATGATCAGAGAGGTAATGAGTAGCATCAAGGATCTGAACATAAACTCTTCCACCAAGTAATCCAACTAGCATCAACTACACAAAGTAATCAACACTACTAGCAACCTTACAAGTACCAGTCGGAGTCGTGAGACGGAGATTGGTTACAAGTGATGAACTAGGGTTTGGATATGAGATGGTGTTGATGAAGATGTTGATGGTGACGAGTCCCCTCCAATGAGAGGAGTGTTGGTGATGACGATGGTAACGATTTCCCCCTCCGGGAGGGAAGTTTCCCCGGCAGGATCGTCTTGCCGAAGGTCTAGATTGGTTCTGCTCAAGTTCCGCCTTGTGGCAGCGGCGAAACCACGAAAAAGCTCCTCCTTGATTTTTTCCTGGACGAAACCCTCCATATAGCAAAAGAGGGGGCCAGTGGGCCAGTGGGCTGCCCACAAGCCCCCATGGCGCGGCCTGGGGGGTGGCCGCGTCGTGCAGGCTTGTGGGCACCCCCTGGTGCCCCTCTGGCACTTCTTCGGCCCAGTATTTTTTATAAATTGGGAAAAAAATCCCCGTTGATTTTCACGGCGTTTGGAGTTGCGCAGAATAGGTATCTCAACTTTGCTCCACTTTCAGGCTAGAATTCCGGTTGCCAGTATTCTCCCTCTTCATGTAAACCTTGCAAAATAAGAGAGAAAAGGCATAAGAATAGTACCATGAGGTGAAATAACAGCCAAAGAAGCGATAAATATCAACATGAAAACATGATGCAAAATGGACGTATCAGTGCATGTCTCTCTCTCTCTCAAAATGGTGTGCAGCAAGGATGATTGTGACACAACAAAAAGAAAAGACTCCTAAGATACAAGACTCTCCAAGGAAAACACATATCATGTGGTGAATAAAAATATAGCTCCAAGTAATGTTACCGATGGATTGAAGACGAAAGAGGGGATGCCTTTCCGGGGCATCCCCAAGCTTAGGCTTTTTGGTGTCCTTGAATTTGTCTTGGGGTTCCTTGGGCATCCCCAAGCTTGAGCTCTTTCCACTCCTTGTCTCTTTGTCCATGAGAACATCACCCAAAACTTGAAAACTTCACAACACAAAACTTAAACAGAAACTTGTGATAACATTAGTACAAGAAAACAAACTACCACTTCTTTTGGTACTGTAGAAAACTTGAATTCCATATATATTGATGATGGGCTACTGTATTCTCACTTTTCCATGGCTAGTACGCCCCGATACTAACCATAGTTTCATCAAAACAAGCAACCAACTCAACAAAAACAGACCAGTCTGTAGCAATATGTATACTTCGTATACTTATGTACCTCAAAAAATCTAAAAAATTACGAAGGCCTAGGAAAACAGCATATGAATCATAAGCAAAAAGAATCAACTCAAAAGCTCTTTCTGAATAAAAATGAAAAATTATCTCGTGAGCGAAAAGTTTCTGTCTTTTTCCAGCAAGATCAAACAACCATTACCAAGATTAGTCATAAAGGCTTTGCTTGGCTCAAACACGAAAAGAAACACAAAAAACAATCATAACAGAATTGTGAAAATGTGCACGCAACAAAACAGAAAGAAAAAGATAAATTCATTGGGTTGCCTCCCAACAAGCGCTATTGTTTAACTCCCTTAGCTAGGCATAGAAGCGATAGAATCACGTATCGTCGTCTTTGGTGCTCAAACCATAAGTGGCGTGATCACTAACCATCTTAAGGTTTTCATATTTCTTGCTAGATGATTAACCACTACTTTTAGGGACAAAGACAAACTTGGTGATTTTATTGTGGGAAAAATTTGGAGTATTCTGCAAAGCGGCAAAAGCGGAACCCAGGATGGTTATGACATCCTCTAGTTTGCCAATTCTAGCGGAATCATGACCTAGCTTTTCGTTAATTGTGGGTTCCTTCTCCTTTAAACTTTTCAACACCATTCCCACCTTGGATCCGTACTGAGTGATTTGATTGTGGATCTTTTTATCCAAATTCTCAATGAGTTCAATCGTAGCGACTTTATTTTCAATAACGTCCAGTCTACGCATCACATGTTCCAGAGTTAAGGTAGTTCCATTAACCATGAGTGGTGGTGAGCCTACCAAATTTATCACGGCTCCGTAAGAATCAACGGTGTGGCTACCCAAGAAATTTCCACCTACGATGGTCTCAAGAATATACCTATTCCAAGGAGAAATACCCACATAAAAACTGCGAAGCAAGACGGTAGTGGATTGCTTATGAGTAGATCTACTTTGAGCATTGGAAATCCTATACCAAGCGTCCTTTAAGTTTTCTCCCTCAATTTGTTTGAAATTGAGAACTTCGCTCTCGAGAGTATCGTTCGAAGTGGTGGATCTAGCCATCAGGATAGACTATCCCACACAGACGAGCAGAAGGCAATCGAGAAAAAGGGGGCCAGAAATTCTTCTGCCGCGGCAACAAAAGTCCTTCCCTGGCTCATAGGAATTCTTCTTGTTACTTCTCTGGTTTGCGTCGGTTTTTCCCTTGAAGAGGAAAGGGTGATGCAGCACAGGAGCAGTAAGTATTTCCCTCAGTTTCAAGAACCAAGGTATCGAACCAGAAGCAGAGCCTCGTCAAGTCCAAAGTAAATGCGCAAACACAAACAAGCTTGCACCCAACGCTTCAAAGGGGTTGTCAATCCCTTCAAGATTGTTTGCAAAGTGAGATCTGAAGGCGGAAAGTGCAACGAAGTAAAAAGTGTAAGGCTGAAAATATGGTGTGGAGTAGACCCTGGGGGCCATAGTGTTCACTAGAGGCTTCTCTCAAAATGGCAAGTATTACGGTGGGTGAACAAATTACTGTCGAGCAATTGATAGAACCGCGCAAAGTCATGACGATATCTAAGGCAATGATCATACATATAGGCATCACGTCCGAGACAAGTAGACCGATACTTTCTGCATCTACTATTATTACTCCACACATCGACCGCTATCCAGCATGCATCTAGTGTATTGAGTTCATGACGAACAGAGTAACGCTTTAAGCAAGATGACATGATGTAGAGGGATAATCTCAAACCAATGATGAAAACCCCATCTTTTTACCCTTGATGGCAACAACACGATGTGTGCCTCGCTACCCCTTCTGTCACTGGGCGAGGTCACCGCATGGTATGAACCCAAAACCAAGCACTTCTCCCATTGCAAGAATCATAGATCAAGTTGGCCAGACAAAACCCACAACTCGAAGAGAATTACAAGGATATGAAATCATGCATAAGAGAGATCAGAAGAAACTCAAATAAGATTCATAGATAATCTGATCATAAATCCAAATTTCATCGAATCTTGACAAACACACCGTAAAAGAAGATTACATTGGATAGATCTCCATGAAGATCATGGAGAACTTTGTATTGAAGATCCAAGAGAGAGAAGAAGCCATCTAGTTACTAGCTATGGACCCGTAGGTCTATGGTGAACTACTCATGCGTCATCGGAGAGATCATGGTATTGATGAGGAAGCCCTCCGTGTCTGAATCCCCCTCCGGAAGGGCACCAGGACGTGCCCCAGATGGGATCTTGCGGAGACAGAACCTTGTGGCGGCGGAAAAGTACTTTCGATGATCTCCTGATTTTTTCTGGAATTTTTGGGATTATATAGGCGACAGACCTAGGTCAGGGGACCTCCAGGGGGCCCACAAGCCTGGATGGCGCGACCCCCCTGGCCGCGGGGTGGGGGCTTGTGGGGCCCCTGGGGCTCTTCTGGCTTGGCTCCCAAGATCTCCGATCTTCTTCCGTTCCAAAAAAATATTTTCGAGGATTTTCTTCCGTTTGGACTCCGTTTCAAAATCTCCTCTGAAAGGGGTCAAAAACATGGAAAAAACAGGAACTGGCACTTGGCACTGAGTTAATAAGTTAGTCCGAGAAAATAAATAAAAGGCATGCAAAACATCCAAAGTTTGACAAGATAATAACATGAAACCATAAAAAGTTATAGATACGTTGGAGGCGTATCAGGAGGCAACTTACTGTGTGAACGTGGAAAAATGGACTTGTGACTGTAAGTGTTGTGCCTCGCAACCATGCAGTTTCTGCAATTACTAGGTTGAAGCTACAACCAGAAGACTTTGTACATGATTTCTTTAAGAAGCCATTGTACAAAGATACCTGCAAACACATCATCTACCCTATACGTGGACCTGAGTTTTGGCCAAGGACACCTACTCAAGATGTAGATCCACCCGTGTTCAAGGACAAGAAGGATAGGAAACAAACTGTTAGAAGAAAGGGGCAATTTGAGGTACCAGTACCTAAGGATACATCAAGGATGGCCACTATGACATGCATCAATTGCAACAAGCAAAAACATAGATACACCTACTGCCCTATGCCTTTGAAGCCCCATCTATACGCAACAAGGAACAAGCACAAGGTATGTACTATTGCTAAAACTGCTAGAACTGTTTTTTAATATTCTGTTGGATTTTGTTCCTAACTTGTGTGCTTTAAAAGACAAATAGAGCTATCAATCATGATGTTGGACGCAGTTCTTCAACTACAAATGTATAGTCTACAGAGCCACCTACTTCGAGAAGGACAAAGAGGGCAATAAATGCAGGAGATTCTTCTACCACTGCTTCCCAGGCTGCAAACACAGCTATAGATTCAACCAGTGCACCTAGTAGGAGAGGTGGAAGACAATAAACAACACCTAGGCCTGCAACTAGGAGAGGTGGAAGACAGTAGACATCATCAGCTGGAGAAAGAGCTGGTTCTAAATGGAACAGGTTTAAGAACACAAGGATGAGGGGTTACTTTTATGCAAGTGGCAACTAGTGAACATAAAGAATTTGGGTCTAGTTTATGTCTGAACTATGAACTTGGGTCGGGTTGAGGGCGTGTCAAAACTATGCCAAATTCTTTTGTGTTCAACTGATGTGATGTTGAAATGTTGAGATGTTCAACTTCTATAAAGTTGAAATGCTGAGCATTCTAACTTATCTGTTGTTATGTGCTTAATGTTGGGGAATTCTTTCATACTGTCATGTGCTTCTTGCTTAAAGATATGTTGTGATGTTGAACTGATATGCTGTGATGTGCTTCTTGTGGAAAGATAAACTAGGATAGCAATTTTAACTAAACTCCTAATGTTGAACATAACATAAGCAAGGACATCAAATTCATGGTACTCATTACATAACCAAGGAAAGTTTACTAAGTACTCATTACATAGCCAGGGATAGTTTAGTAGGTACTCATTACATAACTAGGATAGTTAATAAGGTACTCATTACATAACATAAGCTAGAGTGGATTCCCAAAATATACATTTCCAAGGCCAACTATACTCTTCCAAGGCCACTTAATTACTTAACATAGCTAGTGAACATTGATCGCACTTCACTCATCAAGTATATCCTTCATATTGGCAAGTTTTTCGTTGTTGTCATGACCAGCTTTCAGGAGATCTCCAACAAAATACTCTAACTTCTTGTGCTCCTCTTTCAGAAGATCCCTGTCATGCTTTGTCTCATCCCTCTCCTTCCTCGTATTCCTGATGATTTCTCCCTGAGATCTAGAAATTCACTTGAGGTCCTTGTGTTCAATAACAAGCTTTTGAAACTCCTCCTTCATCTTGTCATTCTCAAGCTTCTCCTTCTCCTTATCAATAGCCAGCTTCTGCATCTTCTTATCTACATCCATCTCCTTCTTCTGTAGATCTTCATCATTCAGTTAGACCTTGTTTTGCTACTCTACATCCCTCCAATCAAACAACTTTTTCACATCTTCCACCATGTAGTTGTACTGAGTACCAAGACTGTCCAACTCTTGCTTCGGTTTGGCAGTCTCTTCCTGATGAGCTTGATGATCCAACATCCTGCTATGATTTTCCTCATGAGACATCTCCCAAACCTTCACAAGGCATCTTTGAAGTACACTAGGCCATGGGGCATCAACCAACTTAGAGACTCCACAATTAATTCCATCCTACAATAAATTTAAAACTTAGGTTAAATAGCCAATCAAAATGAGAGACTGAATCAAGTACAAATAAATAAATCTTTGCACTACATGTAATACAAATTAAAAATATACAATCTAAATGCACATACACACTCTAATACAAATAACTGAATCTTTCTACTAAAAAGGACCGCATTAACTAAATTTTTCACAAGTTAACTGCAAATGTACTATACTAAATTGATTGTCTGACTGACTGACTGAATCAAATGAATCTAGCTCAAGTTACATACATTAACAAACACATGATTGACTGAAATAACAGAATGATTAAAATATATGGACTGAATTAACTGAATAAGATGACTTAATTAACAAACTGACCTGCACCCCACAGCCATAGAACCTCCTACTATTGTGAATCACCTAAAATGCAACATATTAGGAACAGGGGCCAAGCTGAAGCCTACATTTGATACTTGGATCTGAAGATTTACCACAGAATGATGCATCCACTATTGTGTCAAGGCTCTACTGCATTTGTTGTGCACACATTATCCACTATCAGACTACAAGTGCTTGAGCAGATCTGAAAAGGAAACAAAACATGAATCCCAATCCGCTCTAACCCTAACCCTAGGTAAAGACCATATCACTTACCCACAGCTCCATATCCATGCCGACAAACTCATCATCACTACTCTCCTCACCGTCATTCCATGATGGCATCACTAAAAGGCAGCAAAGTCACACTGGCTCGGTAGTGAGCGGCGCGGCAGCGAGAGCGAGGGGAGGGGTGTAGGGGAACGTTGCATGGGAAACAAAAAAAAAAATCCTACGCTCACCAAGATAAATCTAGGAGATGCACATCTACGAGAGGAGAGATTGTGTCTACATGCCCTCGTATATCTCTAAGCGGAAGTGTTAAAGAACGCGGTTGATGTAGTGGTACGTTTTTGCGATCCTATCATGATTCGTCCCATGAACTTTCCGATCGAGCACCAAACGGACGACACCTCCGTGTTCAGCAGACGTGCAGCTTGATGACATCTCCGCCTCCTCGATCCAGCAAGCAAGGGTGGAGTGGTAGATGAGTTCCCCGGCAATGCATCGGCGTGACGTTGGTGCTGGAGTAGCTATCCCGGCAGGACTTCGCCAAGCACTACCGAAATATTTAGAGGAGCAGACGATCTAGAGGAAGAGGGATAGGTTGCGCCGTGGCATTGGGTGTTGCAGCCATCCCTCTCCTCACATATATATAGGAGGAGGGTTGGAGGCCGGCGGCCCCTAGGGTTTCCCCTAGGTAGGGACGAAGATGCCTTGTGGGCATAGGGGTCAATTGACCTAGTGAAAATAGGAAACCCTTCATTAATTTAGTATTAAACACTTTTATATTTATTAAATATGACCCCATTGACATAGACATGACCCCGGCAAATATATTTTTTCTAGGTCCGTCCCTGCCCCTAGGGCTTGGGGCGGCGCCCAAGGTGGCTTGCCACCCAGGGAAGGGTGGCACAACCCTTGGGCCTGCCTTCCTTCTTGCATTCGACCGCATGGGCCCTGGAGGGAGGGTTGGCTAGCCCACCAGGGGCTGGCGAGCCTCCTCTCACAGCCCATGGGGCCCTCCAGGGCAGGTGGACCCCCCCTGATGGACCCCCAGAACACTTCTGACACTCCCTTCACAAAACCGGAATATCCTAGAACTTTTCCGGACCTCGAATACAAACTTCCTATACATCAGTCTTTACCTCCGGACCATTCCGAATCTCCTCTTGATGTTCGGGATGTCATCCGGGACTCCGAACACCTTTCGATTACCACCACACATAACTCATTAGTACCCAATCATCATCGAACCTTAAGTGTGTAGACCCTACGGGTTCGAGAACTATGCATACATGACTGATACACTCTCCGGTCAATAACCAATAGAGGGGCCTGGATGCCCATATTGGCTCCTACATATTCTATGAAGATCTTTGTCGGTCGAACCACGATGTCAAGGATACAATCAACCCCGTATAATGTTCCCTTTGTCCATTGGTATGTTACTTGCCCGAGATTCGATTGTCGGTATATGCATACCTAGTTCAACCTCATTATCGACAAGTCTCTTTACTCGTTTCGTAACACAAGATCCCGTGGCTAATTCTTTAGTCACATTTCTTGCAAGCTTGTTGTGATAATGTATTATCGAGTGGGCCCTGAGATACCTCTCCATCACTCGGAGTGACAATTCCCTGCCTTGATCCATGCCAACTCAACAGATACCCGCGAAGATATGCGTAGAGCACCTTTATAGTCACCCAATTACGTTGCAACGTTGGATACACATAAGGTACTCCTCTGGTGTCGGTGAGTTGCATGATCTCATGGTCAGAAGAATAGAGACTTGACATGCAGAAAACATTAGGAATAAACTGACATGAACATATTCTACATTATATTTTGGGTCTTGTCCATCACATCATTCTCTTAATGATGTGATCCCATTATCAAATGACAACTCATGTCTATGGCGAGGAAACCTTGACCATCTTTGATCAACGAGCTGGTCCTTTAGAGGCTAACTAGGGACAAGGTGTTTTCTATGTATCCACACATGTATTTGAGTTTCCAATCAATACAATTCTAGCATGGATAATAAAGATTCTCATGAACAAGGAAATATAATAATTATCACTTTATTATTGCCTCTAGGGCATATTTTCAACAAGGGGGCATGAAGGGAGAGTAGAGAGAGAGAGCGAGTGGAGTAGAGTGAGTTGTTGTACGCGCGGTGATTCATTTATGACCTAGCCCGCCCTAACGGTTGTCACTCGCTGACCATTACAATCATCCTACATGGCACCCGACATGTGGTCCCGTTCTATCGGTAATCGTACTTAGGGATGCAACTATCTCATTTGTGTATATTGAAAAAATTAGAGTGAAGTTTGTGGTTTTTTGCGACGAGCAATGAATGTGGTGTCAATTCTCCTCGGCACATGCAAATGTAGTGGTTTTTTGTAATTCAATATGAATGGTACCTTGGGCCCTCGCCACTACAGCGGATGCAACGACTTCCCTTAGCCATGCGCTAGCACAGGCTTCGATCACTCGTCGCATCAATGGCTACCGCATCCGCAGTGGCCGTGCCCGTCTCGGCCCCTGCACATTCGCGCTTCTGGCAGCCGACTGAAGCAGCAAACAATGGCTAATGACGCTTACCTCACGGTGGCGCCCAGCCCGCCCTCCAAAGCGTAGCCAAGCATGCAGCGTGTGCGCGTCGTACTCCGGCGCGACTACCAGCCGCCTGAAGATATGGCATCAGTGGCAGCATGGCAGGGCCCGCAATGACGGCCCCGATGTGTGGGGTGGTGACGCTCCCAAAGGCGTCCATTAGCGCCGGTGAGGTCTTGAACATGGTCTCGCAAGTCGCAGCCATTGGCGCGGGTGGCTCCTCCAACCACGTGGTTGTCGACGTTGACGCCGTCCCTGATGCCGGCCACTCCTCCACCTTCGGCACGCGTGTGGGTTCTTTATTGCCTCTTAGCCCTCGGTGTACTGCTCCCCAACCTGTTGTCGAGCCGTTGTGGACACCCAACGGAGCATGGAGCCTCGTGATACGTCCATTTTGCATTAGGTTTTGTTACTGTTATTTTTAGTATTTTTGTGCATTATACCAATCTAATGCCTTTTCTCTCATAATATGCAAGGTTTACATCAAGAGGGAGAATGCCGACAGATGGAATTCTGGACCTTGAAAAGGTACGTCAGAGATACCTATTGTGTACATCTCCAAATGGGCTGTAACTTCATGGAGATTTATTTTGTAATAAGCAAATATTGGAGGAAAGAAGTACCGCAGGGGGGCTATCAGGTGCCCACTAGGCACGAAGGTGCGCCAGCCCCCCTGGCGCGGCCTGCTGGATAGTGGGCCCTCATGACCCACACGTATAGGGGATCAATCGTAGTCCTTTCGATAAGTAAGAGTGTCGAACCCAACAAGGAGCAGAAGGATCTGACAAGTGGTTTTCAGCAAGGTAAAATCTGCAGGCACTGAAATTGTCGGTAACAAGTGATTGTGTAGTGAGATGATTCGTAGCGAGAAACAAGTAACAAAAGTAGCAACGGTGCAGCAAAGTGGCCCAATCCCTTTTGTAGCAAGGCACAAGCCTGGACAAAGTCTTATAGGAGGAAAAACGCTCCCGAGGACACATGGGAATTTCTGTCATGCTAGTTTCATCATGTTCATATGATTCGCGTTCGTTACTTTGATAGTTTGATATGTGGGTGGACCGGCGCTTGGGTACTGCCCTTACTTGGACAAGCATCCCACTTATGATTAAACCCTCTCGCAAGCATCCGCAACTACGAAATAAGAATTAAGACAAAGTCTAACCATAGCATTAAACTAGTGGATCCAAATCAGCCCCTTGCGAAGCAACGCATAAACTAGGGTTTAAGCTTGTGTCACTCTAGCAACCCATCATCTACTTACTACTTCCCAATGCCTTCCTCTAGGCCCAAATAATGGTGAAGTGTTATGTAGTCGACGTTCACATAACACCACTAGAGGAAAAACAACATACAACATATCAAAATACCGAACGAATACCAAATTCACATGACTATTATTAGCATGACTTATCCCATGTCCTCAGGAACAAAAGTAACTACTCACAAAGCATAATCATACTCATGATCAGAGAGGTAATGAGTAGCATCAAGGATCTGAACATAAACTCTTCCACCAAGTAATCCAACTAGCATCAACTATAGAGAGTAATCAACACTACTAGCAACCTTACAAGTACCAATCGGAGTCGCGAGACGGAGATTGGTTACAAGTGATGAACTAGGGTTTGGAGATGAGATGGTGCTGATGAAGATGTTAATGGTGACGAGTCCCCTCCGATGATTGGAGTATTGGTGATGACGATGGCGATGATTTCCCCCTCCGGGAGGGAAGTTTCCCCGGCAGGATCGTCCTACCGGAGCTCTAGGTTGGTTCTGCTCAAATTCCGCCTCGTGGCGGCGGCGAAACCACGAAAAAGATCCTCCTTGATTTTTTTCTAGACGGAACCCTCCATATAGCAAAAGAGGGGGGCAGTGGGCTAGTGGGCTGCCCACAAGCCCCCATGGCGCGGCCTGGGGGTGGTCGCGCCGTGCAGGTTTGTGGACACCCCCTGGTGCCCCTCTGGCACTTCTTCGGCCCAGTATTTTTGATAAATTGGGAAAAAAAATCCCCGTTGATTTTACGGCGTTTGGAGTTGCGCAGAATAGGTATCTCAACTTTGCTCCACTTTCAGGCCAGAATTCCAGTTGCCGGTATTCTCCCTCTTCATGTAAACCTTGCAAAATAAGAGAGAAAAGGCATAAGAATTGAACCATGAAGTGAAATAACAGCCAAAGAAGCGATAAATATCAACATGAAAACATGATGCAAAATGGACGTATCAACTCCCCCAAGCTTAGACCTCGCTTGTCCTCAAGCGAAAGCCTAGCTCAATAAATATGTCCACATGTTTAGGGAGAGAGGTGTCGACAAAACAAGATACGAACATGCATGCATCATGATCAAGATCAGAACAACAATACCAAGATATAATCTCTCATGCTAAAGTGATAGTTTCTTCACAAAGTAAAGCATGGATGAAGAACCTTACCGAGAAGTAACAACCGATAGACTTTAGTCATTGAAGCAATTGCAATCTATCACAACATCAAAAAGAGTCAAATAAGAGCTTGTAAAGCAAATCCACATACTCAATCATTCTTTCGTTCTCTACAATTGCTACAACTCACGTGGTGCACATGAGATCAGAGTTTCAGCTGGACACAGAGAAAGATAGGGGCTTACAGTTTTGCCTCCCAACTGCTTACCTCAAGGGTAATGTCAACAATAATAATTCATGAGTACCTACCTCCAAGTTGACATATGAATATAGATCTTTCCCAAGCATGTGACGGTAGGCAAGACAAAGGCAAAGTAAGGAATTGGTGAAGATCACCATGACTCTTTCAAGGGCAAAAAGTAAAGGTACAAGATAGGCCCTTCGCAGAGGGAAGCAAAGGTTGTCATGCGCTTTTGAGGTATGGATGCGTGTCCTCTTAGTGCGGAGGAACGTCACTTTATATTGCCTCGTGGTATAAAGAACTTTATTATGCAGTCTGTCGCTTTTATGTCTTCCTCATCACAGGTTCGTATAAAGCTTATTTTCCACACACTAATAGATCATACATATGAGAGCAATTTTTATTGCTTGCACCGATGACAACTTACTTGAGGGATCTTATTCAATCCATAGGTAGGTATGGTGGACACTCATGCCAAAACTGGTTTGAAGGTTTATGGATGCACAAGTAGTTTCTCTACTTGGTGCGGGAGTTTTGGCTAATATGAGGTGGAAGCAATCGTCACATGCTAAGGGATCTCTAATCATATAACATTGTTCAGAGCCAAGCAAACACAATTCATTACATTGTCTTCCTTGTCCAACATCTACTTCTAGGCATGCAATAGTTTAGTGAGTGTTCACAATCATAGATGGTGTCACAGATGATATATTTATATGTGAACCTCTCCTTCTTTATCACTTCCTATTAATTGCAACAATGACCAAGGTCTACGTTTGCCTGCCCTCAACAAGTTTCAATCCTCATTATTTTTATATGTGAAGCCATCACTTCCCATAAGATCATTACATGATCTTTCATGCTTTTGTTCTATTCTCACTCTTTTGATCATGGCAAGAGGCAAATCCCTTCAACTAAGACACTCTTTATTATATGGCTCACGAGCAAGAATACATCGGGGGTGAAAGGATCGATATGGTTGGCTAGAGGGGGGGGTGAATAGACAACGACCACTTTTTAATTAATCTTAACAAGTTAAGGTAAACACTATACGGGTTCACAAATAATATGACAAAGAGGTGACCCCTATAGAAGCTATCAACAAGACCTATTAAGACAAGTAAGATATTGTCACAAGGAAAAGCAAATACAAAGTAAAGGTTAGAGATAACCACAAGTGGAACCGATGGAGACGAGGATGTGTTACCGAAGTTCCTTCCCTTTGACAGGAAGTACGTCTCCGTTGGAGCGGTGTGGAGGCACAATGCTCCCCAAAAAGCCACTAAGGCCACCGTATTCTCCTCACGCCCTCGCACGATGCAAGGTACTGTGATTCCACTATAGGTGCCCTTGAAGGCGGCGACCGAACCTTTACAAACAAGGTTGGGGCAACTCCACACAAAGCTTGGAGGCTCCCAACAAGACCACGAAGCTTCACCACAATGGAATATGGCTTCGAGGTGACCTCAACCGTCTAGGATGCTCAAACACCCAAGAGTAACAAGATCCGCAAGGGATAGGTGGGGGAATCAACTTTTCTCTTGGTGGAAGTGTGGATCTAGGCCTTCTCAACCAATCCCTAAAGAATCAACAAGTTTGATTGGCTAGGGAGAGAGATCGGGCACTTTAAAGCTTGTGGAGCAACAATGGACCTTAGAGAGGTAAGAGATAGGGTTCCTCAGCTAGAAGAACCCTTTATATAGTGGGGGGAAAATTCAGACCGTTTTCCCACTCTCTGCCCGAGATCCAGCGGTACTACCGCTGGGAAGGAGCGGTACTACCGCTGCCTGGCGGTACTACCGCTGGATGCAGCGGTACTACCGCTGGGGCTTCCAGCGGTACTACCGCTGGCACCAACGGTACTACCGCTGGCCCTTCCAGCGGTACTACCGCTGGCCCTTGGTAGTGCATAAGCACTACTACCGCCGAGAAAGTCTTCGCAAAAGGGTCCGTCCACGAACTACCGCTAGGTAGGTGGAACAGGACACCTGGAGCGGTACTACCGCTGACCAGGGGCGGTACTACCGCCAGCCAGCGGTACTACCGCTGGCAGTCCAGCGGTACTACCGCTGGGGACCATTTTGCCGAGACGCAAAGAACAAAACGGCGAGGGCCGCTCCAAGGATAAAGGAAAGGGAGAAAATAGAGGTGTGCGTGTGCAAAGATAGATTCCACCCAAACCTTTCCACTACGGATCCCCTCTTAATAGTACGGCTTTCCTATGACTCAAATGAAGAGAATCTAGGATAGCGCCATGCTTCCGTTCCCGAAGAGAGGAGTCGTGTCGTCTTGTGCCGTTGACGAATGTTGCCTGAAACCTTGACACACACGATTAGTCCTGTACGGTACTGTCATCAATCACCAAAATTACTTAGGCATAAATTATGCCTCAACAGGGGGTGACACAAAGCAAAACTCAAGACTAAAACACTAAGACTTTTAAACTACTAGAGAAAAAGAAAACTGAAAAGGAAAACTAAAACAAAGGTAAAGGCAAAATATGTGATGGTGATACGATACCGGGGCAACTCCCCCAAGCTTGGCAAAAGCCAAGGGGATTGCCCATACCAATGCTAAGTTGTCTTACTTTGGTGGTGATGGTGATGAAGTTGTTGCAACCTTTGATTCCAAGAGGGCCATCAGTCTTCGATTTATTCTTTGGAGATATGTGATATGTTACTCCAGCAAAACAACTTCACGAGTGAGACAAGTATTGCGAGCACGAGTTGTTTCACAAAACCTCAAGAGTTCAGTCAAAGATGTAGACAGTAGGTGGAGGTAAGGTTGGAGGAAATCCACTTCTTCAACTTCTTCCTTGTTGAGCACAGATTGCACTTCGTCCCATGCCTGATCCTTCTCCTTAGCCTTGACCTTGATTTCTTTAGGTAGCCTCTCCTTAGCCTCCATGACCTCCATCCTTTTCAGATCAGCATGAACTTCTCCATAGATTTGACGGAGGTTGTTCTCCCCCACAGATTCCTGGGACGACATATTGACCTAGATCTGCGGCAGAAAATAGGCTCGAAACGAAAAACGTAGGAAATCTGCATGATGCAGGGGTCAGACCAAACGTAAGTATATATAATGATTTTTTTCCAGACCAGAAGGAGTACCCTGCACGAAAACGGAGTCTGGGAGGCGCGCGAGGTGGCCACAAGCCCTCACGGCGCGGCCAGGGGTTGGGCCCGTGCCGTGCAGGCTTGTCGCCTCCTCGCGCACTTTCCGGAGTACTTCCATTTTTTGTATTTTTTCAAATATTCCAAAACGGAGAAAAAATCCTATTGGGAAAGTTTTGGACTCTGTTTTCTTACCGAATCACATACCTCTTCATTTTCGGAGTCTGAAACAGGCTGATAAATGTCCCTTAGGTATTCTTCCGGAGTTATGGTATTGATGATATTGCTTTAAACATTTATGGGAGTACCTGACATATAATGCTTGATTCTCTGCCCATTTACAACTCTCGGACAATTACCTTCCGTGTTGTTGATCTGATAGCACCGGAACGATATACTTCCTCAACAACATAGGGACCTTCCCATTTAGAGAGAAGCTTGCCTGCAAAGAATCTTAAAAGAGAGTTATATAGCAAGACATAATCACCTACATTGAACTCACGCTTTTGTATCCTCTTATCATGCCACTTCTTAACCTTCTCTTTGAACAACTTGGCATTCTCATATGCCTGAGTTCTCCACTCATCAAGCGAGCTAATATCAAATAACCTCTTCTCACCGGCAAGTTTGAAATCAAAGTTGAGCTCTTTGATTGCCCAATAAGCTTTATGCTCTAGCTCAAGAGGTAAATGACATGCTTTATCGTACACCATTTTGTACGGAGACATGCCCATGGGATTCTTATAGGCAGTTCTATAAGCCTACAGTGCATCAACGAGCTTCTTAGACCAATTCTTTCTAGGCCTGTTGATAGTCTTTTGCAGAATTAGTTTAATCTCTCTATTACTTAGCTCTACTTCACCACTGGACTGAGGGTGATAGGGAGACACAATTCTATGGTTTACATCGTACTTAGCAAGCGTTTTATGGAAAGCACCATGAATGAAGTGTGAACCATCGTCGGTCATTAGATATCTAGGGACTCCAAATCTAGGGAATATAACTTCTTTCACCATCTTGATAGAGGTGTTGTGATCAGCACTACTAGTGGGGATAGCTTCTACCCACTTAGTGACGTAATCAACAGCAACTAAGATGTGAGTATACCCATTGGATTTTGGAAAAGGTCCCATATAATCAAAGCCCCAAACATCAAATGGTTCAATGACAAGTGAATAGTTCATAGGCATTTCCTGACGTTTGCTAATATTACCTATTCTTTGACATTCGTCACAAGACAAGACAAACTTATGGGCATCCTCGAAGAGAGTGGGCCAATAGAAACCTGATTGCAATACCTTGTGTGCAGTTCTATCTCCCGCATGGTGTCCTCCGTAGGCCTCGGAGTGATACTTCTATAGGATCTGTCCCTGTTCATGTTCAGGTGCACAATGTCTAATAACACCATCTAATCCTTCCTTATAAAGGTGAGGATCATCCCAAAAGTAGTGTCTCAAGTCAAAAAAGAATTTCTTCTTTTGCTGGTATGTGAAACTAGGTGGTATGTATTTGGCAACGATATAGTTTGCATAATCAGCATACCACGGTGCACTACGTGAAGCATTGATGACACTCAATTGCTCATCGGGAAAGCTATCATCAATAGGTTGTGGGTCATCAAGAACGTTCTCCAACCTAGACAAGTTATCTGCTACGGGGTTATCAGCACCCTTTCTGTCGACAACGTGCAAATCAAATTCTTGTAGCAAGAGAACCCATCTGATAAGTCTAGGTTTAGCGTCCTTCTTCTCCATGAGGTACTTAATAGCAGCATGATCAGTGTGAATAGTGACTTTGGAATCAACTATGTAAGACCTGAACTTTTCACATGCAAACACGACTGCTAAAAATTCCTTTTCCGTAGTAGCATAGTTTCTGTGGGCATTGTCTAGAGTTTTACTAGCGTAGTGAATAACATTAAACTTCTTATCAACTCTTTGCCCTAGAACAGCACCAACACCATAATCGGTAGCGTCACACATGAGCTCAAAAGGCAAGTTCCAATCAGGTGGTTGAACAATAGGTGCAGTTATCAAAGCCCTCTTAAGTATTTCGAAGGCTTCCTCACAATCATCGTCAAAAATAAAGGAATATCCTTTTGCAAAAGATTGGTAAGAGGCCTAGAAATCTTAGAGAAGTCTTTAATGAACCTTCTATAGAAACCAGCATGACCAAGGAAACTTCTTATACCCTTGATATCTGTGGGGTATGGCATTTTCTCGATTGCATCAACTTTAGCCTTATCGACTTCAATACCTCTTTCAGAAATTTTATGTCCCAAGACGATGCCTTCATTAACCATAAAGTGGCACTTCTCCCAATTCAAGACAAGATTGGTTTCTTTACATCTCTGCAAGACTCGATCAAGGTTGCTGAGGCAATCATCAAAGGAAGACCTGTAAACGGAGAAGTCATCCATGAAAACCTCGACAATCTTTTCACAAAAGTCAGAGAATATAGCCATCATACATCTTTGAAAGGTGGCAGGTGCATTACATAAGCCAAAAGGCATACGTCTATAACAAAAGTACCGAAAGGGCAAGTGAAAGTGGTTTTCTCCTGATCAGATTGTGCAACTGGTATTTGGAAGAAACCAAAATAACCGTCTAGAAAGCAGAAGTGTGTGTGTTTGGATAGCCTTTCTAGCATTTGGTCGATAAAAGGCAAAGGATAATGATCCTTCCTAGTGGCTTTATTCAGTTTCCTAAAATCGATCACCATCCTATAGCCAGTGATAATCCTCTGTGGGATCAATTCATCCTTATCATTGGGGACAACGGTAATGCCTCCCTTCTTAGGAACGCATTGCACCGGACTCACCCAATCACTATGAGCAACATGATAGATGATACCTGCTTCCAGGAGCTTTAGTGTTTCTTTTCTTACTACTTCTTTCATCTTAGGATTCAATCTCCTTTGATGATCAGCAACTGGTTCGAAATCAGGATCGGTTTTAATCTTGTGCTGGCATAGGGTAGGACTAATGCCCTTAAGATCATCAAGAGTATATCCAATAGTAGCACGATGCTTCCTAAGAGCTTTTAGTAACTTCTTTTCTTCATGCTCTGAGAGGCTAGCACTAATAATGACAGGATATATCTCATTTTCATCAATGTGGGCATACTTAAGAGTATCAGGCAACTGTTTAAGCTCGAACATAGGATCACCCTTTGGTGGGGGTGGATCCCCAAGCAGTTCAATAGGCAAGTTATTCTTAAGGATAGGATATTGTTCTAAGACAACTCTATCTATCTCATCCCTTCCATCCATATGCATATCATTTTCATGCTCAAGCAAGTATTGCTCTAAGGGATCAGTAGGAGGCACGACAATAGAAGCTAAGGCAATAGTTTCATCCCTACTAGGCAACTCCTTTTCATGAGGTTGTCTACCAAACTTAGAGAAATTGAACTCATGTGACACACCTTCAAAGCCAATAGTGACAGTTTGCTTCTCACAATCAATATGAGCATTGACAGTATTGAGGAAGGGTCTGCCAAATATGATGGGACAAAAGTTATCTTGTGCAGTAGCAAGAACGAGGAAATCAGCAGGATACTTCATTTTACCACACAAGACTTCACATCCCTAACAATTCCCACACAGCAGATAGTATCTCTATTGGCAAGCTGAATAGTGACATCAATAGGTTCTATCTCAACAGGTGCAATCTCATCTTTGATTTCATCGTATAAGGATTGAGGTATTGCACTAACACTAGCACCCACGTCACATAAACCATGATAACAATTATCTCTGATCTTAACAGAAACCACAGGCATGCCAACAACAGGCCTATGTTTGTCTCTAGCGTGAGGTTTAGCAATTCTAGCAACATCTTCACAGAAGTGAATATTATGTCCCTCAACTTCTTCAGCGAGAAGATCTTTGATAATAGCAATGCTAGGTTCAACTCTAATTTGCTCAGGGGGTGTAGGTTTTCTAATATAGCCTCTACGTATCACAGTTGAAGCTTTAGAATGATCCTTTATCCTAACAGGGAAAGGTGGTTTCTCAATGTAAGCACTGGGAACAATGGGATCATTATAGGCAATGACTTTCTCTTCATCTGGAGTGGGTTTAACTACATTGACTTCTAAAGGAGGATGGTATTTAAACCACTTCTCTTTGGGGAGATCAATATGATCAGCAAAAGATTCACACAATGAAGCTACTATCTCAGAGTCAAGTCCATACTTAGCGCTAAAATCACTAAAGGTATTTGTCTCAACAAAGGATTTAACGCAATCAAACGTGAAATTCATACCTGACTCCTTACCTTCTTCAAGCTCCCAATCTTCAGAGTTTTGTTTAATTCTCTCCAATAAATTCCATCTGAAGTCAATATCTCTCTTCATAAAAGAACGGGTACAAGAAGTGTAAAGCATGGTGCGATCATCATGAGAAAGCCGAGCATAGAAGTTCTGAATGATAATTTCTCTCGAGAGCTCATGATTGGGGCATGAATATAGCATTGATTTAAGCCTCCCCCAAGCTTGAGCGATGCTTTCTCTGTCACGAGGCCAAAAATTGTAAATATAATTCTGATCACGATGTACTAAATGCATAGGATAAAACTTTTGATGAAATTCCAATTTCAACCGATTGTAGTCCCATGATCCAGTATCATCACATAGCCTATACCATGTCAACGTCTTATCCTTCAAAGGTAAAGGAAAGACCTTCTTCTTGACCTCATCCTCGGGCACACCTGCAAGCTTAAATAAACCACAAACTTCATCTACATAGATCAGATGCAAGTGTGGATGTGATGTTCCATCTACTGTAAACGGATTAGCCAGCAGTTTCTCAAGCATACCCGAAGGAAATTCAAAGCAAATATTTTCAGTAGGTGCAGCAGGTTGAGGAGAAACCATTCGTGCTTCCGTTCGAGGTGAAGATACCCCGAACAAGCCCCTCAAAGGATTAGTATCCATAGTGACAAGTGAAAACAAATTTCAACACACTATATGAATGTTTCCTTACCAAGTTCCACTTACCAAAGGTGCTTCACTCCCCGGCAACGGCGCCAGAAAAGAGTCTTGATGACCCACAAGTATAGGGGATCAATCTAGTCCTTTTGATAAGTAAGATGTAAAACACAACGAGGAGCAGAAGGATCTCACAAGTGGTTTTCAGCGAGGTAAAATCTGCAGGCACTGAAATTGTCGGTAACAAGTGATTGTGTAGTGAGATGATTCGTAGCGAGCAAAAAGTAACAAAAGTAGCAATAGTGCAGCAAAGTGGCCCAATCCCTTTTGTAGCAAGGGACAAGCCTGGACAAAGTCTTATAGGAGGAAAAACGCTCCCGAGGACACACGGGAATTTATGTCATGCTAGTTTCATCATGTTCATATGATTCGCGTTCGTTACTTTGATAGTTTGTTATGTGGGTGGACCGGTGCTTGGGTACTGCCCTTACTTGGACAAGCATCCCACTTATGATTAACCCCTCTCGCAAGCATCCGCAACTACGAAAGAAGAATTAAGAAAAAGTCTAACCATAGCATTAAACTAGTGGATCCAAATCAGCCCCTTGCGAAGCAACTCATAAACTAGGGTTTAAGATTCTGTCACTCTAGCAACATCTACTTACTACTTCCCAATGCCTTCCTCTAGGCCCAAATAATGGTGAAGTGTTATGTAGTCAACGTTCACATAACACCACTAGAGGAAAAACAACATACAACATATCAAAATACCGAATGAATACCAAATTCACATGACTATTATTAGCATGACTTATCCCATGTCCTCAGGAACAAAAGTAACTACTCTCAAAGCATAATCATACTCATGATCAGAGAGGTAATGAGTAGCATCAAGGATCTGAACATAAACTCTTCCACCCAGTAATCCAACTAGCATCAACTACAAAGAGTAATCAACACTACTAGCAACCTTACAAGCACCAATCGGAGTCGCGAGACGGAGATTGGTTACAACTGATGAACTAGGGTTTGGAGATGAGATGGTGCTGATGAAGATGTTGATGGTTATGACGATGGCGACGATTTCCCCTTCCGGGAGGGAAGTTTCCCCGGCAGAATCGTCCTGCCGGAGCTCTAGATTGGTTCTGCTCAAGTTCCGCCTCGTGGCGGTGGCGAAACCACGAAAAAGCTCCTCCTTGATTTTTTTCTAGACGAAACCCTCCATATAGCAAAAAAGGGGGCTAGTGGGCTGCCCACAAGTGATTTTTTCCCAATTTATCAAAAATACTGGGCCGGAGAAGTGCCAGAGGGGCACGAGGGGGTGCCCACAAGCCCCCATGGCGCGGCCTGGGGGGTGGCTGCGCCGTGCACGCTTGTGTGCACCCCCTGGTGCCCCTTTGGCACTTCTTCAGCCCAGTATTTTTGATAAATTGGGAAAAAAATCCCTGTTGATTTTTACGGCGTTTGGAGTTGCGCAGAATAGGTATCTCAACTTTGCTCCACTTTCAGGCCAGAATTCCACTTGCCGGTATTCTCCCTCTTCATGTAAACCTTGCAAAATAAGAGAGAAAAGGCATAAGAATTGTACCGTGAAGTGAAATAACAGCCAAAGAAGCGATAAATATCAACATGAAAACATGATGCAAAATGAACGAATCAGGCCCCCTGACCCACCTTTGGCGACCATATTCTGGTATAAATTCTCTTTTAACCTGAAAAAATCAACAGAGGACTTTCGGGACAAAGCTCCGTTGTCTCGAGGCGGAACTTGGGCACGAGCACTTTTGCCCTCCGGCAGAGCGATTCCACCGGAGGAACTTCCCTCTCGGAGGGGGAAATCGAGGCCATCGTCGTGACCAACAACCCTCTCATCTTGGGGAGACCAATCTTCATCAGCACCATCTCCTCTCAAAACCCTAGTTCATCTCTTGTGCTCAATCTTGTACCAGAACCTCAGATTGGTACTTGGGGTGTGACTATTAGTATTGATTACATCTTGTAGTTGATGCTTTATGGTTTATTTGGTGGAAGATCATATGTTTAGATCCAATATGCTAATTAATACCTCTCTGATCATGAGCAGGTTTATCACTTCTGAGTAGTTACTTTTGTTCTTGAGACCACGGGAGAAGTCATGTTGCAAGTAGTCATGTGAAGTTGATATTCGTGCGATATTTTTATGATGTGAATGTTGTGATTCCCTTAGTGGTATTATGTGAACGTAGACTACATAACACTTCACCATCTTTGGGCCTAAGGGAATGCATTGTGGAGTAGTAATTTGATGGTGGGTTGCGAGAATGACAAAAACTTAAACCCAGTTTATGCATTATTCTGTATGGGGCGGATTTGGATCCCTATGTTTATGCTATGGTTAGAATTTATTCTTACTACTTTTATCGTAGTTGCGGATGCTTGCGGGAGGTTTAATCATAAGTGGGAGGTTTGTTAAATTAAGAACATCACCCAAGCACCGGTCCACCCACATATCAACTTATCAAAGTACCGAACGCGAATTAATCCGACATGACGAAAGTGACTAGATGAAATTCCCGTTTGCCCTCAAGAATGCTTTGCCTATTATAAGAAACCGTTTCGGCCTGTCCGTTGGTACAAAAGGATTGGGCTATCTTACTGTACCTATTGTTACTATTGCTATTAGTCACTTGTTACAATTATCTTGCTATCAAACACATTGTTAACGCTATTTCAATGCTTGCAGAAATTACCTTGCTGAAAACCGCTTGTCATTTCCTTCCGCTCCTCGTTGGGTTTGACAATCTTACTTATCGAGAGGGCTACAATTGATCCCCTATACTTGTGGTTCATCAAGACTCTTTTCTAGCGCCGTTGCTAGGGAGTGAAGGCCTTTGGTAAGCGGAATTTGCTAAGGGAAAGTTCATATCACGTGTTGAAATTTACGGTTACTTGTCACTATGGAAATTAATCCTTTGAGGGGTTTGTTAGGGGTATCTTCAACTCGACCGGAAACACCAAGGGTTGTCCCTCAACTTTCTAATCCTACTAAATAAAATTATTATAAAATTCCTTCGGGTATGATAGAGAAACTGCTAGCTAATCCTTATGCACGAGATGGAACAAAACATCCTGATATGCACCTAATCTATGTGGATGAAGTTTGTGGATTATTTAAGCTTGCAGGTTTATCCGGAGATGAAGTCAAGAACAAGTTTTTCCCTTTATCTTTGGGTGGGAAGCGTTGACATGGTATAGGCTATGTGATGATATAGGATCTTGCAACAGGAATCGATTGTAATTGGAGTTTCACTAAAAGAAATACCCTATGCACCTTGTTCATCATGATCAGAATTTTATCTATAATTTTTAACCTCGTGAAGGATAAAGTATCGCTCTAGCTTGGGGGAGGCTGAAGTCAAATTTATATTCATGCCCCAATCATGAGCTCCTAAGAGAAATATAATTATTATTTAGAACTTTTATGCACGGCTTTCTCCTAATGATCAAACTATGCTCGATACTTCGTGTTTTGGTTCTTTTATGAAGAAGACTATTGAATTCAGGTGGGATCTTTTGGAAAGAATTAAACACAAGTGTGAAGATTGGGAACTCGATGAATGTAAAGAGTCAGGTATAAAACTTAAGTTTGATTGTGTTAAATCTTTTATGAACACGGTGAGTTCAATGATTTTAGCACTAAATATGGACTTGACTCTGAGATAGTAGCCCCATTCTGTGAAACCTTTGCTACTAATGTTGAGCTCCCTAAAGAGAAATGGTTTAAATATCATCCAACTATTAAACAAAAATTTGAAGAACCAATAAAAGTTGAGGATGAAACTATCATTTACAATGTTGACCTAGTTGTGCCTACTGCTTATATTGAGAAACCACCTTTCCCTATTAGGATAAAGGAACATGCTAAAGTATCGATCGTGATTAAGAAAAGTTATGTTAGAACAACCAAACCCTCTAAGAAAATCAAGGTAGATCCTAGTACTGCTATCGTTAAAGATCTCTAGGTCGATAATATTGACGGGCATGTTATTTATTCCTGTGATGAAGGTGCTAGAATTACCAAACAAGATACTAAAGATAAAAATAGACCCGTTGTTGGCATGCTTGTCGTTTCAGTCAAAATAGGAGATCATTGCTATCACTGTTTATGTGATATGAGTGCTAGTGTTAGTGTTATTCCTTTTACCTTATATCAAGAAATTATGCATGAGATATCACCCGTTTAAATAGAAGATATAGATGTTACTATTAAACTTGCTAAGAGAGACACCATCACACCACTTGGGATTGTTAGAGATGTTGAAGTCTTTTGTGGAAACTAAAATACCCTTCTGATTTTCTAGTACTTGGCTCACCACAAGATGATTTTTGTCCCATAATATTTGGTAGACCCTTCTAGAACACTATCAATTCTCAAATAGATTGCAAAAAGGAAATTGTCAGTCTTAATTTTGGTGGTATGTCTCATGAGTTTCATTTCTCCAAGTTCAGTAAGCAACCCCATGATAAAGAATTGCCTAGTAAAGATTAAGTAATTGGTCTTGATTCTATTGCCATTCCTCCTACTGATCCATTAGAACAATATTTGCTAGACCATGAAAATGATATGCATATGTATGAAAGAAATGAAATAGATAATATGTTCTTTGAGAAAAAGCCTATCCTTAAACACAACTTTCCTATTGAAACTCTAGGAGGTCCTCCTCCACCCAAGGGTGATCCTGTGTTTGAATTAAAGCAATTACCTGACACTTTGAAATATGCTTATCTTGATGAAAAGAAGATATATCATGTTATTACGAGTGCTAACCTTAGAGAACATGAAGAAGAAGGGTTGTTAGAAACTTTAAGGAAGCACTAAGATGCTATTGGGTATACTCTTGATGATCTTAAGGTCATTAGTCCCACTCCGTGTTAGCACAAAATTAATATGGAACCAGATGCTAAACCCGTTGTTGATCACTCACGAAGACTGAATCCCAAAATGAAAGAAGTGGTAAGAAATGAAATACTAAAGCTTCTGGAAGCAGGTATAATTTATCACATAGCTGATAGTAGATGGGTAAATCCCGTTCATTGTGTTCCTAAGAAAGGAGGTATTACTATTGTTCCTAATGATAAAAATGAACTCATTCCACAAAGAATTGTGACTAGCTATAGAATAGTAATTGATTTTAGAAAATTAAACAATTCTAATATAAAAGATCATTATCCTTTACTTTCATAGACCAAATGCTAGAAATATTATCGAAGCACATATATTTTTTATTTCTAGATGGATATTCAGGTTTCTCTCAAATACTTCTGTCACAACCTAATCAAGAGAAAACCACCTTTACTTGTCCTTTTGGAACCTATGCTTATAGACGTATGCCTTTTGGATTATGCAATGCACCTAGTACCTTTCAAGGATGTATGATTGCTATATTCTCTGATTTTTTGTGAAAAGATTGTTGAAGTTTTGATGGATGATTGCTCCGTTTATGGAACTTCTTTTGATGATTGCTTAAGCAACCTTGATCAAGTTTTGCAAATATGTGAGAAAACTAACCTTGTCTTAAATTGGGAGAAGTGACACCTTATGGTAAATGAAGGTATTGTCTTGGGTCATAAAATTTCCGAACAAGGTATTGAGGTGGATAAGGCTAAAGCTGATGCAATTGAGAAGATGCCATGTCCTAAAGATATTTAAAAGGTATTTGTAGTTTCCTTCATCATGTTGGTTTCTATAGGAGGTTTATTAAAGACTTCTCTAAAATTTCTAGGCCACTTACTAATTTATTACAAAAGGATGTTCCTTTTTTTATAATGATTGTGTAGAAGCCTTTGAAACACTTAAGAAAGCCTTAACTTCTGCACATATTGTTCAACCACCTCATTGGATATTGCCTTTTGAAATTATGTGTGATGCTAGTGACTATGTTGTTTGTCTTGTTCTAGGACAAAGAGTTGTTAAGAAATTAAATGTTATCCATTATGCTAGTAAAACTCTAGACACTGCCTAGAGAAATTATGCCACCACTAAAAAAGAATTCTTAGCAGTTGTATTTGCTTGTGATAAATTCAGATCTTACATTGTTGATTCTAAAGTATTACAGTCTGGATTTTATTGGCCTACTCTTTTCAAAGGTGCTCATAACTTTGTCCTCACTTGTGATGAATGTCACATAATTTGTAATATTAGTAGACATCAGGAAATGCCTATGAATTATTCACTTGTTATTGAACCATTTTACATTTGGGGATTTTATTATGTGGGACCTCTTCCTTCCTCTAATGGGTATACACATATTTTAGTTGTTGTTTATTATGTCACTAAATGGGTAGAAGCTATTCCAACCAATAGTGTTGATCATAACGCCTATATTAAAATGCTTAAAGAAGTTATTTTCCCATGTTTTGGAGTTCCCACATACTTAATGACTGATGGTCGTTCACATTTTATTCATGGTGCTTTTCGTAAGTTGCTTTCTAGATATGATGTTAAGCATAGAATTGTATCTCCCTATCATCCTCAATCTAGTGGTCAAGTAGAATTAACCAATAGAGAAATAAAATTAATATTGTAAAAGACTATCAATAGGTCCCGAAAGAATTGGTCTAAGAAATTAGATGATGCATTGTGGGCCTACAAAACAGGTTATAAAAATCCTATGGGTATGTCTACTTATAAAATGGTTTATGGAAAATCATGTCATTTACCTCTTGAGTTAGAACATAAAGCTTATTGGGCAATTAAAGAACTCAGCTATGATTTCAAACTTGCTGGTGAGAAGAGGTTATTTGACATTAGCTCATTAGATGAATGGAGAACCCAAGATTATGAAAATGCCAAACTATTCAAAGAAAAGTTAAAAGATGACATGACAAAAGAATCCAAAAGCTAGAATTAAAAGTTGGTGAATATGTTCTATTGTAAAATTCTCATCTTCGATTTTTTGCAGGAAAATTTCTCTCCAAATGGGAAGGACCATATATCATCGAAGAAGTTTATCGGTCTGGAGCCTTTAAGATCAACAATCCCGAAGGCACTAACCCAAAGGAGGAAAATTGACAAAGAATAAGGCAATATATTAATGTTGACACAAATATTATTCAAACCATGACACCGAAGGATCACATTAAGGAGACCTTCCGGAACACTGAGAACCCTTAGAAGGAAGAGGTATGTGATACGGTAAGTAAAAGGACTCCGAAAAATCCGCAAAAATATTTTGTGTTAGTTTTGGGATGTTAGAAAAATTAGGAAATTGATAAACACAGGGAAGGCAACCTAGGTTCCCACTAGGCACCAGGGCGCGCTAGCCCCCCTGGTGCGGCCTCGTGGCTAGTGCGCCCCTCAGGCACCTTCCTTGCTTCGTTTTCTTGTGGGACACGTATTCCCTTGTGTAAAAATTCTCTGTATATATCCCCCGATAATTTGACCCCAATACTATGGCGAAATCCTATGTTCTTGTTACGTGTTGTTTTTCTGTCACAAGTGTCATGCCGGGCATCATGTATTCTATCTCTCCCAACCTCGTAGAAGAGGATGGTTGGTTAATGACGATGGAACTGAAGGGGGAGGAACCAGTAGGTTCCACCAAGGAGAACAAGGGAAGGAGGTCAAGGGGGGTCAAGCTCGAGAAGAATGGTAGGCCATGCCACAAAAAAGAGAGGAGGAAGAATATTACCTCCAAACCTACTATGAGAATCTCACCCCTACTGAAATCGAAGTCTTTAGAGCCTTCGAAACGGTTCATGTTCAGAATAAATATCTTACTCATGAAAATATTTTGTTAAAGGACCAAATCATCACCTCCGGAGCATTATTCAACATCCGGAGAACCTCTTGGGGCTACACTGTGACTCTACATCATCATCTACACCACCACCTCCATCTTCATTATAGACTTTAGTACACTGGTATGGGCGCTCCCCTTGGCCCCGGTATCGTATCACCATCACTCTTATTATCTTTATCCACCTTAGTTTGATCTTTAGCTATTTCATGATTTAGTCAAATAAAATTTTAGTTCGATCCATCCTTTCGAGTGCTAGTTTCGTGATCTATCTATCTACCTATCTATGTAATCGAGTGAGAGCTATATAATAAAGTTTAGTTTGAGTTTTGCTTCTTTACTTTCTTGCTGCAATCAAAATAAAGGAAAATAATGAAAAATATCATAGGCTAATCTTATAGTAAGTAGTGACACCACATAAGGAAAAGTATAAGTAGTAAAACTTGTTGAAGGTTGAGAAACATAGCATTGGTCAGTGATGCACCACATGAAAGAATTAATAAGGGAAGAGAATATCTACATGCAAATACACTATCCCTGACATTTTCTATGATTGTGAGCCCCATTAATTATAATATGCCAAAACTGTTGACGTTGGACAAGGAAGGCAATGTAATGATTTATGTTTGTTCACATTTGCACAGAAGTTATATTGTTATCGATCCTCTATCATGTGGTGCTTGCCCAATATCTTTGGTAGTCAAAACTCCGCACTAAGTAGAGATACTACTTGTGCATCCAAAACTTTAAACCCAAATCCATGTTTTAAGAGTCCACCATACCTACCTATGGATTGAGTAAGATCCTTCAAGTAAGTTGTCATCGGTGCACAAAGCAATAAAAATTGCTTCTAAACATGTTTGATCATTTAGTGTACGTTAAATTAAGCGTTGTACAAACTTGTGATGGCGAACCGACGAACCGCATAATAAAGGTTTCCATCACAAGGGGCAATACAATGAACGTTCCTTTGCACTGAGAGATTTGGCATACAACCAAAAAGCACATGACAACCTTTGCTTCCCTCCGCGAAGGTTCTATCTTTTACTTTTATGCAAGAGTCAAAGTATGCTTCTCTACTCATTTTTATTTTCTCCTTTGCAAGCATCATGTAGTGGGGAAATATCTAAGAATTTATATTCAGTTGAATGTGAATGGACATGAGTTATTATTCTTGACATCACCCTTGAGGTGAACACTTGGGAGGCGACACTTTAAGCCCCTATCTTTCTATGTGTCATGTCGGAACCTTTTGTTCATATGCATGCGATGAGTGTTAGCAATCATAAAACACTAAATGATGGTTGAGTATGTAGACTTGCTTAAAAGCTCCGATATGTCACCCTTCCTGAAAATATGATAAATTGTGTTGCAAAGTGGAGTGAAAACATTGTTTGTTAGTTTTCAATAGAATTTATGCTTCATACTTTGACGATGTGATGAATCGTTACTTGTTTATGAGAAGTTCCTATGATGAAAGCCATCTGATGAAAATGATGTGATGAAGTATTTTATAAATTTTATTTGTTTTTATAATAATGAGCATGATGCTACTATGTCTCTATTTTGTTTTTAACAACTCCTCTCTCTCAAAGCATGTGGTTATGATTTTCATTATCGACTTTTGCTTGAAGAAAAGCGAGGACTAAGCTTGGGGGAGTTGATACGCCCATTTTCCATCATGTTCTGTTGCTGTTATTTTTAGTATTTTTATGCATTATACCACTTTGTGGAGTAATCCTAATGACTTTTCTCTCATAATATGTAAGGTTTACATCAAGAGGGAGAATGCCAGCAGATGGAATTTTGAACCTGAAAATCTACGCCAAAGATACCTATTCTGCACATCTCCAAATGAGCTGAAATTCACACAGATTTATTTTGGAAAAAATGAAAATACTAGAGGAAAGAAGTACTAGAGGGAGGCTACTAAGTGCCCACTAGGCACCAGGGCACGCTAGCCCCCCTGGCGCAGCCTGGTGGGTAGTGGGCCCCCTGACCCACCTCTGGCGACCATCTTCTCATATAAATTCTCTTTTAACCTGAAAAAATCAGGAGAGGACTTTCGGGAAGAAGAGCCACCGTCTCGGGGCGGAACCTGGGTAGGAGCACTTTTGCCCTCCGGCGGAACGATTCCGCTTGAGGAACTTCCCTCTAGGAGGGGGAAATGGAGGCCATCGTCATCACCAACAACCCTCTCATCTTGGGGAGGCCAATCTTCATAAACATCTTCCTCAGCACCGTCTCCTCTCAAAACCCTAGTTCATCTCTTGTGGTGAATCTTGTACTGGAGCCTCAGATTGGTACCTGGGGTGTGACTAGTAGTGTTGATTACATCTTGTAGTTGATGCTTTATGGTTTATTTTGTGGAAGATCATATGTTCAGATCCAATGTTCTATTTAATACCTCTCTGATCATGAGCATGTTTATCACTTGTGAGTAGTTACTTTTGTTCTTGAGGCCATGGGAGAAGTCATGTTGCAAGTAGTCATAAGATGTTGATATTCGTTCGATATTTTGATGATGTGAATGTTGTGATTACCTTAGTGGTGTTATGTGAACGTCGACTACATAACACTTCACCATCTTTGGGCCTAAGGAATTCATTGTGGAGTAGTAACTAGATGGTGGGTTGCGAGAGTGACAGAAACTTAAACCCTAGTTTATGCGCTATTATGTAAGAGGCTGATTTGGATCCCTATGTTTAATGCTATGGTTAGAATTTATTCTTAATACTTTTCTCGTAGTTGTGGATGCTTGCGTGAGGGTTAATCATAAGTGGGAGATTTTTTTCAAGTAATAACAGCACCCAAGCACTGGTCCACCCACATATCAACTTAACAAAGTACCGAACGCGAATTAACCTGACATGACGAAAGTGACTAGATGAAATTCGCGTGTGCCCTCAAGAACGCTTTGCCTATTATAAGAAACTGTACCGACCTGTCCTTTGCCACAGAAAGATTGGGCTATATTGCTGCACCTATTGTTACTAGTGCTACTTGTCACTTGTCGCAATTATCTTGCTATCAAACACCTTGTTACCACTATTTTAGTGCTTGCAGAAATTACCTTGTTGGAAACTACTCGTCATTTCCTTCCGCTCCGCATTGGGTTCGACATACTTACTTATCGAAAGGACTACGATTGATCTCTGTACTTGTGGGTCATCACATACCATGCTCGGACTCGCGAACGGTGGCGGTGAGGAGCCAAGGTGGTGAAGAGGCAGAGTAGCCCCAACGGTGCCAATGTAAATTCCGCATTTGGAATTGGTAACCGCACACGGGAGAAAGAGAGAAACCTTATCTCTTATATCTTTGTTGTTTTTCAGTTTTACCATCGAGGTTTTACTGATTCACGGTTCCACTAGAAAAATTACATTTGAGGCCGATCTCTCTATATCACATTTACAATATGTAAATGATTATTCAAGATGTTCTATGTGGAAATGAGACGTGTTCAATGTATTTGCTCTATAGCAATTCCTAGAACATGTTTTTTTACCAGTACAACGACATTGTTTTGCGATTAAGATTAAATTTTCTCGTACAACAATATTGATTTGTGATTGAGAAATATTTTCTTTTTCTCAAAAAACAATCTCATTGCGATTGACTAATTTTCTCTCACAAATATTAATCCCTCATGGTGAATTATCTTGCAATTTTATATATGATCATCTCATTTCATTTGAGGTCTATACAATTCAAGTTTTTCACTTGAGCATCAAGTTTGCAACATCATTACTATTCATTACAATAGTAGTGTATATCTGTTGAGTATCGAGATGTATTCCAGAACTTGATGTAATATATTTCCGCATTTATAATGTGTTGAGACTAATTACATCCATTTGCAATTGAGATGTTTAATCTATTGAAAAGATAAATTCAGTACAATATTGTTTCTCCGTTGAGTACGATGTACTCCAAAATGTATGTATCTCCATGTTCGCTACATGTCGAGATTGATACATCTATTCGCAATTGAGAATTTAAATTTCTTGCAAATAAGAATGCAAAATTCAAACTGATTTCTTCAAATTGATGCTTGAGATCATAAGGTATTCATATGGATCTACCACCCATGCAGATTATCAATGACTATTCATAAAGCCTACACCAGTTTTCTTCTGGGAACAGAATTGAGAACAACAAGGTGGTGAAACATGGAGCAAGTATTGTAGCACAAGGGTTCACGCAGATAACTAGCTATTCTCCACATTGGGAATCTCTTTCTGAAAACTTATACCATTGGCAGTACGAAATCATCTATCTATGCAGCGGATAGATGCAGTGATTACATATCCATGTGTATCACTACATCCACACATAGATGGTTCCTGTTGGAATCTCGCTTCTAAATCGAAATGCAAAATGCAACATACATGTTGGGGAACGTTGCATGGGAAACAAAAAAATTCCTACGCACACGCAAGACCTATCATGGTGATGATCACCTATAAGAGGGGAGAAAGGATCCACATACCCTTGTAGATCGCTAAGCGGGAAACGTTAAGAAACGCGGTTGATGTAATCGAACGTCTTCACGATCCAAATCGCAAGCGTCCCACGAACTCCATACAGATCTAGTATCGAACGGACGACACTTCGCGTTCAGCACACGTACAACTTGATGACGATCTCCGCCTTCTTGAGAGATGAAGAGGTAGCTGAATTCTCCAACAGCACGACGGCGTGGCGGTGATGGTGGTGGAGCTACTCCGGCATGGCTTCGTCGTGCCATACCGAACTAGCTATGAGGTGTCACGAAGTGGTGGAGGGAGAGAGGGTTGCACTATGGCTTGGGGTGCCAAAAGCCTCTCTCACCTACTATATATAGGTGGGAGGGAGGGGTGGCGCCCTAGGGGAAAATCCCTAGGGTTCAGCCGGTGCAAGAGGATAGGGAGGAGTCCTCCTCCAACACAACTTGGAAGGTGGAGTCCTCCTTCCCCAATTCGGTTTGCCCACCTCTCCTTTCCTTTTATCCTTCTTTGACCGAAGTGGCCCTTCTTGGGCTGGCCACCAGCCCACTAAGGGCTGGTGCGCCACCCTTGGGCCTCTTTGGTTCTCTCCCGGGTGGGTGGCCCCTCCGGTTGAACTCCAGAACCCATTCGTGACTCTCGGTACTTTACCAGTAATGGCCGAAAAACTTCTAGAAGCCAAATAGATACTTCCTATATATCAGTCTTCATCTCCGCACCATTCCGAAAACCCTTGCGACGTCGAGGATCTCATCCGGGACTTAGAACAACCTTCGGTTACCAACATCAATAATTCAACTATACTGAAACGTCACTGAACCTTAAGTGTGTAGACCCTGCGGGTTCGAGAAATATGTAGACATGACCGAGACACTCTCCGGTCAATATCGAATAGCGGAACCTCGATGCCCATATTGGATCCAACATGTTCTACGAAGATCTTATCGGTTGAACCTATATGTCAAGGATTCAGTTAATCTCGTATATCGTTCCCTTTGTCCTTCGGTATGTTACGTGCCCGAGATTCATTTGTCGGTATCTCCATACCTATTTCAATTTCGTTACCGGCAAGTCTCTTTACTTGTTCCGTAATAGAAGATCTCGTGGCTAACTCTTTAGTCACATTGCTTGCAAGGCTTGTTTGTGATGTTGTATTACCGAGTGGGCCCCGAGATACCTCTCCATCATATAGAGTGACAAATCCCAGTCTTGATCCATCCTAACTCAACGGCCACCTTCGGAGATACCCGTAGAGCACCTTTATAGTCATCCAGTTACGTCGTGACATTTGATACACACAAGGCATTCCTCTGGTGTCAGTGAGTTACTGCTCTCATGGTCATAGGAATGTATACTTAACATGCAGAAAACAATGGCAACAAAATAACACGGTCACATGTCACATTTATAGCTTGGGTCTTGTCCATCACATCATTCTCCTAATGATGTGATCCGGTTATCAAGTGACAACACTTGTCTATGGTTAGGAAACCTTAACCATCTTTGATCAACGAGATAGTCAACTAGAGGCTCACTAGGGACATTGTTTTGTCTATATATCCACACATGTATTTGTGTTTCCATTCAATGCAATTCTAGCATGGGTAATAAACGATTATCTTGAAACAGGAAATATAGTAATAACTATTTTGTTATTGCCTCTAGGGCATTTTTCCACCAGTCTCCCACTTGCACTAGAGTCAATAATCTAGCTTCACATCTCTATGTGATTTACAATGTAACAAATCTAACACCCATACAGTTCTTGTGTTGATCATGTTTTGCTCGTGGAAGAGGCTTAGTCAGCGGATATTCAACATTAAGATACACGTGCACTTTGCAAATATTTACGTCCTCCTCCTTGATGTAATCCTGGATGGCATTGAAGCATCGGTTTATGTGTCTTGTCCTCTTGTGAAACCTTGGTTCCTTGGCTAGAGCAATGGCACCAGTGTTTTTGCAGAACAGATTTATTGGATCAGCACTTGGCACAACTCCAAGATTTCTCATGAACTGCTTCATCCAAACACCCTCCTTAGCCGCCTCCGAGGCAACAATGTACTCCGCCTCGCATGTAGAATCAGCTACAACTCTTTGCTTGGAACTGCACCAGCTTACAGCACCACCATTAAGAATAAATACGTATCTGGTTTGTGACTTAGAGTCATCTCGATCAGTGTTGAAGCTTGCATCGACATAACCCTTTACGACGAGCTCTTCGTCACCTCCATAAACAAGAAAGATTTCCTTAGTCCTTTTCACGTACATTAGAATATTTTTGACCGTTGTCCAGTGCTCCATTCCTGGATTACTTTCAAACCTGCGTGCCATACTTATGGCAAGGTTGATATCCGGTCTAGTGCACAACATTGCATACATGAAAGACACTATGGTTGAAGCATAGGGGATGACACTCATCGTTTCTCTATCTTCTACAGTCATTGGGCATTGAGTCTTACTCAACTTTATACCTTGTAACATAGGCAAGAACCCCTTCTAGGATTGTTCCATTTTGAACTTTTTCAAAATCTTATCAAGGTATGTACTTTGTGAAAGTCCTATTAGGCGTCTTGATCTATCTCTATTGATCTTAATGCCTAATATATAAGTAGCTTCTCCCAGGTCCTTCACTGAAAAACTTTTATTCAAGTAATCCTTTACGCTTCCCAAAAGTTATATATTGTTTCCAATCAGCAATATGTCATCGACATATAATATTAGAAATGCTATAGAGCTCCCACTCACTTTCTTGTAAATACAAGCTTCTCCAAAAACATGTATAAACCCGAACGCCTTGATCACCTCATCAAAGCGCTAATTCCAACTCCGAGATGCTTGCACCAGTCCATAAATGGATCAATGTAGCTTGCACACTTTATCAGCATTGTCTAGATCGACAAAACCTTTCGGTTGCATCATATACAACTCTTCATTCAGAAACCCATTCAGGAACGCTGTCTTGACATCCATCTGCCAAATTTCATAATCGAAAAATGCAGTTATTGCTAACATGAGTCTAATGGACTTAAGCATCACTATTGATGAGAAAGTCTCATCATAGTTAACTCCTTGAACTTGTGAAAAACCCTTTGCCACAAGTCAAGCTTTATAGATGGCCACATTACCATCCGCGTCCGTCTTCTTTTTGAAGATCCATTTGTTCTGAATGGCCTTTCGGCCTTCAGGTAATACTTCCAAAGTCCATACTTTTTTTTCATACATAGATCCTATCTCGTATTTCATGGCCTCTAACCATTTGTTGGAATCCAGGCCCACCATTGCTTCTCCATAGCTTGCAGGTCCATTGTTGTCTAACAACATGATTGATAAGATAGGATTCCCGTTCCACTCAGGAGCAGTACGTGCCCTTGTCAACCTATGAGGTTCGATAGCAACTTGATCTAAAGTTTCATGATCATCATCGTTAGCTTCCTCTTCAACTGGTGCAGCCTCAACAGAAACTTCTTTCTGTCCTGCGCCACCATCTAGTTGAATCAAAGGTTCTACAACCTCATCAAGTTCTATCTTCCTCTCACTCAATTCTTTTGAGTGAAACTCTTTCTCAAGAAAAGCTCTGATCTTAACGACAAAACACTTTGCCCTCGGATCTGAGATAGAAGGTATACCCAACTGTCTCATTTGGGTAACCTATGAAGACGCACTTTTTTGCTTTGGGTTCCAGCTTTTCTGGGTGATGATTTTTGACATAAGCATCACATCCCCAAACTTTAAGAAATGACAACTTTAGCTTCTTGCCCTACCACAGTTCATATGGTGTCGTCTCGACGAATTTTTATGGTGCCCTATATAAAGTGAATGCAGCTGTCTCCAATGAATAGCCCCAAAATGATAACGGCAAATCGGTAAGAGACATCATAGAACGCACCATATCTAATAAAGTATGATTACGACGTTCGGACACACCATTACGCTACGGTGTTCCAGGCGGTGTCAACTGTGAAATAATTCCACGTTGTCTTAAGTGAGCACCAAACTCGTAACTCAAATACTCACCTCCTCGATCAGATCGTAGGAATTTGATCTTCTTGTTATGATGATTTTCAACTTCACTCTGAAATTTCTTGAACTTTTCAAACGTTTCAGACTTGTGCTTCATTATGTAAATATGACCATATCTACTCAAACTATCAGTGAATGTGAGAAAATAATGATATCCACCGCTCGCCTCTATGCTCATTGGTTCGCACACATCAGTATGTATGATCTCCAACAAGTCACTTGCACGCTCCACTGTTTCGGAGAACGGAGTCTTAGTCATCTTGCCCATGAGACATGGTTCGCATGTGTGAAGTGATTCAAAATCAAGTGACTCCAAAAGTCCATCACTATGGAGTTTCTTCATACGTTTTACACCAATATGACCTAAGCAGCAGTGCCACAAAAAAGTGGCACTATTATTATCAACTCTAAATATTTTGGTCTCAATGTTATGTATATGTGTATCATCACTATCGAGATTCAACATGAATAAACCCCCCACATTGGGTGCATGACCATAAAAGATATTACTCTATAAATAGAACAACCATTATTCTCTGACTTAAATGAGTAACCGTCTTGTAATAAACAAGATCCAGATATAATGTTCATGCTTAACGCATGCACTAAATAACATTTATTTAGATTTATCACTAATTCTGATGGTAACTGAAGTGAGATCGTGCCGACGGCGATCGCATAAACCTTGGAACCATTTCCCACGCGCATCATTACTTTATCCTTCGTCGGCCTTCATTTATTCTGCAGTTCCTGTTTCGAGTTGCAAATGTGAGAAACAGAACCGGTATCAAATACACAGGCACTACTACGAGAGTTGGTGAGGTACACATCAATGACATGTATATCAAATAGACCTTGTTTGGCGTTGGCTGCCTTCTTACTGATCAGATACTTGGGGCAGTTTCGCTTCCAGTGACAAGTCCCCTTGCAATAATAACACTCAGTTTCCGGCATGGGTCCAGCCTTGGGTTTCTTCGTCGGAGGGGCAACAGCCTTGTCACTCTTCTTGTAGTTACCCTTCTTGCCCTTGATGTTTTTCTTGAAACTAGTGGTCTTATTGACCATCAACACTTGATGTTCTTTCTGGATTTCTGACTCAGCAACTTTCAGCATTGCAAATAGCTCGGCGAGTGACTTATTCATCCCTTGCATGTTATAGTTCAACACGAAGCTCTTATAGCTAGGTGGCAGTGACTGAAGAACTCTGTTAGTGATAGCCTCATGTGGGATAGCAAACCCCAGCTCGGCTAGACGGCTAGAGTACCCAGACCTTCTGAGTATGTGTTCACTGAGAGACCCATTCTCCTCCATTTTGCAAGCATGTAACTTGTCAGTGGTTTCATACCTCTCGATCCGGGCATTCTTCTCAAAGATAAACTTCAATTCCTGGAACATCTCATATGATCCATGATGTTCAAAACGTCTTTGAAGTCCTGGTTCTAAGCCATACAAAACTCCACATTGAACTAATAAGTAGTCATCCTTACATGACTACCAAGTGTTCATAACGTCTTGGGTCGCCGTTTCGGGAGGGGCATCACCTAGCGCCATATCAAGGACATATTGCTTTCAGGTAGCCGTGAGGATAAGCCTCAGATTACGGGTCGAGTCAAGAAAGTTGCTTCCAGCATGTTTCAGCTTAGCTTTCTCTAGGAACGCATTAAAATTCACGGTTGCTACTACGCGAGCCATTGATCTACAACATAAAATTTTGCAAAGATTACTTAGACTATGTTCAACATAATTGAGTTTAACTAATCATATTACTAATAAACTCCCACTCAAATTGACATCTCTCTAGTCATTGGAGTGTCGCATGATCCAAATTCACTAACTCAAGTCCGATCATCACGTGAGTTGAGTTTGGTTTCAATGGTGAACATCTCCATGTTGATCATATCAACTATATGATTCATGCTCGACCTTTTGGTCTCTTGTGTTCTGAGGCCATGTTTGTACATGCTAGGCTCATCAAGTTTAACCCAAGTGTTCCGCGTGTGCAACTGTTTTGCACCCGTTGTTTGTGAACGTGGAGTCTATCACACCCGATCATCACGTGGTGTCTCGAAACGACGAATTGTCGCAACAGTGCATAGTCGGGAAGAACACAATTTTAGCTTGAAATTTTAGTGAGGGATCACCTTATAATGCTACCATCATCCTAAGCAAAATAAGGTGCATAAAAGGATTAATATCACATGCAAATCATAACTGACATGATATGGCCATGAACTTGTGCTTCTTGATCTCCATCACCAAAGCACCAACATGATCTCCATCGTCATCGGCGCCACACCATGATCTCCATCATCATGATATCCATCATTGTGCTGCCATCGAGGTTGTCGCGCCAACTAAGTTGTTACTACTAAAGCTACTACTTATGATAAAACAAAGCATCACCAAGCGCAAAATAATTAAAGACAACCCTATGGCTCATGCCGGTTGCCGTAGCATCGACGTGGAAGTCGATATTTTAACTATTACAACATTATCATCTCATAAATCCAATATATCATATCATGTCTTTGGCCATATCACATCACATGCATACCCTACAAAAACAAGTTAGACGTCCTCTAATTTGTTATTGCAAATTTTACGTGGTTGCTATGGGTATCTAGTGTGATTGCATCTTACTTATGCAAAGCCACAGCGGTGATATGCAAATTCCTATTTAACCTTCTCCAAGGACCGCCTCAATCAAATCCGATTAACCTAAAGTTGAAGAAACAGACACCCGACAGTCCTCTTTATGCAACAAGTTACATGTTTATTTGATGAAACCGGTCTCTCATAAGCGTACGAGTAATTTTGGTGTGGGTCGCTTCAATCCAACAATACCGCTAAATCAAGAAAAGACTAAGGAGAGCAGCAACTTGAACATCAACGCCCACAAAACTCTTTTGTGTTCTACTCAAGATATCATCTACGCATGAACCTAGCTCATGATGCCACTGTTGCGGAACGTTGCATGGGAAACAAAAAAAATCCTACGCACACGCAAGACCTATCATGGTGATGATCATCTACGAGAGGGGAAATCGGATCCACATCTAAGCGGGAAGCGTTAAGAAACGCGGTTGATGTAGTCGAACATCTTCGCGATCCGAATCGCAAGCGTCCCACGAACTCTGTCCCGATCTAGTACCAAACGAACGGCGCCTCCACGTTCAGCACACGTATATCTTGATGACGATCTTCGCCTTCTTGATGCAGCAAGAGAGACAAAGAGGTAGCTGAATTCTCCGGCAGCACGACGGCTTGGCAGCGATGGTGGTGGATCAACTCCGGTAGGGCTTCGTCATGCCCTACCGAACTAGCTACAGGATGTCACGAAGTGGTGGAGGGAGAGAGGGTTGCACTATGGCTTGGGGTGCCAAAATCCTCTCTCACCTCCACTATATATAGGTGGGAGGGAGGGTGGCGCCCTAGGGGAAAATCCCTAGGGTTCGGCCGGCGCAAGAGCAGAGGGAGGAGTCCTCCTCCAACACAACTTGGAAGGTGGAGTACTCCTTCCCCAATTCGGTTTGCCCACCTCTACTTTCCTTTTCTTCTTCTTCGGCCGAAGTGGCCCTTCTTGGGCTGGCCATGTTAGAAATATGCCTTAGAGGCAATAATAAATTGGTTATTATTATATTTCCTTGTTCATGATAATCGTTTATTATCCCTGCTAGAATTGTATTGATTGGAAACTCAAATACATGTGTGGATACATAGACAACACATTGTCCCTAGTGAGCCTCTAGTTGACTAGCTCGTTGATCAAATATGGTCAAGGTTTCCTCGCCATAGACAACTGTTGTCACTTGATAACGGGATCATATCATTAGGAGAATGATGTGATGGACAAGACCCCAAACAATAAACGTAGCATATGATCGTGTTAGTTTACTGCTACTGTTTTCTACGTGTCAATGTATCTGTTCCTATAACCATGAGAGCATGCAACTCCCGGACACCGGAGGAATACCTTGTGTGTATCAAACATCGCAACATTACTGGGTGACTATAAAGGTTCTCTATAGGTATCTCCAAAGGTGTCTGTTGGGTTGGCATGGATCAAGACTGGGATTTGTCACTCTGTGTGACAGAGAGGTATCTCGGAGCCCACTCGGTAATACAAGATCACAATAAGCCATGCAAGCAATGTGACTAAGGAGTTAGTCATGGGATCTTGTATTGCGGAACGAGTAAAGAGACTTGCCAGTAACGGAATTGAACTAGGTATGGAGATACTGACGATCGAATCTCGGGAAAGTAACATATCGAAGGACAATGGGAACAGCATACGGGATTAACTGAATCCTTGACATAGAGGTTCAACCGATAGAGATCTTCATAGACTATGTAGGATCCAATATGGAAATCCATGTATCGCTATTGGTTATTGACCAGGGAGTGTCTCACGTCATGTCTGCATAGTTCTCGAACCAACAGGGTCTGCACACTTAAGGTTCGGTGACGTTTTCGGTATAGTTGAGTTATAGGTGTTTGTAACCGAATGTTGTTCGGAGTCCCAGATGAGATCCTGGATGTCACGAGGAGCTCCGGAGTGGTCCGGAGTTAAAGATTTATATATAGGAAAGTGGTTTTTGAACTCCAAAAAAGTTCCGGACATTTTCGGTAGTGTACCGGGAGTGACGAAGGGAATCTGGGGGTCCACAGGTGGGACCACCCACCCCAAAGGCTCTCATGGGCTATGGGAGGACATGGACCAGCCCTTAGTGTGCTGGCAGAAGCCTCCACTAAAGCCCTGATACGTCCATTTTGCATCATGCTTTCATGTTGATATTTATCGCTTTATGGGTTGTTATTACACTTCACGATACAATACTTATGCCTTTTCTCTCTTATTTTGCAAGGTTTACATGAAGAGGGAGAATGCCGGCAGCTGGAATTCTGGCCTGAAAAAGGAGCAAGTTTGAGATACCTATTCTGCGCAACTCCAAAATTCGTGAAAATCAACGAGGATTTATTTTGGAATTTTAAAAAAATACTAGGCCGAAGAAGTACCACGCGGGAGCCAGGAGGAGGCCACAAGCCTGCTAGGCGCCCCCCTGGCCACGCCTAGGGGGCTTGTGGGCACCCTGGTGGCCCACTAGCCCCCTCTTTTGCTACAAGAAGGGTTTTGTTCCAAAAAATATCGAGAGGAGGCTTTCGGGAGGAATCGCCGGCGCCACGAGGCAGAACTTGAGCAGAACCAATCTAGAGCTCTGGCAGGACAATCCTGCCGGGGAAACTTCCCTCCCGAAGGGGGAAATCGTCGCCATCGTCATTGATGACCCACAAGTATAGGGGATCTATCATAGTCCTTTCGATAAGTAAGAGTGTCGAACCCAAAGAGGAGCAGAAGGATCTGACAAGTGGTTTTCAGCAAGGTAATATCTGCAAGCACTGAAATTCTCGGTAACAAGTAGTTGTGTGGTGAAATGATTCGTAGCAAGTAGCAAGTAACAAAAGTAACAAGGGTGCAGCAAAGTATCCCAATCCCTTTTGTAGCAAGGGACAAGCCTGGACAAAGTCTTATAGGAGGTAAAACGCTCCCGAGGACACACGGGAATTTTGGTCATGCTAGTTTTCATCATGTTCATATGATTCGCGTTCGTTACTTTGATAGTTTTATATGTGGGTGGACCGGCGCTTGGGTACTGCCCTTACTTGGACAAGCATCCCACTTATGATTAACTCCTCTCGCAAGCATCCGGAACTATGAAAGAAGAATTAAGACAAAGTCTAACCATAGCATTAAACTAGTGGATCCAAATCAGCCCATTACGAAGCAACGCATAAACTAGGGTTTAAGCTTTTTCAATCTAGCAACCCATCATCTACTTACTACTTCCCAATGCCTTCCTCTGGGCCCAAATAATGGTGACGTGTTATGTAGTCGATGTTCACATAACACCACTAGAGTAAAAAGAACATACAACACATCAAAATATCGAACGAATACCAAATTCACATGACTACTATTAGCATGACTTATCCCATGTCCTCAGGAACAAAAGTAACTACTCACAAAGAATAATCATATTCATGACCAGAGAGGTAATGAGTAGCATCAAGGATCTTAACATACTTCCACCAAATAATCCAACTAGCATCAACTACAAAGAGTAATTAACACTAGTAGCAACCTTACAAGTGTCAATCGGAGTCGCGAGACGGAGATTGCTTACAAGTGATGAACTAGGGTTTGGAGATGAGATGGTGCTGATGAAGATGTTGACGGTGATGAGTCCCCTCCGATGAGAGGAGTGTTGGTGATGACGATGGCAAAGATTTCCCCCTTCGGGAGGTAAGTTTCCCCGGCAGGATCGTCCTGCCGGAGCTCTAGGTTGGTTCTTCTAAAGTTCCGCCTCGTGGCGGCGGCGAATCCTCCGAAAAGCCTCCTCCTGATTTTTTCAGAACGAAACCCTTCATATAGCAGAAGAGGGGGCCAGTCGGCCAGCAGGGTGCCCACAAGCCCCCTAGGCGCGACCAGGGGTGTGACGACGCCTAGCAGGCTTGTGGCCACCTGCTAGAGCCCCTCTGGCACTTCTTCGGCCCAGTATTTTTTATATATTCCCAAAAAAATCCTCGTTGATTTTCACGGCTTTTGGAGTTGCGCAGAATAGGCATCTCAAACTTGCTCCTTTTTCAGGCCAGAATTCCAGCTGTCGGCATTCTCCCTCTTCATGTAAACCTTACCAAATAAGAGAGAAAAGGCATAAGTATTGTACCGTGAAGTGAAATAACAGCCCAAAAAGCGATAAATATCAACATGAAAGCATGATGCAAAATGGACGTATCAACTCCCCCAAGCTTAGACCTCTCTTGTCCTCAAGCGAAAGCCGAGCTCAATAAATATGCCCACATGTTTAGGGAGAGAGGTGTCAACAAAACAAAATACGAACATACATGCATCATGATCGTGATCAGAACAGCAATACCAACATATAATCTCTCATGCTAAAGTGACAATTCCTTCACAAAGTAAAGTATGGATCAAGAACCTTAACAAGAATTAGCAACCGATAGCCTTTAGTCATTGAAGCAATTGCAATTTATCACAACATCAGAAAGAGTCAAATAAGAGCTTGTAAAGCAAATCCACATACTCAATCATCCTTTCGTTCTCTACAATTGCTACAACTCACGTCGTACTCATGAGATCAAAGTTTCAGCTGAACACATAGAAAGATAGGGGCTTATAGTTTCGCCTCCCAACTGCTTACCTCAAGGGTAATGTCAATAATAATAATTCGTGAATGCTTACCTCCAAGTTGACATATGAATATAGATCTTTCCCTAGCATATGATGTTAGCCAAGATAAAGGCGAAACAAGGAATTGGTGAAGATCACCATGACTATTTCAAGGGCAAAAAGTAAAGGTACAAGATAGGCCCTTCGCAGAGGGAAGCAGAGGTTGTCATGCGCTTTTGAGATTTGGATGTGTGTCCTCTTAGTGCGGAGGAACGTCACTTTATATTGCCTCATGTGATAAAGAACTTTATTATGCAGTCTGTCGCTTTTATATCTTCCTCATCACAGGTTCGTACAATGCTTATTTTCCACACACTAATAGACCATACATATTAGGGAGCATTTTTTATTGCTTTCACCGATGACAACTTACTTGAGGGATCTTATTCAATCCATAGGTGGTATGGTGGACTCTCATGGAAAAACTGGGTTGAAGGTTTATGGATGCACACAAGTAGTATTTCTACTTGGTGCGGGAGTTTTGACTAATAAGAGGTCGAAGCAATCGTCACATGCTAAGGGATCTCTAATCATATAACATTGTTCGGAACCAAGCAAACACAATTCATTATGTTGTCTTCCTTGTCCAACATCTACTTCTAAGCATGCAATAGTTTAGTGAGTGTTCACAATCATAGATGGTGTCAAAGATGATGTATTTATATGTGAACCTCTCCTTCTTTATCACTTCCTATTAATTGCAACAGTGACCAAGGTCTATGTTTGTCTACCCTCAACAAGTTTCAATCAACATTCTTTTTATATGTGAAGCCATCACTTCCCATAAGATCATTACATGATCTTTCATGCTTTTGTTATTTTCTCACTCTTTTGATCATGGCAAGAGGCAAAGCCCTCAACTAAGACACTCTTTATTTTATGGCTCACGAGCTCGAATACATCGGGGGTGACACAAAGAAAAACTCAAGACTAAAACACTAAGACTTTTATTCTACTAGAGAAAAAGAAAACTGAAAAGGAACAAACTAAAACAATGATAAAGGCAAAAGATGTGATGGTGATACGATACCGGGGCAACTCCCCCAAGCTTGGCACAAGCCAAGGGGATTGCCCATACCCATGCTCAGTTGTCTTCCTTTGGAGGTGATGGTGGTGGAGTTGTTGCAGAGGTCTTGATCTTGTTTATATTCCACCTGAGCATAAAATTCTGCTCCCTCAGATCATCATTTTCCTCTTCAAGCTTCAACACCCTTTGGCATAATTCCTGCTTACTCTCCTGCAAGAAACGAGAAGGGATAAACAGAGTCTTAGGTTTCTTCCTTGAGTTAGGGAGGCTCGACTTCTTGAACTCCACATGGGTGTTTCCAGGTGGAGGTAGAGGAGCCTCCTCCTCATCGGAACTTGTTCCTTCCTTCCCCTTGGGTTCATAATCTTCTTCCTCATCACTGGTCCATCCATAACGATCCAAGTCCCCATAGACCTTGGGGTTAGCGAGGTAATCAGCCACATAGCTCTCCCCCTCTGAATCCTGAGAAGACATCTTGACCTAAATTTGCGGCAGAAAATAGGCTCGAAACGAAAACAAAGGAAATCTGCGTGATACGAGGGTCAGACCTTACGGGAGAATATATAATGATTTTTTCCAGACCAGAAGGAGTACTCCGCACGAAAACGGAGTCCGGGAGGCACACAAGGTGGCTACAACCCCCCAGGCGTGGCCAGGGGGTGGGCCCGCGCCTGGCAAGCTTGTCGCCTCCTCGTGCGCTTTCCGGACTACTTCCAATTTTTCTATTTTTTAAAAAATTCCAAAACAGAGAAAAATTCCTACTGGAAAAGTTTTGGAGTATGTTTTCTTACCGAATCACATACCTCTTTGTTTTCGGAGTCTGAAACAGGCTGATAAATATCCCTTAGGTATTCTTCCGGAGTTATGGTATTGATGATACTGCTTTCAACATTTATGGGAGTACATGAGATATATTGCTTGATTCTCTACCCATTTACAACTCTCGGACAATTACCTTCCGTGTTCTTGATCTTGATAGCACCGGAACGATATACTTCCTCAACAATATAGGGATCTTCCCATTTAGACAGAAGCTTGTGCAAAAAATCTTAAACGAGAATTATATAGCAAGACATAATCACCTACATTGAACTACCACTTTTGTATCCTCTTATCATGCCACCTCTTAACCTTTTCTTTGAACAACTTGGCATTTTCATATGCCTAAGCTCTCCATTCATCAAGCGAGCTAATGTCAAATAACCTCTTCTCACCAGCAAGTTTGAAATCAAAGTTGAGCTCTTTGATTGCCCAATAAGCTTTATGCTCTAGATCAAGAGGTAAATGACATGCTTTACCGTACACCATTTTGTACGGAGACATGCCCATGGGATTCTTATAGGCAGTTCTATAAGCCCACAGTGCATCATCAAGCTTCTTAGACCAATACTTTCTAGACCTCTTGACAGTCTTTTGCAGAATTAGTTTAATTTCTCTATTTCTTAGCTCTACTTTACCACTGGACTGAGGGTGATAGGGGGACGCAATTCTATGTTGACATCGTACTTAGCAAGGTTTTACGGAAAGCACCATGAATGAAATATGAACCACCGTCGGTCATTAGATATCTAGGGACTCCAAATCTAGGGAAGATAAGTTCTTTAAGCATCCTTATAGTTGTGTTGTGATCAGCACGACTAGTGGGGATAGCTTCTACCCACTTAGTGATGTAATCAACAACAACTAAGATGTGAGTATACCCGTTGGACTTTGGAAAAGGTCTCATATAGTCAAAGCCCCAAACATCAAATGGTTCAATGACAAGTGAATAGTTCATAGGCATTTCCCGACGTTTACCGATATTACCTACTCTTTGACATTTGTCACAAGACAAGACAAACTTATGGGCATCCTTGAAGAGAGTGGGCCAATACAAACCTGATTGCAATACCTTCTGTGCAGTTCTATCTCCCGCATGGTGTCCTCCATAGGCCTCGGAGTGACACTTCTGTAGGATCTATCCCTGTTCATGTTCAGGTACGCAACGTCTAATAACACCATCTACTCCTTCCTTATAAAGGTGAGGATCATCCCAAAAGTAATGTCTCAAGTCAAAGAAGAATTTCTTCTTTTGCTGGTATGTGAAACTAGGTGGTATATATTTGGCAACGATATAGTTTGCATAATCAGCATACCGCGATGCACTACGTGAAGCATTGACGACATTCGATTTCTCATCGGGAAAGCTATCATCAATAGGTTGTGGGTCATCAAGAACGTTCTCTAACCTAGACAAGTTATCTGCTACGGGGTTATCAGCACCCTTCCTGTCAACAACGTGCAAGTCAAATTCTTGTAGCAAGAGAACCCATCTGATAAGTCTAGGTTTAGCGTCCTTCTTCTCCATGAGGTACTTAATAGCAGCGTGATCAGTGTGAATAGTGACTTTGGAATCAACTATGTAAGACCTGAACTTTTCACATGCAAACACGACTGCTAAAAACTCCTTTTCCGTAGTAGCATAGTTTCTTTGGGCACTGTCTAGAGTTTTACTAGCATAGTGAATAACATTCAACTTCTTATCAACTCTTTGCTCTAGGACAGCACCAACAGCATAATCACTAGCATCACACATGATTTCAAAAGGTAAGTTCCAATAAGGTGGCTGAACAATAGGTGCAGTTATCAAAGCCTTCTTAAGTATTTCAAAGGCTTTCTCACAATCATTGTCAAAAACAAAAGGAATATCCTTTTGCAAGAGATTGGTAAGAGGCCTAGAAATCTTAGAGAAATCTTTAATGAATCTCCTACAGAAACCAGCATGACCAAGGAAACTTCTTATACCTTTGATATCTGTGGGGTCTGGAATTTTCTCGATTGCATCAACCTTAGCCTTATCGACTTCAATACCTCTTTCAGAAATTTTATGTCCTAAGATGATGCCTTAATTAACCATAAAGTGTCACTTCTCCCGATTCAAGACAAGATTGGTGTCTTTACATCTCTGCAACACTCGATCAAGGTTGTGGAGGCAATCATCAAAGGAAGACCCATAAATAGAGAAGTCATCCATGAAAACCTCAACAATCTTTTCACAAAAGTCAGAGAATATAGCCATCATACATCTTTGAAAGGTGGCAGGTGCATTACCTAAGCCAAAAGGCATACGTCTATAAGCAAAGGTACCGAAAGGGCAGGTGAAAGTGGTCTTCTCCTGATCAGATTGTGCAACTGGTATTTGGGAGAAACCTGAATAACCGTCTAGAAAGCAGAAGTGTGTGTGTGTTTAGACAGTCTTTCTAGCATTTGGTCGATAAACGGCAAAGGGTAATGATCTTTCCTAGTGGCTTTATTCAATTTCCTAAAATCGATCACCATCCTATAGCCAGTAATAATCCTCTGTGGGATCAATTCATCCTTATCATTAGGGACAACGGTAATGCCTCCCTTCTTAAGGACGCAATGCATCGGACTCACCCAATCACTATGAGCAACAGGATAGATGACACACGCTTCCAGGAGATTTAGTATTTCTTTTATCACTACTTCTTTCATCTTAGGATTTAATATCCTTTGATGATTAGCAACTGGTTTGGAATCAGGATCAGTTTTAATCTTGTGCTGGCATAGAGTGGGACTAATGCCCTTAAGATCACCAAGAGTATATCCAATAGCAGCACGGTGCTTCCTCAGAGTTTTTAGTAACTTATTTTCTTCATGCTCTGAGAGGCTAGCACTAATAATAACAGGATATATCTCTTTTTCATCAAGATAAGCATACTTAAGAGTATCTGGCAACTGTTTAAGCTCAAATACAGGATCACCCTTTGGTGGGGGTGGATCCCCAAGCAGTTCAACATGCAAATTATTCTTAAGGATAGGATATTGTTCTAAGACAACTCTATCTATCTCATCCCTTTCATCCATATGCATATCATTTTCATGCTCAAGCAAGTATTTCTCTAAGGGTTCAGTAGGAGGCACGGCAATAGAATCTAGGGCAATAGTTTCATCCTTACTAGGCAACTCTTTTTCATGAGGTTGTCTACCAAACTTGGAGAAATTGAACTCGTGTGACACACCTTCAAAGCCAACAGTGACAGTTTGCTTCTCATAGTCAATATGAGCATTGACGGTATTGAGAAAAGGTCTACCATAAATGATGGGACAAAAGCTATCTTGAGTGGTAGCAAGAACGAGGAAATCAGCAGGATACTTCATTTTACCACACAAGACTTCAACATCCCTAGCAATTCCCATAGGGCAGATAGTATCTCTATTGGCAAGCTGAATAGTGAGATCAATAGGTTCTATCTCAACAGGTGTAACCTCCTCTTTAATTTCATCATATAAGGATTGAGGTATTGCACTAACACTAGCACCCACGTCACATAAACCATGATAACAGAAACAACAGGCGTGCCAACAACAGGCCTATATTTGTCTCTAGCGTGTGGTTTAGCAATTCTAGCAGCATCTTCACAGAAGTGAATATCATGGCCATCAACATTGTCGGACAGGAGATCTTTGATAATAGCAATGCTAGGTTCAACTCTAATTTTCTCAGGGGGTGTAGGTGTTCTAATTAGCATCTACGTATCACAGTTGAAGCTTTAGAATGATCCTTTATCCTAACAGGGAAAGGTGGTTTCTCAATGTAAGCACTGGGAACAATAGGATCATTATAGGCAATGACTTTATCTTCAACTGGATTGGGTTTAACTACATTGACTTCTAAAGGAGGATGATATTTAAACCACTTCTCTTTGGGGAGATCAATATGAGGAGCAAATGGTTCACACAATGAAGCTACTATCTCAGAGTCAATTCCATACTTAGCGCTAAAATCACAAAAAAGTATTTGTTTCAACAAAGGATTTAACGCAATCAAACTTGAAATTCATACCTGACTCCTTACCTTCATCAAGCTCCCAATCTTCGGAGTTACATTTCATTCTCTCCAATAAATTCCATTTGAAGTCAATATTTCTCTTCATAAAAGAACCGGTACAAGAAGTGTCAAGCATGGTGCGATCATCATGAGAAAGCCGAGCATAGAAGTTCTGAATGATAATTTCTCTCGAGAGATCATGATTGGAGCATGAATATAGAATTGATTTAAGCCTCCCCCAAGCTTGAGCGATGCTTTATCTGTCATGAGGCCAAAAATTATAAATATAATTCCGATCACGATGTACTAGATACAAAGGATAAAACTTTTGATGAAACTCCAATTTCAACCGATTGTAGTTCCATGATCCAGTATCATCACATAGCCTATACCATGTCAACGCCTTATCCCTCAAAGATAAGGGAAAGACCTTCTTCTTGACCTCATCCTCGGGAAAACCTGCAAGCTTAAATAAACCACAAACTTCATCTACATAGATTAGATGCAAGTCTCGATGTGATGTTCCATCTCCTGTAAAAGGATTAGCTAGCAGTTTCTCAAGCATACCCGAAGGAAATTCAAAGCAAATATTTTCAGTAGGTGCAGCAGGTTGAGGAGCAACTCTTTGTGCTTCCGTTTGAGGTTAATATACCCCGAACAAGCACCTCAAAGGATTAGTTTCCATAGTGACAAGTGACAATAAATTTCAGCACATTATATGAATGTTTCCTTACCAACTTCCACTTACCAAAGGCGCTTCACTCTCAGGCAATAGCGCCAGAAAAGAGTCTTGATGACCCACAAGTATAGGGGATCTATCATAGTCCTTTTGATAAGTAAGAGTGTCGAACCCAACGAGGAGCAGAAGGATCTAACAAGTGGTTTGCAGCAAGGTAATATCTGCAAGCACTGAAATTATCGGTAACAAGTAGCTGTGTGGTGAGATGATTCGTAGCAAGTAGCAAGTAACAAAAGTAACAATGGTGCAGCAAAGTGTCCCAAGCCCTTTTGTATCAAGGGACAAGCCTGGACAAAGTATTATAGGAGGTAAAACACTCCGGAGGACACACGGGAATTTCTGTCATGCTAGTTTTCATCATGTTCATATGATTCGCGTTCGTTACTTTGATAGTTTGATATGTGGGTGGACCGGCACATGGGTACTGCCCTTACTTGGACAATCATCCCACTTATGATTAACCCCTCTCGCAAGCATCCAAAACTAGGAAAGAAGAATTAATACAAAGTCTAACCATAGTATTAAACTAGTGGATCCAAATCAGCCCCTTACGAAGCAACACATAAACTAGGGTTTAAGCTTCTGTCACTCTAGCAACCCATCATCTACTTACTACTTCCCAATGCCTTCCTCTAGGCCCAAATAATGGTGAAGTGTTATGTAGTCAACGTTCACATAACACCACTAGAGGAAAAACAACATACACACATCAAAATATCGAACGTATACCAAATTCACATGACTACTATTAGCATGACTTATCCCATGTCCTCTGGAACAAAAGTAACTACTCATAAACCATCATCATATTCATGACCAGAGATGTAATGAGTAGCATCAAGTATCTGAACATAAACTCTTCCACCAAATAATCCAACTAGCATCAACTACAAAGAGTAATTAACACTACTAGCAACCTTACAAGTACCAATCGGATTTGCGAGACGGAGATTGGTTACAAGTGATGAACTAGGGTTTGGAGATGAGATGGTGCTGATGAAGATGTTGATGGTGATGAGTCCCCTCCGATGAGAGGAGTGTTCGTGATGACGATGGCGACGATTTCCCCCTCCGGGAGGGAAGTTTCCCCGGCAGGATCGTCCTGCCAGAGCTCTAGATTGGTTCTTCTCAAGTTCCGCCTCGTGGCGGCGGCGAATCTTCCGAAAAGCCTCCTCCTTATTTTTGTCGGCACGAAACCCTTCATATAGCAGAGGAGGGGGCAGTGGGCCAGCAGGGTGCCCACAAGCACCCTAGGCTCGGCTAGGGGGTGGCCGCGCCTAGCAGGCTTGTGGCCACCTGCTGGCGCCCCTCTGGCACTTCTTCGGCCCAGTATTTTTTATATATTCCCAAAAAAATTCACGTTGATTTTCACGGCTTTTGGAGTTTCGCAAAATAGGCATATCAAACTTGCTCCTTTTTCAGGCCAGAATTCCAGCTACCGGCATTCTCCCTCTTCATGTAAACCTTGCAAAATAAGAGAGAAAAGGCATAAGTATTGTACCGTGAAGTGAAATAACAGCCCAAAAAGCGATAAATATCAACATGAAAGCATGATGCAAAATGGACATATCAGTCATCACCAACACTCCTCTCGTTGGAGGGGACTCATCACCATCAAAATCTTCATCAGCACCATCTCATCTCCAAACCATAGTTCATCTCTTGTAACTAATCTCCGTCTTGCGACTCCGATTGGTACTTGTAAGGTTGCTAGTAGTGTTAATTACTCTTTGTAGTTGATGCTAGTTGGATTACTTGGTGGAAGATTATATGTTCAGATCCTTGATGCTACACATTACTTCTCTGACCATGAATATGATTATGCTTTGCGAGTAGTTACTTTTGTTCCTGAGGACATGGGATAAGTCATGCTATAAGTAGTCATGTGAATTTGGTATTCGTTCGATATTTTGATGTGTTGTATGTTTTCTCTCCTCTAGTGGTGTTATGTGAACATCGACTACATAACACTTCACCATTATTTGGGCCTAGAGGAAGGCATTGGGAAGTAGTAACTAGATGATGGGTAGCTAGAGTGACAGAAGCTTAAACCCTAGTTTATGCGTTGCTTCTTAAGGGGCTGATTTGGATCCACTAGTTTAATGTTATGGTTAGACTTTGTCTTAATTCTTCTTTTGTAGTTGCGGATGCTTGCGAGAGGGGTTAATCATAAGTGGGATGCTTGTCCAAATAAGGTCAGTACCCAACCGCCGGTACACCCACATATCAAACTATCAAAGTAACGAACGCGAATCATATGAACATGATGAAAACTAGCATGACAGAAATTCCCGTGTGTCCTCGGGAGCGTTTTTCCTCCTATAAGAGTTTGTCCAGGCTTGTCCCTTGCTACAAAAGGGATTGGGCCACTTTGCTGCACCATTGCTACTTTTGTTACTTGTTGCTTGCTATGAATCATCTCACCACAGAACTACTTGTTACCGATAATTTCAGTGCTTGCAGATTTTACCTTGCTGAAAACCACTTGTCAGATCCTTCTGCTCCTCGTTGGGTTCGACACTCTTACTTATCGAAAGGACTACGATACATCCCCTATACTTGTGGGTCGTCACTGCTTGAGTCATATTGGTATAAAATGTATGAAGAAGCTACATGCTGATGGATTTTTGTACTCACTCATTTTTGAAACGTTTGAGACATGCAAACCATGCCTGTTGGTATAAACGCATGAAGAAACTCCATGCGGATGGATCGTTTGACTCACTTGATTTTTGAATCACTTGAGACATGCAAATCATACCACATGGACAAGATGACTGAAGACCTCTTTTTCCAGTGAGATGGAACAAGAATGTAACTTGTTGGAAGTAATACATTTTGATGTGTGCAGTCTGGTGAGTACTAAGGCACGCACTGGATATCATTATGTTCATACTTCACAAATGATTTGAGTAGATACTGGTGTATTTACTTGATGAAACACAGGTTTGAATTATTGAAAAAGGTTCAAGTAATTTCAGAGTGAAATTGAAGATCATCGTGACAAGAGGATAATATGTCTACGATGTGATCGTGGAGGTAATCATATATATCTGAGTCACGAGTTTGGTAAACGTTTAAGACAAGGTGAAAATTGTTTCATGTGAAAAATGTTTCACAACTCAAGCCACCTGAAACACCATAGTCTGATGGTGTGTCTGTATGTCATAATTGTGCACTATTAGATATAGTGCATACTATGATACTTTTATCAAATTACCACTAAAGTTTATGGGTTAGGCATTAGAGACAACCGCACTCACTTTAAATAGGGCACCACGTAATTCCGTTAAGATGACACCGTATGAACTATGGTTTAGAGAAACCTAAGCTGTCATTTCATAAGAGTTTGGGGCTGCGATTCTTATGTGAAAGAGTTTCAGCCAGATAAGCCCGAAGCCAAAGCGGATAAATGCATCTTCATAGGACACCCAAAACAGTTAGGTATACCTCCTATCTCAGATCCAGAAGAAAAGGTGTTTGTTTCTAGAAACGGGTCCTTTCTCGAGGAAAGGTTTCTCTTGAAAGAATTGAGTGGGAGTTTTGGTGGAAACTTGATGAGGTTATGTGAACCATCACTTCAACCAGTGTGTGTGTAGCAGGGCGTAGGAAGTTGTTCCTGTGGCGCGTGCACCAATTGAAGTGGAAGCTAATGATAGTGATCATGAGACTTCAGATCAAGTTACTAGAAACCCCGTACGTCGACAAGGTCACATACTGCTGCTAGAGAGTGGTGCAGTAACCATGTCTTGAAAGTCATGTTGTTGGACAACAATGAAGCTACGAGCTATGAAGAAGCGATGGTGGGCCCGGATTCCGACAAATAGCTGGAGGCCATGAAATCCGAGAGAGGATCCATGTATGAAAACAAAGTATAGACTTTGGAAGAACCAACTGATGGTCATAGACTATTAACTGTGAATGGATCTTTAAAAAAAGACAGACCGTGAAGGTGAAAAGTCACCATTAAGAAAGCTCGACTTGTCGCAAAGATGTTTCCAACAAAGTTCAAAGAGTTGACTACGATGAGACTTTCTCACTTGTAGCAATGCTGAAAGTCTGTTGGAATTATGTTAGCAGTTGATGCATCATTTATGAAATCTTGCAGATAGGATGTAAAACTATTGTTTCCTCGGCGGTTTCCTTGAGGAAAGGTTGTATGTGATACAACCAGAAGATTTTGTCGATCCTAAAGGGTGCTAACAAGTATGCAAAGCTCCAGCGATCCTTCTATGGACTGGAGAAAGCATCTCGGAGTTGGAATATACACTTTGATGAGGTGATCAAAGTTTTTGGTTTTATAAAGTTTATGAGAAACTTGTATTTCCAAAGAAGTGAGTGGGAGCACTATAGAATTTCTGATGAATATATGTGGTTGACATATTTTTGATCGGAAATAATGTAGAATTTATGCAAATCATAAAGGGTTGTTTGAAAGGAGTTTTTTCAAAGGAAAATCTAGATGTAGCTACTTGAGAGTTGAGCATCAAGATCTATAAAGATAGATCAAAGTGCTTAATGGAACTTTCAACGAAATGCATGCCTTGACAAGTTTTTGAAGGAGTTCTTGCTATGTTGTAAGGTGTAAATTTGAGTAAGACTCAAAGCCCGACCACGGCAGAAGAAAGAGAAAGGACGAATGTCGTCCCCTATGCATCAGCCGCAGGCTCTATAAGTATGTTATGTTGTGTACCGCACCTAAAGCGTGCCTTGCCATGAGTCAGTCATGGGGTACAAGAGTGGTCAGGAATGGATCACTGGACAGCGGTCGAAGTTATCCTTAGTAACTAATGGACTAAGGAGTTTTTCTCAATTATGGAGTGACTAAAGAGTTCATCGTAAAGGGGTTACGTCGATGCAAGCTTTGTCACTAATCCAGAGGACTATGAGTAGTAAACCGGATTCGTATAGTGGAGCAATCATTTGGAATGGTTCCACATGGGGCGTAGTAGCATCTATAGGATGACGTAGAGATTTGTAAAGCACACACGGATCTGAAAGGTTCAGACTTGTTGACTATAAACCTCTCTCACAAGCAAGACATGATCGAACCCCAGAACTGTATGGGTGTTGAATTCATTGAAATCACATAGTGATGTGAACTAGATTATTGACTCTAGTGCAAGTGGGAGACTGTTGGAAATATGCCCTAGAGGCAATAATAAAATGATTATTATCATATTTCCTTGTTCATGATAATCATCTATTGTTCATGCTATAATTGTATTAACAGGAAACAGTAATGCATGTGTGGATAAATATATCACAATGTGTCCCTAGCAAGCCTCTAGTTGGCTAGCTCGTTGATCAATAGATGATCATGGTTTCCTGATCATGGACATTGTATGTCATTGATAATGGGATCACATCATTAGGAGAATGATGTGATGGACAAGACCCAATCGTAAGCATAGAACAAGATCGTGTTGTTCGTATGCTAAAGCTTTTCTAATGTCAAGTAACTTTTCCTTCGACCGTGAGATTGTGCAACTCCCAGATACCGTAGGAGTGCTTTGGGTGTATCAAACGTCACAATGTAACTCGGTGACTATAAAGGTGCACTATGGGTATCTCCGAAAGTACTATTGAGTTGGTACGAATAGAGATCGGGATTTGTCACTCTATATGACGGAGAGGTATCTCTGGGCCCACTCGGTAGAACATCATCATAATGAGGTCAATGTGACTAAGGAGTTAGTCACGGGATGATGTGCTACGGAACGAGTAAAGAGACTTGCCGGTAACGAGATTGAACAAGGTATAGGAATACCGATGATCGAATCTCGGGCAAGTTCTATACCGGTAGACAAAGGGAATTGTATACGGGATTGATTGAATCCTTGACATCGTGGTTCATCCGATGAGATCATCGTGGAACATGCAGGATCCACCATGGGTATCCAGACCCCGCTGATGGTTATTGGCGGGAGAGGTGTCTCGGTCATGTCTGCATGCCTCCCGAACCCGTAGGGTCTACACACTTAAGGTTCGATGACGCTAGGGTTATAGGGAATTGTTATACGAGGTTACCGAAGGTTGTTCGAAGTCCCAGATGATATCCCGGACGTCACAAGGAGCTCCAGAATAGTCCGGAGGTAAAGAATTATATATAGGAAGTGAGGATGTGGTCGCCGGAATTGTTTCGCGAGACACCGGTAATGTACCGCGACCACCGAAAGGGTTTCGGGGGTCCACCTGGAGGGGCCACCAGCCCCGAAGGCTAGCATGGGCCAAAAGGTGGAAGGGAACCAGCCCAGAGTGGGCTGGTGCGCCTCCCACCTAGGCCCAAGGCGCCACAAGAAAGGGAAGGGGGAAACCCTAGTGCAGATGGGCCTAAGGCCCGTTTGGGGTGCGCCACCCCCTCTCTCTTACCCTGGCCGCCACTACCAGCCCTAGATGGGGCTGCCGCACCCTTTGGGGCTGGGAATCCTAAAGGAGGCGCCCCCCTCCCTCTCCCCCTATATATAGTGAAGGTTTTGGCTGATTTGAGACACACGAAATCTCTCTCTCGGTGCAGCCCTGCTTATCCTCTTTCTCCTCTTCCACGGTGCTTGGAGAAGACCTGCCAGGAGACCTCATAGCTCCACCGCCACCACGCTGTCGTGATGCCGGAGCACTCCCTCAACCTCTCGCTCCTCCTTGCTGGATCAAGGCGCGGGAGACTGTCACCGGGTTGTACGTGTGTTGAACGCGGAGGTGTCGTGATTCGGCACATAGATCGGAACCGACCGTGATCTGAATCGCTGCGAGTACGACTCCATCGACCGCGTTCATAGTAATGCTTCCGCTTAGCGATCTTCAAAGGCATGAAGATGCTCTACAACCTCTCTCGTTGTTGGTCTCTCCATAGATAGATCCTTGTATGACGTAGGAAATTTTTTGAATTTACTACGTTACCCAACAGTAATAGCATAGACAGCGCGGCAACCTCGATGGACGCATGATGATGGAGATCATGGTGCGGCGCCGGTGATGATGGAGATCATGTCGGTGCTTTGGTGATGGAGATCAAGAAGCACAAGATCATTGCCATATCATGTCACTTATGATTTGCATGTGATATTAATCCTTTTATGCACCTTATTTTGCTTAGAATGACGGTAGCATTATAAGGTGATCCCTCACTAAAATTTCAAGATAAAATTGTGTTCTCCCCGACTGTGCACCATTGCGATAGTTCGTCGTTCCGAGACACCACGTGATGATCGGGTGTGATAGACTCAATGTTCACATAGAACGGGTGCAAAACAGTTGCACACATGGAACACTCGGGTTAAACTTGACGAGCCTAGCATGTAAAGACATGGCCTCGGAACACAAGAGACCGAAAGGTCGAGCATGAATCATATAGTTGATATGATCAACATGGAGATGTTCACCAATGAAACTAATCTCAACTCACGTGATGATCGGACTTGAGTTAGTGGATTTGGATCATGCGCCACTCCAGTGACTGGAGGGATGTCTATTTGAGTGGGAGTTCTTATGTAATATGATTAATTGAACTCATTATCATGAACATAATCAAAAGGTATTTGCAAATTATATTGTAGCTTGCGCTGTAGCCCTACTGTTTTAGATATGTTCCTAGAGAAAATTTAGTTGAAAGTTGATAGTATCAATTATGCGGACTGGGTCCGTAAACTAAGGATTGTCCTCGTTGCTGCGTAGAAGGCTTATGTCCTTAATGCACCGCTCGGTGTGTTCAACCTCGAGCGTCGTCTGTGGATGTTGCGAACATCTGACATACACGTTTTTTATGACTACGTGATAGTTCACTGCGTAATGCTTGACGGCTTAGAATTAAGGCGCCGAAGACGTTTTGAACGGCACAGAACATATGAGATGTTCCAAGAGATGAAATTAGGATTTCATGCTCGTGCCTTGTTAAGGGGTATGAGACCTCCGACAAGATTATTTGTCTACAAAGTAAGGGAGAAAAGCTCAATCGTTGAGCATGTGCTCGGATTGTCTAAGTGCTACAATCGCTTGAATCGAGTGGGAGTTGATCTCCCAGATAAGAAAGTGATGGTTGTCCAAAGTCACTGCCACCAAGCTACTAGAGCTTCGTGATGAACTATAACATATCAAGGATAGATATGATGATCCTTGAGCTATTCGCGATGTTTGACACCGCGAAAGTAGAAATCAAGTAGGAGCATCAATTGTTGATGGTTAGTAAAATCACTAGTTTCAAGAAGGGCAAGGGCAAAAAGGATACTTCATGAAACAAGAAACCAGTTGCTGCTCTAGTGAAGAAACCCCAAGGTTGAACCCAAACCCGAGACTAATTGCTTCTGTAATGAGGGGAACGGTCACTGAAGCAGAACTACCCTAGATACTTGGTAGATGAGAAGGATGGCAAAGTCGACAAAAGTATATTGGATATACGTGATATTGATGTGTACTTTACTAGTACTCCTAGTAGCACCAGGGTATTAGATACCGGTTCGGTTGCTAAGTGTTAGTGACTCAAAATAAAAGCTATGGAATAAACGGAGACTAGCTAAAGGCAAGGTGACGATATGTGTTGGAAGTGTTTCCAAGGTTGATGTGATCAAACATCGCATGCTCCCTCTACCATCGGGATTAGTGTTAAACCTAATAATTGTTATTTGGTGTTTGCGTTGAGCATAAACATGATTAGATTGTATTTATCGCAATACGGTTATTCATTTAAAGAGAATAATGGTTACTCTATTTGTTTGAATAATATCTTCAATGATCTTGCACCTAAAATGAATGGTTTATTGAATCTCGATCGTAGTGATACACATGTTCATAATATTAATGCCAAAAGATATAAAGTAGTAATGATAGTACCACTTACTTGTGGCACTCCCACTTGAGTCATATTGGTATAAACGCATTAGGAAACTCTATGCAGATGGATCGTTTGGACTCACTTGATTTTTGAATCATTTGAGACATGCAAATCATACCACATGGGAAAGATGACTGAAGGTATCGTTTTCCAGTGAGATGGAACAAGAAAGTAACTTGTTGGAAGTAATACATTTTGATGTGTGCAGTCCAATGAGTGTTGAGGCACGCAGTGGATATTGTTATGTTCTTACTTCACAGATGATTTGAGTAGATACTAGTATATTTACTTGATGAAACACACGTCTGAATTATTGAAAGGTTCAAGTAATTTCAGAGTGAAGTTGAAGATCGTCGTGACAAGAGGATAAAATGTCTACGATATGATCATAGAGATGAATATCTGAGTTGTGAGTTTGGTACACAATTAAGACAATGTGAAAACTGTTTCACATCTCATGCCGCCTGGAACACCATAGTGTGATGGTGTGTCCGAACGTCATAGCCGCGCCCTATTTGATATAGTGCATACTATGATGTCTCTTATCGAATTATTACTATCATTTATGGGTTAGGCTTTTGAGACAACCGCTTTCACTTTGAATAGGGCACCATGTAATTCCGTTGAGATGACACCGTATGAACTATGGTTTGGAGAAACCTAAGTTATCGTTTCTTAAAAGTTTGGGGCTGCGATGCTTATGTGAAAAAGTTTTGGCATGATAAGATCGAACCCAAAGCGGATAAATGCATCTTCATGGGACACCCAAAAACAGTTGGCTATACCTCCTATCTCAGATTCGGAAGCAAAGTGTTTGTTTCTAGAAACGGTCCCTTTCTCGAGGAAAAGTTTCTCTCGAAAGAAAGGATGGTGAAACTTGATGAGGTTATTGAACCGTCACTTCAACAAGTGTGTAGCAGGGCGCATGAAGTTGTTCCTGTGGCGCCTACACCAATTGAAGTGGAAGCTGATGATAGTGATATGGTAACCCTGTCTTGGAGGTCATGTTGTTGGACAACAATGAACCAACGAGCTATGGAGAAGCGATCGTGGTCCCGGATTCTGGCAAATGGCTGGAGGCCATGAAATCTGAGAGAGGATCCATGTATGAAAACAAAGTGTAGACTTTGGAAGAACTACTTGATGGTCGTAAGACTATTAAGTACAGATGGATCTTGAAAAGGAAGACAGACGATGATGGTGAAAAGTCACCATTAAGAAAGCTCGACTTGTCGCAAAGATGTTTCCGACAAGTTCAAAGAGTTGACAATGATGAGACTTTCTCACTTGTAGCGATGCTAAAAGTCTGTTGGAAGTATGTTAGCAGTTGGTGCATTATTTATGAAATATTGCACATAGGATGTCAAAACATTGGTTCCTCAACGGTTTCCTTGAGGAAAGGTTGTATGTGATACAACCAGAAGGTTTTGTCGTTCCTAAGGACGCTAACATGTATGCAAGCTCCAGTGATCCTTCTATGGAACGGATCAAGCATCTCGGAGTTGGAATATACGCTTTGATGAGATGATCAAAGTTTTGGGGTTTATACAAGGTTTGTGAGAAACTTGTATTTCCAAAGAAGTGAGTGGGAGCACTATAGAATTTCTTATGAGTATATGTGGTTGACATATTGTTGATCGGAAATAATGTAGAATTTCTAGAAAGCATAAAGGGTTGTTTGAAAGGAGTTTTTCAAAGGAAAGCCTGGATTAAGCTACTTGAACATTGAGTATCAAGATCTATGGAGATAAATCAAAGCGCTTAATAGAACTTTCAACGAAATGCATGCCTTGACAAGTTTTTGAAGGAGTTCAAAATAGATTGGCAAAGAAGGAGTTCTTGGCTGTGTTGTAGGGTGTCAATTTTAGTAAGACTCAAAGCTCGACCACGGCAGAAGAAAGAGAAAGGACGAAGGTCGTCCCCTATGCATTAGCCGTAGGCTCTATAGTATGTTATGCTGTGTACCGCACCTGATGTGTGCCTTGCCATGAATCTGTCAAGGGGTACAAAAGTGATCCAGGAATGGTACTGGACAACGGTCAAAAGTTATCCTTAATAACTAGTGGAGTAAGGAATTTTCTCGATTATGGAGGTGATTGAAGAGTTCATCGTAAAGAGTTACGTCGATTCAAGCTTTGACACTAATCCGGATGACTCTGAGTAGTAAATCAGATTCGTATAGTGGAGCAGTCATTTGGAATAATTCCAAATGGCGCGTAGTAGCAGCATATATAGGATGGCATAGAGATTTGTAAAGCACACATGGATCTGAAAGGTTCAGATCTATTGACTAAAAACCTCTCTCACAAGCAAGACATGATCGAACCCCAGAACTGTATGGGTGTTAGATTCATTGCAATCACATAGTGATGTGAACTAGATTATTGACGCTAGTGCAAGTGGGAGACTGTTGGAAATATGCCCTAGAGGCAATAATAAATTGATTATTATTATATTTCCTTGTTCATGATAATCGTTTATTATCCATGCTGGAATTGTATTGATTGGAAGCTCAAATACATGTGTGGATACATAGACAACATATTATACCTAGTTAGCCTCTAGTTGACTAGCTTGTTGATCAAAGATGAACAACAAGTGGTGTCACTTGATAACAGGATCACATCATTAGAAGAATGATGTGATGGACAAGACCCAAACTATAAACGTAGCATATGATCGTGTCAGTTTACTGCTACTATTTTCTGCATGTCAATGTATCTGTTCCTATGACCATGAGATGATGCAACTCCCGGACACCGGAGGAATACCTTGTGTGTATCAAACGTCGCAACGTTACTGGGTGACGATAAAGGTTCTCTACAGGTATCTCCAATGGTGTCTGTTGGGTTGGCATGGATCAAGACTGGGATTTGTCAGTGTGACAGAGATGTATCTCAGGGCCCACTCGGTAATACAACATCACAATAAGCCTTGCAAGCAATGTGACTAAGAAGTTAGTCACGGGATCTTGTATTACGGAATGAGTAAAGAGATTTGCCGGTAACGGGATTGAACTAAGTATGGAGATACCGACGATCGAATCCCGGGCAAGTAACATACCGAAGGACAAAGGGAACATCATACGGGATTAACTGAATCCTTGACATAGAGGTTCAACCGATAGGGATCTTCTTAAACTATGTAGGATCCAATATGGACATCTAGGTCCCGCTATTGGTTATTGACCGGGGAGTGTCTCAGGTCATGTTTGCATAGTTCTCGAACCCGTGGGGTCTACACACTTAAGGTTCGGTGACGTTTTCAGCATAGTTGAGTTATAGGTGTTGGTAACCGAATGTTGTTCGGAGTCCCGGATGAGATCCTGGACGTCACGAGGAGCTCCGTGATGGTCCGGAGGTAAAGATTGATATATAGGAAAGTGGTTTTTGAACTCCGGAAAAGTTTCAGACATTTCCGATAGTGTACCGGGAGTGACGAATGTGTTCCGGGGGTCCACCAGGTGGGCCCACCCACCCCAAAGGGTCTCATGGGCTGTGGTAGGACGTGGACCAGCCCTTAGTGGGATGGCCGAAGCCTTCACTAAAGCCCAAGGCGAATTGGAGGTGGGAAGGAAAGAAACCCAAAGGTGGAAAAGGTGGAAAGGGTTTCCAAGTGGAGAGGAGGAATCCTACTCCTAGTAGGATTGGAGTAGGACTCTTCCACCTCTAATTTCGGCCAAATCTTGAGGGTTTGAGGCTGCCTCCTCCCTTACCTCCCTCCTATATATACTAGAGGTTTTAGAGATGAGGGATAACCCTAATTGCCACGTGCTCCCTCTACTTCTCTCTAGATTTGTTCTTCCTCTAGATCGGTTTTTCAGCAGCGCTTAGGCGAAGCCCTACTGGAATAGATCCACAACAACCACCACCATGCCGCTGTGTTGGACAACTCATCCACCTCTCCTCCCCTCTTGCTGGATCAAGAAGGCCGGGATCGTCATCGAGCTGTACGTGTGCTGAATGCGGAGGTGTCGTTCGTTCGGCACTAGATCGGGATGGGATCGTGGGACGGATCGTGATGAGATCGCGGGACGGGCTGCGATTTGGATCGCGAAGATGTTCCACTACATCAACCGCGTTATATACGCTTCCGCTTAGCGATCTACAAGGGTATGTAGATTCACTCTCCCCTCCCGTAGATGATCATCACCATGGACAGGTATTGCATGTGCGTAGGAAATTTTTTGTTTCCCATGCAACATTCCCCAACAGGACACTAGCCCACTAAGGGCTGGTGCACCACCCTTGGGCCTTTTTGGTTCTCTCCTGGGCGGGTTGCCCCTCCCGGTGGAACTCCGGAACCCATTCGTCACTCCTGGTACTTTACCAGTAATGCCCGAAAACCTTCCGGAAGCCAAATGGATACTTCCTATATAGCAATCTTCGTCTCCGGACCATTTCGGAAACCCTTGTGACGTCATGGATCTCATTCGGGACTCCGAACAACCTTCGGTTACCAACATCAATAATTCAACTATACCGAAACGTCACCGAACCTTAAGTGTGCAGACACTGCGGGTTCAAGAACTATGTAGACATGACCGAGACACTCTTCGGTCAATACCCAATAGCGGGACCTGGATGCCCATATTGGATCCTACATATTCTACGAAGATCTTATCGGTTGAACCTCTATGTCAAGGATTCAGTTAATCCCGTATATCATTCCCTTTGTCCTTCGGTATGCTACTTGCCCGAGATTCGATTGTCGGTATCTCCATACCTATTTCAATCTTGTTACCGGCAAGTCTATTTACTCGTTCCGTAATACAAGATCACGTGGCTAACTCTTTAGTCACATTGCTTGCAAGGCTTGTTTGTGATGTTGTATTACCTAGTGGGCCCCAAGATACCTCTCCATCATACTGAGTGGAAAATCGCAGTCTTGATCCATGCTAACTCAACGTACACCTTCGGAGATACCTGTAGAGCACCTTTATAGTCATGAGGTTACATTGTGACGTTTGATACACACAAGGCATTCATACGGTGTCAGTGAGTTACATAATCTCATGGTCATAGGAATGTATACTTGACATGTAGAAAACAATAGCAACAAAATAACACGATCACATGCTACGTTTATAGTTCGGGTCTTGTCCATGACATCATTCTCCTAATGATGTGATCCCGTTATCAAATGACAACACTTGTCTATGGTTAGGAAATCTTAACCATCTTGATCAACAAGCTAGTCAACTAGAGGCTCACTAGGGACATTGTTTTGTCTATATATCCACACATGTATTTGTGTTACATTCAATAAAATTCTAGCATGGATAATAGACGATTATCTTGAAACAGGAAATATAATAATAACTATTGTATTATTTCCTCTAGGGCATATTTCCAACAATACATTGTGTAAAAAATTGGTAAGTCACCATACGACTTATTGTTGTCGGTACAAATGGTAGAACCGACGTAGTGAGTTCTTTATACACGAGGATTACTCCTACAATGATGATTACCCATGTTTGTGTGTCTGCAATGACGACACATGTAATCATCTAAATGATGGAGTTTAAAATGAAGAATTGGGTAAACCAAAATACCGCTTGTTACTACGCCTTGACCACCTTCATTCATACATTATGGTATTCTATCGATATCTTCAAAGGCACCAAACATCTTGTCCTGATTTTTCAAGTTTCAGAGAAATCTGAACACCAATATCATTGAATACATTCATCAGATCCCCGTTATGTCAAATCATAGAGAAGCTTAGTGTTCCTACTAGGTGTGGTAGCTCTCTCATGAAGAGTCTTTGAAACAGACCTCATGGCTACATCCACCAACCATTATCTCAATGATAATATTTTTTGTGTTGCCCGGATGCAAACAGGTTACGTAATAAGCAACATCGCTATATGCATATCTTGTAAATCAAATCATGTGACTGGTTTTCTCACGAAGTCTCCATTAACTTTTATATTTCAGAAATATGTTCATGAAATTGGATGTGACGGCTTTGAAATTTGCAAGAATCAAGGGAAGTATCTTCCTGAATTATTCTTGTTTAATGCATCATGTTATACTTTTTTTCCTTCATAAGTTACTATACAAGTTCTTATCAGGGTTTTTAATGAGGTAATATCAACGTAAGATCATATGTCCTACTTTTTGTTTTCCCGTTTTTAGAAAAGTATATATGATATATTTATTGTCCTCTAAACTCTATGGTTCATACATATTGAGTTAAGGAAGACAACAACTATTATATTTTACAGCATTTTCTCCTTATTTATCCCACTGGGTTTGAAAGAGTTTTGGTAACATATCAAATATTATACTCCTCATATTTTTTTCATAGGATTTTGAAGGAGCTTTTAAGATGAATAGCGTAGATTAGGGAAATTGTTGAGATTTAATTGACCCATATGTTAATTTAAGAGAATCTCCAGTATCCCTAACCGACATGCATGGATCATGTCTCTTCGGACCATCGCGTCTGTTGAATGTATCCCCACAAGGCTATATATAATTATACTCAATCATCAATAAAGACAACGATTCACTTTACATCTTTTATCTTGTCTCTCGTTCTACTTCAAACACCTCCCTCCTCCACCTTAAAATTTATTTCACATGTACTTCAAACACCTCCCTCCTCCACCTTAAAATTTATTCCACATGGAGCTAAGATAGCATCATTATACACACCCTTATCCTCCGTTCCAAAATTATTGTCTTGGTTTACTTCAAAAACACCACAATAATTTTGGAGCAGAGGGAGTAGTTGCTAAATTATGCTACTAATGTGCTAGGTCAAGTTATAATGCCCTGGTGAAAACCTGATGCACGTCTAAATTAGAACTAGACGTGTTGATTGAATCAGACTAAATATAGCGATGAACTATTTACCTGTTGTCCAAATGGACTCACTCACAATATGATTTGCGGACAAGCTGATGAGTTAAACTTCGTGTCCAGTATTCCCAAACAAACAAGAGAAATGATTTTCAGTCCTATTGTGTCAGGCAGGTTTTTTGTATTCTCTACGAAAGCTAGGCGTCAACACAAGGTTGATCATTATACACGGCACAAAAAACTAAAGTATATACCACATAATAAAACGAATATCATGCGAGTGAACCAGCATACCATGAACATAAACTACCACAGGAACAAATCAAATACGAAGAACTCTTTGATTACACAAGTACCTATCTCTTGCTGGCCAAGAGAAGATTTAACACAACCTAGCAGCAAGTACTAAATAAAAGCTACAACAGCCGACTCAAAATAGTTTATTAGGCCTGCTCCTCGCCGTCCTCGGCAGCTGCCACTTCCCTCTCCTCCGCGGCAGCAGCCATCAGCTCATCGAAGTTCTCGGTCTTGCCGAGCACTATTTCAATCTGGTGTAGAAACGGTTTCAAGGATCAGCAAACATTGGCATATGGTGTTCTAAAACACTGCTATCTGGTGTCGTTCATGGGAACCAAGGAAGAAATCTAACCTTAGCCTTCTGCATCGGGCGGCCCCTTGATTCATCGTTGACATCAACAGTTGATGTCATGATCTCTGCAAGCATTTTAATTGATTTGAGTAACTAGAGAGAACGAAATTACAAAGATGGTTTACAAACAAGGAAACATAAGTCTTACTCTTTTCAACAGCAAGGCCATTATTTTTAAGAATTTCAGCAACCGTCACCACAGTGGCGATAGCTGAAAGGATAAACAAGAGATTCATCAGTTCACATTTCACAAGCACCATAACAAAGAATCAATGAGCGGACTGAGTAAAGGAAAGGATACAAATAAACTGTCATTTGTTGGCTTTGACATAAAAGTGCATCAGATGAACAGCCGAACAATGAATTAATTTTGTGATGTTAAATGAATGTAACTTTGACCATATAAATTTCCAAATAGTAGGATTGACAAGATAAGAACACAACGACAGCCAAAGCAACACAGATAAGCTGGTAAAAAAATAACTACGGTGATTCTTAGTTGCATCTGGATAAATAACTGCATATAACAATATGACATCTCAAGTAAGAAATTAAGGCAATCCGACGGTTCAAAACGCATAATCAGTAACACAGCACATGTAAGAGACAACACTATCAAATATTAGTTTCAGAAGTCATTAGAATTGACTGACCCTTCCAAAGGACTTGCAAGAACACTAACCAACCATGAGCTGGGACAATCAGCATGAATGCTGAAAATTAAACTTACGACATGACATCAAAACACCCAATGCATATTTTGGTCATACCTAAAACTAAAACTAAAACAAATCATGATGAGGAATGCTTATATAATCGGCTCTAAGCCAATGAGCGCTTCATTGCAGCAACACAGCAGCCATTACTAATAGCTAGTACCCTAGTACATACAGTACCATACAGTTGGAATAATAATCCTGAAGGGCAGAGGAGCTTACCCATGCCGAGGGCGGAGAGTTCCACCTCGTTATGCATCTGCATGTACCTCTGCAAAATCATCACCACAACAACATTAGCTTCCGATTTCACCAACAAAAACATCACAAAACTAAATCGATGCATCAAAATAAACCGTATCAATCGGCAGAACGCAAATTCCACAACAGAAAGGGGCAAATCTAATCCAAGCGTGTTCTAAAATAAAAATAAAACAAAGCGCAGGAATCAATAGATAAGACGAGATTAGAAGGCACTTTCCGAGGTTATTAGACCAGAACCCGGTGCGGATCAAAGGTCCAAGAAGCGGAGAGAAAAGGGATTCACCTTGGCGAGGTTGACATAGAAGAATAGCGGCTTCTTGGTGTTGGAGACCTGGATCCGGTTCTTCTTGTGCGGCTCCGTCACGGCCAGGTTCTTGACTCCCTCCGTCACCTCCTCCATCTCTCCCCTAGCCCTAAACCTCGAAACCCTAGCTCGCAAGAGAGCCGACGCAAACCCTCCTACGCCGCCGCCGCGCGAGACGAGCGAGCACCAGGCTAGGAAATAACTCGAAGCCTGGGGACTGGAACGCAAGAAAAATAAATATCGGGATTCGGTGGCGAGACGGTGGATCCTGTGGGTCGGTTGGGTTATATTGACGAGAGCGCGGAGTTCGAGGTGGGCTCCACCACCAACTCGGGCTCCGAGTCCTGCGGGCAGCGGCTGCTTCCGAGTAGGCTATTGTCCAGGGGACACCTCCAACGAGCAGCCCTCTTCCCTCTGCACGCCCTTTTTTGGCCCGACCCATGTGTTTTTCCTTTTCTGTTTATGTTTTTTTCTTTCAGAAATATGGAATTTCCAGAAAGTTAAAAAAATTATAAATGTTCAATGATTCAAAAAGGTTCGCATATTCAAATCATGTTCAGCATTTTGAAAAACAATGTTGCGAAATTATAAAAGTTCATGATTTTTAAAATTCTTTGTGCATACAAAAAATGTTTGAGAATTTGAACAAGTGTTCATGAATTAAAAATAGTTTACTAAATTCAAAAATATTATTGAAATACAAAAGAAACTCACCGATTCGAAACATATTGGCTGATTCAAAAACATGTTCATGAATTTGAAAAATGTCCATGCATTGCAAAAAAATTGTAAAAAAATGATGGTGAATTTAAAACATTGTTCACCAATAACAATAATTCTTTGTAGATTCAAAAACTTTTTGCTATTCAATAAATTTTCATGAGTTTCATAAAAAAGTTTGCAATTCTTGAAAATACTCATGAATTTGTATAAAATGTGCACGGATTCGGAAATGTTCATAAATATTTAAAATATTTTTGCAAATCTGAAAATGTTCACACTTTTATAAAAATTCCCTTGATTTATAAAATAATTCATGATTGGAAAAAAGAAAAATAAATGGAATGAAAAGTAAAAATAGAAAATGAACATAAAAAAAAATACTCAGATTGTTTTTGTTTCTTTTTCTTATCCATTTTCTCATTCCTATTTTAATCTTTTTGTTATTTTTTACCTTTTGTTAGTCCCATTTTTTGGTTATGTATTCATGTACACGACCAAGAGCATATTCGATGAGTGTGCCATATAGTACTTTTGGTTGGTCAACTCGTAATTAGGGTGGACACCGTGAACGGTTTTAGTTTTAATGTAACAGCAAAACCTTGAATAAAAATTATATAAACATAATTTTTTGGATTATCGGGTAAAATAACCTGTTTTTGACTAATTTATACTATAATAAATAATGATGATGGCACTAGCAGTACTAATTGTATAGTAAAACATGGGAGTGTGTACCACACATAGAACATGCATATCTCTGAATGCATTAAGTGTTGTAAACACATAAACTAATAATATAGGGATGAATGGATCATACGAATTAGTTGGAAAGGTCAAAATCGAGGCATTGGCAAGAGAGGCTTCAACTACCTTCTTCCCAGCATCGGTCATGTCATTGATGGCGATGGCTGAGAGTTCGGGACGTAGTCAAAGTAGAGAACAAAGACGAGCAATATTGAGCAGTCGTGTAGAGACGCTCATCAAAAAATTTATCTCTTTATCCTAATGCAGGATCATAAAGGGAGTGGTCTCGGAGCCCTGCTCTCCCGTATAGCCGTGCATGCGATCAATGTTGCGAAACTGTCAAAAGCAATAACAGCGTGAAGAAAAGTCGGCAACATCCCAAGATGTGACGGTTCATAACATGTCTATAAGTGATCCATAACTAATTGTCAATTAATTATTCATTCCAGTCCGGCATAATTAAAACGTACACATGACATAGGTCTGAGCTGATCTGACTCGCTCATAAAATATGATGCGCGTGTGAGGATGAAGCGGCTGAGAAACACGCGTGTACCACTTCTTTTTTCAAGCTTCAGTATGATGTGCATAAGATAATTTCCACATTGGTATCGACCCTTCTATAAATTTGGGGCGGTACTATATTTCACACCAAGTCATGAACCTATATACTCCCTAAGTTCACAAATATAGGAATGTCACCAAAACAACAAATATAAGATATTTGAATATTTTAATATGGACTATATATGGACCAAAACGAATGAACAAACAGATTAGAACGAGCCTATATACATTCGATTCAAAAAAGTTGGAACATTATATATTTATTTATGAACGAAGGACTAGGATTTTTTTTTAAATCAGGAATTATTTTACATGTGGGTCCAAGCCCATTTATTATTCAACACACTCCTTAATCAAGGATGGTAATGGGCAGGATAGAGCAATATTATATCCATATCCGTATAGTCAGTTGGTACAAAATTCTATCCATACTCGTATAGTTAGTGAGTATAAAATTCTACACATATCCGTATCCACGGGTATAAAACTTACCCATATCCATACCAGACGGGTATCCATAAATATTGGATACCCGACGGATAGAACGAATAGTACACAAGTTGTTCACAATTTTACACTCATCGATAACACATTTGACACAAAAATGAATTATCTCACCTCAATAATAGACAGATGAGTACATGACCACTATCAAAATTTAGAAATCAGAGCATACCCATAAGTCAATAGGAATAGACGGGTATGAAAAATTAATGATTAATTGGCAATAACTTAACATTAGTTCACAAGTGAATAGGGTATGGATATATCCGCGGATACAAGGCTATACCCATACCCTACCCATGACTTAACGGGTAGGATAGGGGTACTACCTGTCAGGCCCCTGGGACCGGGGGTACCCAGGGCCGTCGGCCTGCGGCCTCGAGCGTGACGCGGCAGGATAATCCTGGTTCGGCCCATCAGCGAGCCCAATAAGGAGGACCCTTGCGAGGCGAGCGCTTGAAGATCGCCGCCAAGGGCCTCGGAAGAGCGTTCGTCGCAAGGTTTTCCCCTAAGACCCTCGCAGAGTGGGCCACCGAGGGCGTTTTAGTAGGGTCCCGTGACCCAGCTCCTTCACATTGATGAGGCAAGCTGTACAGGCGACACAGGAGCGGCGCCAGCGGGCGCGTACGGGGAGGGTTTCTCTTTCCGTTCTAAGTAAGCTGGGGACAGTTGGCGTGCTCCCGAAGTGACTCCCAAAGGTTTCACGTTCGGTGCAAGGAGGCTAAAGCTAGGGCACGACAGGACGGAGGTCATCCCCGAACCCACCAGCACGTCATGAAGAGAAGCTTTTGTGGGCGAAGACCACCTTTGTCATGGGCGGACTGCAGTCGTGTCCCCTTTCAAAAATGGTTGTTGTGGTGACCCTTCCCGCCAATGTTTTCGGGGGAAGAGGACCAAGGCCAATATATAGGAGAGGTCTGGCCTCCGTAGAAGGGGATCCAACCTCAACCCCGGCTAGGGAAAGAACCCACCTTTGTACTTGTCTTCCTCCTCAAGCAATCCCACCACAAGTAGGAGTAGGGTTTTACACCACGAGGTGGCCCGAACGTGGGTAAACTGCCGTGTGTTTCAGCTCGTCTTCCTAACTCGTGCCATCGGAGAGTCGCCGTGGAGCCGCAGGTAGAACAGGATAGGAGAGCGAGCGCACCCGAGTGTTCGAACCTTTCCTTCGGTCCGCGGATCCCCGATTCCGACATTTGGCACGCCAGGTAGGGGTGCGCAGCCACTGTCCCGCTCCAGTTTTGCTCCGACTTCACCTGCTCCATGGATGTCGCTTGCTACGCGCGTCCCGGGGGCTCGACACCGGAAGAATACTTTGTGTGTATCAAACGTTGCAACATAACTGGGTGACTATAAAGGTCATCTACAAGTATCTCCAAAGGTGTCCGTTGAGTTGGCATGGATCAAGACTCGGATTTTTCACTCCGTATGACGGAGAGGTATCTTGGGGCCCACTCGGTAATACAACACCACAACAAGCCTTGCAAGCATTGTGAGTAAAGAGTTAGCCACGGGATTTTGTATTACGAAACGAGTAAAGAGACTTTCCGGTAATGAGATTCCAATAGTTATAGAGATACCGTCGATCGAATCTTGGGCAAGTAACATACCGAAGGACAAAGGGAATGTTATATGGGATTATCTGAATCCTTGACATAGAGGTTCAACCGATAAATATCTTCGTAGAATATGTAGGAGCCAATATGGGCATCCAGGTCCTGCTATTGGTTATCGACCGGAGAGTGTCTCAGGTCATGTCTGCATAGTTCTCAAACCCGCAGGGTCTGCACACTTAAGATTCTGTGACGTTTTGGTATTATTGAGTTATGTGTGTTTGGTAACTGAAAGTTGTTCAGAGTCCTGGATGAGATCTCGGACGTCATGAGGAGCTTCGGAATGGTCCGGAGGTAAAGACTGATATATAGGAAGTCCCATTTTGGTCACCGAAAAAGTTTCGGGTGTTTTCGGTATTGTACCGGTGATGCCGGGTGGGCCATCGGGAGGGGTCACTCACACCGGGAGGCTACTTGGGCCTTAGGGGTGGCACAACAACCTTTAGTGGGCTGGCCGAGCCATCCCCAAAAGGCCCTTGCGGCCAAGAGGTGGGAGAAGGAAAAAACCCAAAGGAAAGAGGGGAATATTCCAAGTCGAGAGGAGTCCTACTTGCAGTAGTATTGGAGGTGGACTCCTCCACCTCCACCTTCGGCCAAACCCCTTAGAGGGCTTTTGGCTGCCTACTCCCCTCCCTCCCTCCTATATATACTAGAGGATTTAGAGGCAGCCCTAACCCTAATAAGCCATGGCTGCCCTCTCTCTCTAGATCGTTTTCTCCTCTAGATTAGTTCCGTAGAGCTTGGCGAAGCCCTGCTGGATTACTTCACCATCACCACCACCACGCCGTCGTGTTGGAGAACTCATCTACCTCTCCTCCCCTCTTTTTGGATCAAGAAGGCGGTGATTGTCATCGAGCTGTACGTGTGCTAAACGCGAAGGTGTCGTCCGTTCAGCACTAGATTGGGATGGATCGTGATGGGATCGCGGGACAGATCGTGATGAGATCGCAGGACGGGCTGCAATTTCGATCACGAAGATGTTCCACTACATCAACCGCCTTATATACGCTTCCGCTTAGCAATCTACAAGGGTATGTAGATGCACTCTCCCCTCTCATAGATGATCATCACCATTGATAGGTCTTGTGTGTGCGTCGGATTTTTTTGTTTCCCATGCTACGTTCCCCAACAGTGGCATCATGATCTAGGTTCATGCGTAGATGATATCTCGATTAGAACACAAAAGAGTTTGCTGGTGTTGATGTTCAGTTTTCTGCCATCCTTAGTCTTTTCTTGATTCGGCGCTATTGTTGGATTGAAGCGGCCCGGACCAACATTACTCCTATGCTTACGAAAGACCGGTTTCATCGACTAACATGCAACTTGTTGCATAAATATGACAGACGGGTGATTATTTATTCAACTTTAGTTGAATCAGATTTGACCGAGGTGGTCCTTGGACAAGGTTAAATAGAAATTTGCACATCACTGTTGTGGCTTTGCGTAAGTAAGATGTGATCATACTAGATACCCATAGCAGCCACGTAAAATTTGCAACAACAAATTACAGGACGTCTAACTTGTTTTTGCAGGGTATGCATGTGATGTGATATGGCCAAAGACTTGATATGATATATTGGATGTATGAGATGATCATGTTGTAATAGTTAAATATCGACTTGCACGTCATTGCTACGGCAACCGACGTGAGCCATAGGGTTGTCTTAAATTATTTTGCGTTTGGAGATGCTTTGCTTTATCGCTAGTAGTAGCTTTAGTAGAAACATCATAGTGAGCGCGACAACCTCGATGGCAGCACAATGATGGATATCATGATGATGGAGATCATGGTGTGGCGCCTATGACGATGGAGATCATGTTGGTGCTTTGGTGATGGAGATCAAGAAGCACAAGTCCATGGCCATATAATGTCACTTATGATTTGCGTGTGATGTTAATCCTTTTATGCACCTTATTTTGCTTAGGACGGCTGTAGCATTATAATGTGATCCCTCACTAAAATTTCAAGATAAAATTGTGTTCTCCCTGACTGTGCACCGTTGTGATAGTTCGCCGTTTTGAGACACCACATGACGATCGGGCGTGATAGACTCTACGTTCACATACAACGGATGCAAAATAGTTGCACACGCGGAACACTCGGGTTAAACTTGACGAGCCTAGCATGTACAGACATGGCCTCAGAACACAATAGACTGAAAGGTCGAGCATGAGTAATATAGTGGATATGATCAACATGGAGATGTTCACCATTGGAGCTAAACTCAACTCACGTGATGATCGTACTTGAGTTAGTGAACTTGGATCATGTACCACTCGAATGACTAGAGGGATGTCAATTTGAGTGGGAGTTCTTAAGTAATATGATTAATTGAACTTATTATCATGAACATAGTCAAAAATGTCTTTGCAAATTATGTTGTAGCTTGCACTGTAGCTCTACTGTTTTGATATATTCCTAGAGAAAACTTAGTTGAAAGATGATAGTAGCAATTATGCGGACTGGGTTCGTAAACTAAGAATTGTCCTCATTGCTAAGCAGAAGGCTTATGTCCTTAAGGCTCCGCTCAGTGTGCTGAACCCCAAGCATAGTTTGTGGATGTTATGAACATCTGACAAACACGTTTTTGATGACTACGTGATAGTTCAGTGTGTAATGCTTAACGACTTAGAATTGAGGCGCCGAAGATGTTTTGAACGTCATGGAACATATGAGATGTTCCAAGAGCTGAAATTGGGATTTCAGGCTCGTGCCCACATTAAGAGGTATGAGACATCTGACAAGATTCTTTGCCTGCGAAGTAAGGGAGAAAAGCTCAATCGTTGAGTATGTGCTCAGATTGTGTGAGTATTATAATCGCTTGAATCTAGTGGGAGTTGATCTTCCAGATAAGATAGTGATTGATATAGTTCTCCAAAGTCACTGTCATCAAGCTATTGAGCTTCGTGATGAACTAAAACATGTCAGGGATAGAGATGATGATCCCTGAGTTATTCGCGATGTTTGACACCGCGAAGGTAGAAATCAAGTAGGAGCATCAATTGTTGATGGTTAGTGAAACCACTAGTTTCGAGAAGGGCAAGGGCAAGAAGGGATACTTCATGAATGGAAAACTAGTTGCCGCTCTAGTGAAGAAACCCAAGTTTGAACTCGAACCCGAGACTAAGTGCTTCTAATATGTGGGGAACAGTCATTGAAGCAGCACTACCCTTGATACTTGGTAGATGAGAAGGCTGGCAAAGTTGTCGAAAGTATATTGGATATACATGATATTGATGTGTACCGTACTAGTAGTCCTAGTAGCACCGTGGTATTAGATACTGGTTCGGTTGCTAAGTGTTAGTAACTCGAAATAAAAGCTACAAAATAAACGGAGAGTAGCTAAATGGAGACTAGCCAAAGTTGATGTGATCACCATCGCACGCTCCCTCTACTTTTGAGATTAGTGTTGAACCTAAATGTTGTTAGGTGTTTGCGTTCAACATGAACATGATTGGATAGTGTTTATTGCAATAAGGTTATTCATATGAAGAGAATAATGGTTATTCGGTTCACTTGAATAATACCTTCAATGGTCATGCACCTAATATGAATGGTTTATTGAATCTTGATCGTAGTATTACACATGTTCATAATATTTGATACCAAAATATACAAAGTAGTAATGATAGTACCACTTACTTGTGGCACCGCCGCTTGATTCATATTGGTATAAAACACATGAAGAAGCTCCATACTGATGGATCTATGGACTCACTCGTTTTTGAAATGTTTGAGACATGCGAACCATGTCTATTGGTGTAAACGCATGAAGAAACTCCATACATATGGATCGTTTGGACTCACTTGATTTTGAATCACTTGAGACATGAAAAACATGCCACATTGTCAAGATGACTGAAGGCCTCGTTTTCAAGTGAGATGGAACAAGAAAGTAACTTGTTGGAAGTAATACATTTTGATGTATGGAGTCCAGTGAGTACCTAGGCACGCGGTGGATATCATTATGTTCTTACTTCACAAATGATTTGAGTAGATACTGGTATATTTACTTGATGAAACACAAGTCTAAATTATTGAAAGGTTCAAGTAATTTCAGAGTGAAGTTGAAGATTGTCGTGACAAGAGGATAAAATGTCTACGATATGATCGTGGGCATGAATATCTGAGTTGCGAGTTTGTACACATTTATGATAATGTGGAAATTGTTTCACAACTAATGCCACCTAGAACACCATGATATGATGGTGTGTCCAAACGTCATAGCTGCACCCTATTGTATATGGTGCATACTATGATGTCTCTTATTGAATCACCACTATCGTTTTGGGGTTAGGCATTAGAGACAACCACATTCACTTTAAATAGCACACCACGTGATTCCGTTGAGATGACACTGTATGAACTATGGTTTGGAGAAACCTAAGTTGTTGTTTCTTAAAAGTTTGGGGTTGCGACGCTTATGTGGAAAAGTTTCAGCCTAATAAGCTCGAACCCAAAGCGGATAAATGCATCTTCATAGGACACCCAAAACAGTTGGGTATACCTCGTATCTTAGATCCGGAAGCAAAGTGTTTGTTTCTAGAAACGGGTTATTTCTTGAGAAAAAGTTTCTCTCAAAAGAATTTAGTGGGAGGATGGTGGAAACTTGATGAGGTTATTGAGCCGTCACTTGAACCAATGAGTAGCAGGGCGCAAGAAGATGTTCCTGTGGCACCTACACTAGTTGAAGTAGAAAGCTAATGATGGTGATCATGAAGCTTCGGATCAAGTTACTACCAAACCTCGTAGGTCGACAAGGAAACGTACTACTCCAGAGTGGTATGGTAATCATTTCTTGGAGGTCATGTTGCTGGGCAACAATGAACCTACGAGCTATGGAGAAGCGATGGTAAGCCTGGATTCCGACGAACGGCTGGACGCCATGAAATCCTAGGTAGGATCCATGTATGAAAACAAAGTGTAGACTTTGGAAGAACTATTTGATGGTCGTAAGGCTATTAAATAGAAGTGGATCTTTAAAAGGAAGACAGACGTTGTTGGTGAAAAGTCACCATTAAGAAAGCTCGACTTGTCGCAAAGAATTTTCTGACAAGTTCAAAGAGTTGACTACGATGAGACTTTCTCACTCGTAGGGATGCTAAAGTCTGTTGGTATTATGTTAGCAGTTGGTGTATTATTTATTATGAAATCTTGCAGATGGACGTCATTGTTTCCTCGATGGTTTCCCTGGGGAAAGGTTGTATGTGATACAACCACAATGTTTTGTCGATCCTAAGGATGTAACAAGTATGCAAGCTCCAGCGGTACTTCTATGGACTGACGCAAGCATCTCGGAGTTGGAATAAGTACTTTGATGAGTGATCAAAGCTTTTGGGTTTATACAAAGTTTATGAGAAACTTGTATTTACAAGAAAGTGAGTCGGAGCACTATAGAATATCTGATGCGTATATGTAGTTGACATATTGTTGATCGGAAATGATATAGAATTTCCGGAAAGCATATAGGGTTGCTTGAAAGGAATTTTTCAAAGGAAAACCTGATTAAGCCTGCTTGAATGTTGAGCATCAAGATCTATGGAGATAGATCAAGACGCTTGGTAAAACTTTCAATGAACACATACCTTGACAAGATTTTGAAGGAGTTCAAAATGGATCAGTCAAACAAGGAGTTCTTGACTGTATTGTAAGGTGTGAATTTGAGTAAGACTAAAAACCCGACGACGGCAGAAGAAAGAGAAAGGACGAAGGTCATCTCCTATGCCTTAGTCGTAGGCTCTAAAGTATGCCATGATGTGTACCGCTCCTGATGTGTGCCTTGCCATGAGTCTGTCAAGGGGTACAAAGAGTGATCCAGGATTGATTCACTGAAAAGCGGTCAAAGTTATCCTTGGTAACTAGTGTACTAAGGAATTTTTCTCGATTATGGAGGTGATTAAAGAGTTCGTCGTAAAGGGTTATGTTGATGCAAGCTTTGACACTAATCTAGATGACTTTGAGTAGTAAACCGCATTTGTATAGTGGAGCGGTTGTGTGGAACTATTCCAAGTGAAACGTGGTAGAAGTATCTGCAGTATGACATAGAGATTTGTAAACTACACACGAATCTGAATGTTTCAGACCCGTTGACTAAAGACCTCTCTGACACGCAACACATGATCAAACTCCAGAACTATATGGGTGTTAGACTCATTACAATCACATAGTGATGTGAACTCGATTATTGACTCTAGTGCAAGTGGGAGACTATTGGAAATATGCCCTAGAGGCAATAATAAATTGGTTATTATTATATTTCCTTGTTCATGATAATCGTTTATTATCCATGCTAGAATTGTATTGAATGGAAACTCAAATACATGTGTGGATATATAGACAACACACTGTCCCTAGTGAGCCTCTAGTTGACTTGCTCATTTATAAAGATGGTCAAGGTTTCCTAGCCAAAAACAAGTGTTGTCACTTGATAACGGGATCACCTCATTAGGAGAATGATGTGATGGACAAGACCCAAACGATGAACGTAGCATATGACTGTGTCAGTTTATTGCTACTCTTTTCTACATGTTAATGTATCTGTTCTTATGACCATGAGATTATGCAAATCCCGGACACCGGAGGAATACCTTGTGCGTATCATACATCGCAACATAACTTGGTGAATATAAAGGTGCTCTACAGGTATCTCCGAAGGTGTCTATTGGGTTGGCATGAATCGAGACTATGATTTATCACTCCGTATGACGCAGAGGTATCTCGGGGCCCACTCGGTAATACAACATCACAATAATCCTTGCAAGCAATGTGACTAAGGAGTTTGTCACGGGATCTAGTATTATAAAATGAGTAAAGATACTTGCCCGTAACGAGATTTATCTAGGTATAAAGATACCGACGATCGAATCTCGGGCAAGTAACATACCGAAGGACAAAGGGAACAACATACGGGATTAACTGAATCCTTGACATAGAGGTTCAACTAATAAAGATCTTCATAGAATATGTAGGAGCCAATATGTGCGTCCAGGTTTCGCTATTGTTTATTGACTGGAGAGTGTCTCACGTCATGTCTGCATAGTACTCGAACCCGCAGGGTCTGCACACTTAAGGTTCGGTGACGTTTTGATATTATTGAGTTATGTGTGTTTGGTAACCGAAAGATGTTCGGAGTCCCGGATGAGATCTCGGACGTTACGAGGAGCTCTGGAATGGTCCGGAGGTAAAGGTTGATATATAGGAAGTCCCGTTTTGTTCACCGAAAAAGTTTCACGTGTTTTCAGTATTATACCGGGGATGTCGGGTGGGCCATCGGGAGGAGTCACTCACACCGGGAGGCTACTTGGGACTTAGGGGTGGAACACCAGCCTTTATTGGGCTGGTCGCGCCAGCACCAAAGGTCCCATGCGGCCAAGAGATGGGAGAAGGAAAAAACCCCAATGGAAAGAGGGAATATTCCAAGTATAGAGGAGTCCTACTTGGAGTAGGATTGGAGGTGGACTCTAATACGTCTCAAACGTATCTATAATTTTTGATGGTTTCATGTTGTTATCTTGTCAACTTTGGATGTTCTATGTGCCTTTTATATCTTTTTTGGGACTAACTTATTAATTCAGTGCCAAGTGTCAGTTCCTGTTTTTCTGTGTTTTTGACTCTTTTCAGATCTGATTTTGGAACGGAGTCCAAATGGAATAAAATCCCCGAAATAAAATTTTTCCAGAACAGAAGAAGATCGGGGGACTTGAAGGCCAAGGCAGGAGAGCCACAGGGGGCCCACAAGCCCTGTAGCCGCCACCAGGGGGCGGCGGCTACCAGGCTTGTGGCCCCCTGGAGCTCCCCTGCCCTAGCTCTTTCGCCTATATATTCCCTAAAATCCCAGAAAAAATCAAGCCATCCACGAAAGCACTTTTCCGCCGCCGCAAGCTTCCGTTTCCGCGAGATCTCATCTGGAGACCCTTCCCGGTGCCCTGCCGGAGGGGACTTTGGAGTTGGAGGGCTTCTACATCAACATCATCGCCTCTCCAGTGACTCGTGAGTAGTCCACTTCAGACCTACGGGTCCGTAGTTAGTAGCTAGATGGCTTCTTCTCTCTCTTGGATCTTCAATACAAAGTTCTCCATGATCTTCATGGAGATCTATCCGATGTAATCCTCTTTGGCGGTGTGTTTGTCGAGATCTGATGAATTGTGGATTTGTGATCAGATTATCTATGAATTATATTTGAGTCTTTGCTGATTTCTTATATGCATGATTTGATATCCTTGTAAGTCTCTCCGAGTCTTGGGTTTGGTTTGGCCAACTAGATCTATGATTCTTGCAATGGGAGAAGTGCTTGGTTTTTGGTTCATACCGTGCGGTGACCTTTCCCAGTGACAGAAGGGGCAGCAAGGCACACATCATGTTGTTGCCATCAAGGGTAACAAGATGGGCTTCCATCATAGATTTGAGATTGTCCATCTACATCATGTCATCTTGCTTAAGGCGTTACTCTGTTCCTAGATGCATGCTCGATAGCGGTCGACGTGTGGAGTAATAGTAGTAGATGCAGAAAGTACCGGTCTACTTGTTTTGGACGTGATGCCTATAGATATAATCATTGCCATAGATAACGCATGACTTTGCGCGGTTCTATCAATTGCTCGGCAGTAATTCGTTCACCCACCGTCTACTTTCTTTCATGAGAGAAGCCAGTGGTGAACACTACGGCCCCCGGGTCTATTCACAACTATCGTCTCCACTTTCACTTTTACTTTGCTTTGTTTACTTTTTGCTTTCAGTTCTGAAAGTGCGTTATATCGACTAGAGGGGGGTGAATAGGAGATTTTTAGAATTTCATCACTGAGGAAATTCCTTTTGAGGAAATTCCTCACTGATGACTAACTTACAGCGGAAACAGTTAAGGATCAGTCGTGCAATCGTTCACAACAGCAGTATTGCAGAGTGAAGATTATGAAAACAGATTGCACAGTAAGCAGGCAGCAGAATACAGATGATGATTAACTCAAGTGAAGAATTTGGGGTTGAGGAAGTTCAGAGAAAGTCTTCAGCAAATTCTTCAGACAGTCACAGTGAATGTCATCAACACATAATACAGAGAATGTAAAGAGTTGAGGAATTAGCACCCGATTCTTAGTGAAGACTGTTGTTGATGACCCAGTTCCAACTGCTGTGACAGTTGTACATTTGGTTTGGAGCGGCTTGGTATTGAAACCAAAGGACACCCAGTCCCGGGACACACAGTCCCTACCGTATTCTCCTTGAGCTAAGGACACACAGTCCTCGCCCAACACTCGTGGTAAGTCTTCAGGGCAGACTTCCAAACCCTCACAAACTCGGTCACCCGACGATCCACAATTGACTGCCGGATTGCTCTAGACCATGACGCCTAACCGTCTGGAGGATGCACAGTCCTCAAAGGTAAAAGGCTTTAGTCCCACACAGGAACAACTTCTTCAGTGATGCTCAATCACTAGGTTTGGTTTGTGGTTTCGGTGGGTGGTGTATTTCCTCACTGATGATTTACTCTCGAAAGCTCTGAGGAATTTGGGTTGCTCTTATGACAAGTGTCAGTGTCTAACGGAGTAGCCAACCAGCTAGTGGTTGTGGGGGGCGGCTATTTATAGCCTGGGAGCATCCCGACATGATTTGACATTAATGCCCTTAAATAATATGACCGTTGGAGTGGATAAGACCAGTGACTTGGCGTGGCTATCGAAACGGTCGGGACCCTCAACTGTGAGAGTCCTCATGTCACTCATATTCCTCACTTGAGGCTTTTGGTAGGATTTGGCTTGGGTTGAGCATCATGAGGAAATTCATTCCATAGCGTTACTTTGACCCCCTTTAACGGTACGGTGTTCCTATTCATCAAATGCGAAGAAAGTAAAACAGAAAAGGTAAATCTTCATGCTTCAATTTCTTCAGAACGATTTTCTTCAGGAACCACCGATCTTCTCAATATCAATATCTTCATGAGGAATATCAATTTCATCGCAAATTCTTCGCGATTCATTTCTTCAGCTTCAGACCAATTTCTTCAACTGAAGACATATATTTTTAGGGGTCGATATTCTTCAAATATCTCAAACTCCTCAATGACTTATAGATCCTGTATACACTTATAAACACATTAGATACTTAACCTATAAGTCTTCAGGCCACCAAAATCACTAAGGGGCACTAGATGCACTTACAATCTCCCCCTTTTTGGTGGTTGATGACAATTAGGTTAAGTCTTCAACAGGGATCAAAAATATGAAGTGTAAATACTTATTTGAGGAATTTGAAAACAAGATTCACAGAGACTCCCCCTGAAGATGTGCATACCTTGAGGATTTTGCTTTTATAGCATATGCACATTGATGATTTATATCATGGAGATCTCCCCCTGAATCTTGTAAATCATGCATACATATAACATATTATATGAAGAAAATGAAGATGCATGATGGCAAATGGTATCTGACGAATTTCAGCATGCGTGCATTAAAACTTGAGGAATAAGCATGCGAAGAAAAACGTTCAAAAACATCAGAGTACCATCGGGCTTAAGTTACAACTCATTACATAAAAACTTCAGAAGAGCCAAGAGTTTGTAACTTAAATATAGTTCATAAGCCCCAAAAATAAATCCCGTTTGAAGACTAACTCTCAAATTTCTCCCCCTTTGTCATTAAGTGACAAAAAGGGACAAACTGAGGACTAACGCCCGTGAAGACTTCATTTCTTGGCAGTTGATGAAGATCCTTGGCGCTTCTTGGGTGTAGTCTTCTTCCTTGGGCCTGTTGCGGTGTCAAGTTGTTCCTCATCAGATTCGGCGGTGCGGAAGGACGAGAAGGAGCTTTCTTCAAGATCTGGCACTAGAATGGGCCTGAACTTCTTCTTGGGAGGCCACGACCAGTCAAAGTCCTGCTCAAAGTTCAATTCTTCAAGCTCAGTCTGGGTCTTCAGATGTGCAAGGGTAGCCCAGGTGCGATCAAAAACCTCATGCAGATAATGATGATTAAGCTTCACACTGTTCTGTGTCTCAGTGAGGGTTTTCACAATGGCACCAAACTGGCGTTTGACCCATTTGTGGTTGTGATCCACCTTCTGATGAAGACTGAGAAGAAGCTCTCTGGTGTTTAGCACGCGAGGAGGAACTGGGCTTGGTGGACGAGTCTCAGTATCGTCCCATGAGGAATATGCATATGGCTCTTTAAATTGACCATCAAGGGGCCTGCTGCCTTCATCAATCACAGACTTTCCTTTTCCCTCAATGGGCTCGAAAGTCTTCTTGTTGACCCGGATAGGAGGCATATAACCAACATGGTTCTGGAAATCTGCGTGAAAGTTGATGCCTGTCCTTGTCCTGAGGAATCTCATGATCCATGGTGCATACATTTTGTGATCATATGGGCACATTGCATTGTCAGCCAAAGTCCTCAAGAAGAAATCATGGATATTCATGGGGATACCGTGAATGATGTTGAAGAGGATATTCTTCATGAGGCCGACGACATCTTCGTCATCATCATGGCCTTTGATTGGCGCTAGCACACTGCAGAGAATGCGGTAGACAGACCGGGGTGTGTACTTGAGCTCATGGACGAGGAATGTAGTTCTTGAGGGTTTTCCTGCAGCCAAAGGCTTCATGAGGACTTCCATCATTCCATTTGGCAGCTCACGCTCACCATAAAGCTTCACTGCCCCTTCTGAAGGAATTGGTACGGGCAGTTCTCTGAGGAGTTCAGACGCTGGAGCCTTGTAGTGAGTATTTTGGGTCATCTAGTCGAACACCCAAGTGTTGATGTCATCAGCATTGCCCGAGATGTGCAGAGTTGAATAGAACTGAAGAATTAGCTCACTATTCCAATCTGATATGTCGGAGCACATAGGGAGCAAACATGCATCATGTAGTACACTGAGGACTGGTTCCATGCAGGGAATCTCTTCAAGTTCATCATGAGGAATGTGCCTGTGCTGGAATATCTTGTTGCGGCCACAGAGCACAGAAGCATAGTAGTTCATCTGAGTCCTTGTCCAAAACTTCAGATGCCTCATTTGAGGCTTGTCATAAGGATTCTCTCCGATGAAATACATGCGTTCCTCAAAGAAATTCTCTTTCTGAAACTTTGGCCGCTTTGAGAATGGCAGGCGCTGAACTGGATTGAGATTGTGCTGAGGAATGGGAGGGGAAACAACCATGGCAGTCTCTGGGTTGAGCACAATGAATTCATTGTCAGGGGCGGGAACATTTTCTTCAGCAGTTTCCTCAGGTTGAGGAGTTTCTTGCTCTGGCTGAGCATCAGGCTGAGGAATTTCTTCTTCCTTCTCAACTTGAGGAGTTTGATCAGCCTGTTCAGTGGGAGGAGCCTGCTTAGACTGGACATTTTCTTCAGCTTGATTTTCATCAGCTGACTTTGTGGCAGAAGCAGATTCATCAGCTGCTGCAGCTGAAGCTTGAGTAGTCTCTTTCTGAGGAATATGAGGTTGAGGACTGTCATCAATTTGTATTTCCTCATCAGTATGCTCCTCAGAGGCAGCATCCTTCATTTCCTCATCTGCCCTTGTAGTGTGGTCACCAATGACGACCATTTCATATGAAGGTGCAACATTAAGAGGCACCGGGTCCAGAGGGGCAGATTCTTCAGTTTCCTTGAGGCGTTTTGCCTCAATCTTTTCTTCTGCCGAGGAAGCTTTTCTCTTCTTTGCTTCCTTCTCAGCAGCTCTTGTCTTTTTCGCGTCTGATGCAGACGGGATTAATTTCTTCACCTTTGAAGTTTTTGGTGAAGGTGTTTTCTCAACAGATTTTTCAGCTGGCAGTGAGGAACCAGCTGGAACAGAGTCACCAGCCTGCTTTGATGAAGCAGCTGGATCAGGAGCAGTTTCATCAGGGGTTGCAGTTTCATCAGGAGTTGCAGTTTCATCAGGAGCGGTCTCGGTGATGATTTCTTCAATAGCCGGCTCATCAGCACGGCGCTCTTGGTGTTGTTCCTCAGCTTGAGGAATTTCCTCCTCATCAGGAGATGCATCTTCTGGCTGTTCAACCAGGGGCTGAGGAGTCGGTGCTTGTGGGGGGTGACGTTTGTTGTAGTCATCAACAACACTAGTGGCTAGCTTGATGAAATTGCGTTTGATGCTTGTGCGGTCTGACAGTTTCTCACACTTGTCAGTCAAGACTTGCAGCTCTGCCTGGGTGGACACCAATGCTTCAGGCGTCAGCTTGAGAACATTTTGCCTGAGGAATTTCTCCTTTCTGGCCTTTGTAATCTTTGCCTGCTTGGCCTTCTGTTCCTTCCACTTGGCTTCGTTTATGAAGGTAGCCACCATGTGGCTGACACCAGGAGGAAGTTTCAAATCATCAATGGGTGTGTTTGGGTCTTCATACCACACATTGATGAAGTCGAGGAGGACCTTGGGGTCCATCGCCAGAGGAATAGCACTGCCTGATGCTTGAGCTACCCTTTCTTGCTTGTTCCTGATGATGGCTTCCAGAGTTTCATCATCATATTCATCACTTCCCTCTGATGCATATGGGACTGTGATGATTTTGCTGGGGCTGGGCAGAGGTGTAGGTTCAGTTGTTGTCAAAGTCTTCAAAAGGGGTGTTGAAGACTTTGTCTCCGAGCTTGTTGCAGCTGGGAGTGAGGAGCTAGAGCTGGCAGTCGTAGTCTTCACGACTTTCTTCTGTACTGGCTTTGGAGGTGGAGCTGAGGACTTTGGTGTAGATGCGATTGGTGCTGAGGGTTTTGGCGCTGATGGTTTTGGTGTTGACGGTTTTGGAACCGAGGGTTTTGGAGCTGAGGGTTTGGTGACAGAAGTCTGTGCAAACTTCTCTTGGGGTTTTGAAGCTTTTGGCTTTGTTGGCACAGACTTTGGTTGAGGAATCTCGGAGCCTGAGGTTTCTGCTGCTGAGGAATGAGCAGCACCGGAGGCAGCAGCTGAGGATTCATGAAATTTCTTCACTGCTGTTTCTGCTTGCTTCTTGAGCTTGGCCAGATGCCTTTCTTTTTCATCTGGGTAGTCATCAAGTGTCATAAGACTTGAGAGATGAGCTACTTGATGATCCTCAAGTGGGGCCCTTCTGCCAGGAGGCTTCAAAGCGAATTTCTTCGCATATTTTGGAGTCACAAACCTGTACTCCTTCCACTCCTTTGCCCATTTGCGTTCAATTTTCTGCAGCCTAATCTTTCTTTTAGGCATAGTCTCAGGTTCATCATCACGCGTGCAATAGTCCAGGTATATGTCATCAGGAATACCAACAGCTGTGTTCTGCTCCAGTTTCTTTCCTCCCTTCTGTTTCCTTTCTTCCTCCATTTTCTTTAGACGAGGAACTTTCTGAGGATTTTGAACTCTTGAGGATTCTGATGAGCCTTGAAGAGTTTCTTCCAGAAATGCTGCAAATGAGTTAATGTGATGAGAACCAAGAGATTCATCAGCTGACATCTGTGTACCTGTGAACAGAGTATAGTTGCGAGGAATTTGGAGAGGTCATATGCGTTCTCAGATTTGAAGAAAATGGAAAAGTTTGACAGTTTGAGGAATATAACCAGTGGTTGAGGAATTTGCTTAAGCATTCTGTTCTTGGGTTCCAGAGTTGTACAGATCCGAAAATTCGCACAATTGAGGAATCTCGTGAAAATCTTAGATGCTTAGCTAGTTCATCAATGATTGTGGTGATGGATAGTGTTTGAGGAATCATGTGCGCATCGTATCTTGAGGAAAAACAGATTTCACATGGGAGAGGTAAAATTTCAGATCTAATCTGTTGTAAAAATGGGATATAATTACCCTGGAAGGTGCGAACGAAGAACACAAAAAGGTGGTGTTGGAGAGCCTCTTCGTTCAAGTGTCCAATGCACCCTAACTTGGCAGCAGAGGACGTCTACGGCGGCGGCGGACGTAGATGTTCCGACTCTGGCGTGATCCTGGCGGCGAGAAGGTTGAGGCAGTGAAGCTCTTCCTTGCCGGCGACAAGACTACCAGCGGTGGCGCTAGGGTTCGGTGTGCTGTGGCAGGAGAGCGATGAGGCGAAGAAGATGATACCGAGGGGGATAAGTGTTGGGGAACGTCGCATGGGAAACAAAAATTTTCCTACGCGCACGAAGACCTATCATGGTGATGTCCATCTACGAGAGGGGATGAGTGATCTACGTACCCTTGTAGATCGTACAGCAGAAGCGATTAGAGATCGCGGTTGATGTAGTGGAACGTCCTCACGTCCCTCGATCCGCCCCGCGAACAATCCCGCGATCAGTCCCACGATCTAGTACCGAACGGACGGCACCTCCGCGTTCAGCACACGTACAGCTCGACGATGATCTCGGCCTTCTTGATCCAGCAAGAGAGACGGAGAGGTAGAAGAGTTCTCCGGCAGCGTGACGGCGCTCCGGAGGTTGGTGATGATCTTGTCTCAGCAGGGCTCCGCCCGAGCTCCGCAGAAACACGATCTAGAGGAAAAACTATGGAGGTATGTGGTCGGGCAGCCGTGAGAAAGTCGTCTCAAATCTGCCCTAAAAGCCCCATATATATAGGAGGAGGGAGGGGGACCTTGCCTTGGGGTCCAAGGGACCCCAAGGGGGTCGGCCGAGCCAGGGGGGAGGACTCTCCCCCCCCCCCCAAACCGAGTCCTACTTGGTTTGGTGGGAGGGAGTCCTTCCCCCTTCCCACTTCCTCCTTTTTTTTTCTTTCTTCCTTTGATTTTTGTTCCTTGGCGCATAGGATTTGGTGGGCTGTCCCACCAGCCCACTAAGGGCTGGTGTGACCCCCACAAATACCTATGGGCTTCCCCGGAGTGGGTTGCCCCCCTCCGGTGAACCCCCGGAACCCATTCGTCATTCCCGGTACATTCCCGGTAACTCCGAAAACCTTCCGGTAATCAAATGAGGTCATCCTATATATCAATCTTCGTTTCCGGACCATTCCGGAAACCCTCGTGATGTCCGTGATCTCATCCGGGACTCCGAACAACATTCGGTAACCAACCATATAACTCAAATACGCATAAAACAACGTCGAACCTTAAGTGTGCAGACCCTGCGGGTTCGAGAACTATGTAGACATGACCCGAGAGACTCCTCGGTCAATATCCAATAGCGGGACCTGGATGCCCATATTGGATCCTACATATTCTACGAAGATCTTATCGTTTGAACCTCAGTGCCAAGGATTCGTATAATCCCGTATGTCATTCCCTTTGTCCTTCGGTATGTTACTTGCCCGAGATTCGATCGTCAGTATCCGCATACCTATTTCAATCTCGTTTACCGGCAAGTCTCTTTACTCGTTCCGTAATACAAGATCCCGCAACTTACACTAAGTTACATTGCTTGCAAGGCTTGTGTGTGATGTTGTATTACCGAGTGGGCCCCGAGATACCTCTCCGTCACACGGAGTGACAAATCCCAGTCTTGATCCATACTAACTCAACTAACACCTTCGGAGATACCTGTAGAGCATCTTTATAGTCACCCAGTTACGTTGCGACGTTTGATACACACAAAGCATTCCTCCGGTGTCAGTGAGTTATATGATCTCATGGTCATAGGAATAAATACTTGACACGCAGAAAACAGTAGCAACAAAATGACACGATCAACATGCTACGTCTATTAGTTTGGGTCTAGTCCATCACGTGATTCTCCCAATGACGTGATCCAGTTATCAAGCAACAACACCTTGTTCATAATCAGAAGACACTGACTATCATCGATCAACTGGCTAGCCAACTAGAGGCATGCTAGGGACGGTGTTTTGTCTATGTATCCACACATGTAAATGAGTCTTCATTCAATACAATTATAGCATGGATAATAAACTATTATCTTGATACAGGAATTATAATAATAACTATACATTTATTATTGCCTCTAGGGCATAATTCCAACAGTCTCCCACTTGCACTAGAGTCAATAATCCAGCCCTCACATCACCATGTGAATTACATTGTAATAAATCTAACACCCATACAGTTCTGGTGTCGATCATGTTTTGGCCGCGGAAGAGGTTTAGTCAGCGGGTCTGCTACATTCAGATCCGTGTGCACTTTGCATATATTTACGTCCTCCTCCTCGACGTAGTCGCGGATGAGGTTGAAGCGTCGTTTGATGTGTCTGGTCTTCTTGTGAAACCTTGGTTCCTTTGCTAAGGCAATGGCACCAGTGTTGTCACAGAACAAGGTTATTGGATCCAGTGCACTTGGCACCACTCCAAGATCCGTCATGAACTGCTTCATCCAGACACCCTCCTTAGCCGCCTCCGAGGCAGCCATGTACTCCGCTTCACATGTAGAATCTGCTACGACGCTTTGCTTGGAACTGCACCAGCTTACTGCACCCCCATTAAGAATAAATACGTATCCGGTTTGCGACTTAGAGTCGTCCGGATCTGTGTCAAAGCTTGCATCGACGTAACCTTTTACGGCAAGCTCTTCGTCACCTCCATACACGAGAAACATCTCCTTAGTCCTTTTCAGGTACTTCAGGATATTCTTGACCGCTGTCCAGTGATCCACTCCTGGATTACTCTGGAACCTACCTGCCATACTTATGGCCAGGCTAACATCCGGTCTAGTGCACAGCATTGCATACATGATAGAGCCTATGGCTGAAGCATAGGGGACGGAGCGCATATGCTCTCTATCTTCATCAGTTGCTGGGCACTGAGTCTTACTCAATCTCGTACCTTGTAACACTGGCAAGAACCCTTTCTTGGACTGTTCCATTTTGAACCTCTTCAAAACTTTATCAAGGTATGTGCTTTGTGAAAGTCCTATCAGGCGTTTTGATCTATCCCTATAGATCTTAATGCCTAGAATGTAAGCAGCTTCTCCTAGGTCCTTCATAGAGAAACTTTTATTCAAGTAACCTTTTATGCTCTCCAAAAACTCTACGTTGTTTCCAATCAGTAATATGTCATCCACATATAATATTAGAAACGCCACAGAGCTCCCACTCACTTTCTTGTAAATACAAGATTCTCCAACCACTTGTATAAACCCAAATGCTTTGATCACCTCATCAAAGCGTTTGTTCCAACTCCGAGATGCTTGCACCAGTCCATAAATGGATCGCTGGAGCTTGCACACCTTGTCAGCATTTTCAGGATTGACAAAACCTTCGGGCTGCATCATATACAACTCTTCCTTAAGGAAACCGTTAAGGAACGCCGTTTTGACATCCATCTGCCAGATTTCATAATCGAAAAATGCAGCTATTGCTAACATGATTCTGACGGACTTAAGCATCGCTATGGGAGAGAAAGTCTCATCGTAGTCAATTCCTGGAACTTGTGAAAAACCCTTTGCCACAAGTCGAGCTTTATAAACGGTCACATTACCGTCAGCGTCCGTCTTCTTCTTAAAGATCCATTTGTTCTGAATAGCCTTGCGGCCTTCAGGCAGTATCTCCAAAGTCCACACTTTGTTCTCATACATGGATCCTATCTCGGATTTCATGGCTTCTAGCCATTTGTTGGAATCTGGCCCCACCATTGCTTCTTCATAATTTGCAGGTTCATTGTTGTCTAACAACATGATTGATAAGACGGGATTACCGTACCACTCTGGAGCAGCACATGATCTCGTCGACCTGCGTGGTTCAACAGAAACTTGAACTGGAGTTTCATGATCATCATCATTAACTTCCTCCTCAACCGGCGTCGCAATGACAGAGGTTTCCCCTTGCCCTGCACCACCATCCAGAGGGATGAGAGGTTCGACAACCTCGTCAAGTTCTATCTTCCTCCCACTCAATTCTCTCGAGAGAAACTCCTTCTCGAGAAAAGTTCCGTTTTTAGCAACAAACACTTTGCCCTCGGATTTGAGATAGAAGGTGTACCCAACTGTCTCTTTTGGGTAGCCTATGAAGATGCACTTTTCCGCTTTGGGTTCCAGCTTTTCAGGCTGAAGCTTTTTGACATAAGCATCACATCCCCAAACTTTAAGAAACGACAACTTTGGTCTTTTGCCATACCACAGTTCGTATGGTGTCGTCTCAACGGATTTTGATGGTGCCCTATTTAAAGTGAATGCAGCTGTTTCTAATGCATAACCCCAAAATGATAACGGCAAATCAGTAAGAGACATCATAGATCGCACCATCTCTAACAAAGTACGATTACGACGTTCGGACACACCATTACGCTGTGGTGTTCCAGGCGGTGTTAACTGCGAAACAATTCCACATTGTCTTAAGTGAGTACCAAACTCGAAACTCAGATATTCACCCCCACGATCAGACCGTAGGAACTTGATCTTCTTGTTACGATGATTTTCTACTTCACTCTGAAATTGCTTGAACTTTTCAAATGTTTCAGACTTGTGTTTCATCAAGTAGACATATCCATATCTACTTAAATCGTCAGTGAAGGTGAGAAAATAACGATATCCGCCGCGTGCCTCCACGCTCATCGGACCACACACATCGGTATGTATGATTTCCAACAAGTCACTTGCACGCTCCATTGTTCCGGAGAACGGAGTTTTAGTCATCTTGCCCATGAGGCATGGTTCGCACGTGTCAAGTGAATCAAAGTCAAGTGACTCCAAAAGTCCATCAGCATGGAGTTTCTTCATGCGCTTTACACCAATATGACCCAAGCGGCAGTGCCACAAAAATATGGCGCTATCATTGTTTACTCTAACTCTTTTGGTCTCAATGTTATGTATATGCGTATCTCTATCAAGATTCAATATGAACAATCCTCTCACATTCGGTGCATGACCATAAAAGATGTTACTCATAGAAATAGAACAACCATTATTCTCAGACTTAAAAGAGTAACCGTCTCGCAATAAACAAGATCCAGATATAATGTTCATGCTCAACGCAGGCACTAAATAACAATGATTCAAGTTCATCACTAATCCTGATGGTAGTTGAAGTGACACTGTGCCGACGGCGATTGCATCAACCATGGAACCGTTTCCTACGCGCATCGTCACTTCGTCTTTCGCCAGCCTTCGTCTATTCCGCAGTTCCTGCTTCGAGTTGCAAATGTGAGCAACAGAACCGGTATCGAATACCCAGGCACTACTACGAGAGCTGGTTAAGTACACATCAATAACATGTATATCAAATATACCTGATTTTTCTTTGCCCGCCTTCTTATCTGCCAGATACTTGGGGCAATTGCGCTTCCAGTGACCCATACCCTTGCAATAGAAGCACTCTGTTTCAGGCTTAGGTCCAGCCTTGGGTTTCTTCGGCAGATTGGCAACAGGCTTGCCGCTCTTCTTCGAATTGCCCTTCTTGCCTTTGCCGTTTCTCTTGAAACTAGTGGTCTTGCTCACCATCAACACTTGATGTTCTTTACGGAGTTCAGACTCTGCGACTTTCAGCATCGCAAACAACTCGCCGGGAGACTTGTTCATCCCTTGCATGTTGTAGTTCAACACAAAGCCTTTATAGCTTGGCGGCAGTGATTGAAGGATTCTGTCAGTGATAGCTTCTTGCGGGAGTTCAATCCCCAGTTCAGCTAGACGGTTTGAGTACCCAGACATTTTGAGCACATGTTCACTGACAGACGAGTTTTCCTCCATCTTGCAAGCATAGAATTTATCGGAGGTCTCATACCTCTCGATCCGGGCGTTCTTCTGAAAGATGAACTTCAACTCCTGGAACATCTCAAATGCTCCATGACGCTCAAAGCGACGTTGAAGTCCCGGTTCTAAGCCATACAAGACTGCACATTGAACTATTGAGTAGTCCTCCTTACGTGCTAACCAAGCGTTCTTAACATCCTGATCAGCCGTAGCGGGTGGTTCATCTCCTAGCGCAGCATTAAGGACATAATCCTTCTTTCCAGCTTGTAAGATTAGCTTAAGATTACGAGCCCAGTCTACAAAGTTGCTTCCATCATCTTTCAACTTAGCTTTCTCTAGGAACGTATTAAAATTGAGGATGACACTTGCGTGAGCCATGATCTACAACACAAATATATTCAAAGTGGACTTTAGACTATGTTCAAGATAATTAGAGTTCAACTTAATCAAATTATATGCTAAACTCCCACTCAAAAAGTACATCTCTCTAGTCATTTGAGTGGTTCATGATCCACTTACACTATCCCAAGTCCGATCATCACGTGAGTCGAGAGTAGTTTCGGTGGTAAGCATCCCTATGCTAATCATATCAACTATATGATTCATGATCGACCTTTCGGTCTCATGTGTTCCGAGGCCATGTCTGCACATGCTAGGCTCGTCAAGCTTAACCCGAGTGTTCCGCGTGCGCAACTGTTTTGCACCCGTTGTATGTGAACGTTGAGTCTATCACACCCGATCATCACGTGGTGTCTCGAAACGACGAACTGTAGCAATGGTGCACAGTCGGGGAGAACACAATTTCGTCTTGAAATTTTAGTGAGAGATCACCTCATAATGCTACCGTCGTTCTAAGCAAAATAAGGTGCATAAAAGGATTAACATCACATGCAATTCATAAGTGACATGATATGGCCATCATCACGTGCTTCTTGATCTCCATCACCAAAGCACCGGCACGATCTTCTTGTCACCGGCGCCACACCATGATCTCCATCATCATGATCTCCATCAACGTGTCGCCATCGGGGTTGTCGTGCTACTTATGCTATCACTACCAAAGCTACATCCTAGCAAAATAGTAAACGCATCTGCAAGCACATATGTTAGTATAAAGACAACCCTATGGCTCCTGCCGGTTGCCGTACCATCGACATGCAAGTCGATATTTCTATTACAACATGATCATCTCATACATCCAATATATCACATCACATCGTTTGGCCATATCACATCACAATCATACCCTGCAAAAACAAGTTAGACGTCCTCTAATTTTGTTGTTGCATGTTTTACGTGGTGACCAAGTGTATCTAGTAGGATCGCATCTTACTTACGCAAACACCACAACGGAGATATATGAGTTGCTATTTAACCTCATCCAAGGACCTCCTCGGTCAAATCCGATTCAACTAAAGTTGGAGAAACCGTCACTTGCCAGTCATCTTTGAGCAAAGGGGGTTACTCGTAACGATGAAACCAGTCTCTCGTAAGCGTACGAGTAATGTCGGTCCAAGCCGCTTCAATCCAACAATACCGCGGAATCAAGAAAAGACTAAGGAGGGCAGCAAAACGCACATCACCGCCCACAAAACCTTTTGTGTTCTACTCGAGAAGACATCTACGCATGAACCTAGCTCATGATGCCACTGTTGTGGAACGTCGCATGGGAAACAAAAATTTTCCTACGCGCACGAAGACCTATCATGGTGATGTCCATCTACGAGAGGGGATGAGTGATCTACGTACCCTCGTAGATCGTACAGCAGAAGCGATTAGAGATCGCGGTTGATGTAGTGGAACGTCCTCACGTCCCTCGATCCGCCCCGCGAACAATCCCGCGATCAGTCCCACGATCTAGTACCGAACGGACGGCACCTCCGCGTTCAGCACACGTACAGCTCGACGATGATCTCGGCCTTCTTGATCCAGCAAGAGAGACGGAGAGGTAGAAGAGTTCTCCGGCAGCGTGACGGCGCTCCGGAGGTTGGTGATGATCTTGTCTCAGCAGGGCTCCGCCCGAGCTCCGCAGAAACACGATCTAGAGGAAAAACTATGGAGGTATGTGGTCGGGCAGCCGTGAGAAAGTCGTCTCAAATCTGCCCTAAAAGCCCCATATATATAGGAGGAGGGAGGGGGACCTTGCCTTGGGGTCCAAGGGACCCCAAGGGGGTCGGCCGAGCCAGGGGGGAGGACTCTCCCCCCCCCAAACCGAGTCCTACTTGGTTTGGTGGGAGGGAGTCCTTCCCCCTTCCCACTTCCTCCTTTTTTTTCTTTCTTCCTTTGATTTTTGTTCCTTGGCGCATAGGATTTGGTGGGCTGTCCCACCAGCCCACTAAGGGCTGGTGTGACCCCCACAAATACCTATGGGCTTCCCCGGAGTGGGTTGCCCCCCTCCGGTGAACCCCCGGAACCCATTCGTCATTCCCGGTACATTCCCGGTAACTCCGAAAACCTTCCGGTAATCAAATGAGGTCATCCTATATATCAATCTTCGTTTCCGGACCATTCCGGAAACCCTCGTGATGTCCGTGATCTCATCCGGGACTCCGAACAACATTCGGTAACCAACCATATAACTCAAATACGCATAAAACAACGTCGAACCTTAAGTGTGCAGACCCTGCGGGTTCGAGAACTATGTAGACATGACCCGAGAGACTCCTCGGTCAATATCCAATAGCGGGACCTGGATGCCCATATTGGATCCTACATATTCTACGAAGATCTTATCGTTTGAACCTCAGTGCCAAGGATTCGTATAATCCCGTATGTCATTCCCTTTGTCCTTCGGTATGTTACTTGCCCGAGATTCGATCGTCAGTATCCGCATACCTATTTCAATCTCGTTTACCGGCAAGTCTCTTTACTCGTTCCGTAATACAAGATCCCGCAACTTACACTAAGTTACATTGCTTGCAAGGCTTGTGTGTGATGTTGTATTACCGAGTGGGCCCCGAGATACCTCTCCGTCACACGGAGTGACAAATCCCAGTCTTGATCCATACTAACTCAACTAACACCTTCGGAGATACCTGTAGAGCATCTTTATAGTCACCCAGTTACGTTGCGACGTTTGATACACACAAAGCATTCCTCCGGTGTCAGTGAGTTATATGATCTCATGGTCATAGGAATAAATACTTGACACGCAGAAAACAGTAGCAACAAAATGACACGATCAACATGCTACGTCTATTAGTTTGGGTCTAGTCCATCACGTGATTCTCCCAATGACGTGATCCAGTTATCAAGCAACAACACCTTGTTCATAATCAGAAGACACTGACTATCATCGATCAACTGGCTAGCCAACTAGAGGCATGCTAGGGACGGTGTTTTGTCTATGTATCCACACATGTAAATGAGTCTTCATTCAATACAATTATAACATGGATAATAAACTATTATCTTGATACAGGAATTATAATAATAACTATACATTTATTATTGCCTCTAGGGCATAATTCCAACAATAAGGACATATTTATAACCCGAAAGTTACTGTTTGGCGCGAAAGTTTTGGACCGAATAGCCCTTGCCTCTACGTCTCCGCAGGACACGTGTAGCTCCCGTACGATGCGGTGGAGATAGTGGAGATCGTGGCTATCCAATCGTGGGAAGTGGGGGTTCAGTTACTGTTCCTTTGAAGAAAACAATTTTTCGAAGATTTGAGGATTTCGTTACAAAATCATCAGCTGACAAGGATGCAGTGAGGATTTTGAACAAAGTTTCAAGTAGAACGCATATGAAGAATTGAATAGACTGGATAAGTATAGCATAGAGGGAAAATAGGGTCCGATCACATTCAATTAGCAGAAACATCAACTTGAAGAAATAGCAATAAGTGAATGATGTTGAGGACTAGAAATCACAGTCTACCTAGGCAAATGAAAGTCATCAAGTATTTTTGAAGATTTTGTAATAGATCATCACAATGAAGAACAGTTGTTTTGAAGAAAAATGCATTGTGAGGAATTTGATCATTTGAAGAAAATCAACTTGAGGAATTTCACATTGGGCGGTGGCGTTGCCCACCATATAAGAATGTTGATTACAGACTCCGCGTACAATTGTCCTAGGGCTCTGAGAATCAATTTCTTCGTTAATTTCTTCACATTTAGAGTGACTTTCTTCATCGGTTGAAAAAAATCGTTTCATCATGTGTTGCACATCTAAGTCATCAACTTTGCATAAGTGTTAGGATGTGTGCATGTTTTTACACAACATTTGAAGACTCTAAGATATTTAGCTCACACACCAACTTGCAAAACCTTTTCTCATCCAAGGGCTTAGTGAAGATATCAGCCAGTTGATCATCAGTCTTCACATGGTCGATGAGGATATTGCCCTTGAGGACATGGTCCCGAAGAAAATGATGACGAATCTGGATGTGCTTGGTCTTCGAGTGCTGTACTGGGTTATAGGCAATCTTGATAGCACTCTCATTGTCACAGTAGAGAGGCACCTTTTTCATGTTGATGCCGTAGTCCTTGAGGGTTTGGTTCATCCATAGTAATTGAGCACAGCAAGAACCAGCAGCAATGTACTCAGCTTCGGCAGTGGAGAGTGATACGCAGTTCTGCTTCTTTGAGGACCAGCAAACCAGTGATCTTCCGAGGAAATGGCATGTGCCAGAAGTTGACTTGCGATCCACAAGGTCACCAGCATAGTCTGAATCAGAATACCCTACCAGATGAAGATTGGAGCCCTTGGGATACCATAATCCTAGTGTTGGTGTGTGAGCTAGGTATCGAAGAATATGTTTCACAGCCTTATGGTGTGATTCCTTCGGTTTTGCTTGAAAACGTGCACACATGCAAACGCTAAGCATTATGTCTGGCCTAGATGCACATAGATACAATAAAGAGCCAATGATAGAACGGTATACCTGCTGATCGAAATCTTTACCATTTTCATCAGTGCCGAGGTGACCGTTGGTAGGCATTGGAGTCTTGGCACCTTTGCATTCATGCATGTCGAATTTCCTCAGAACATCCTTGAGGTATTTCTCCTGTGATATGAAGATTCCATTGCTTTGTTGACGAATTTGAAGACCTAAGAAGAATTTCAGCTCCCCCATCATAGACATCTGATATTCTTCACTCATCATATAGGCAAATTCATCATTGTATCTTTTGTCAGTACAGCCAAATATGATATCATCAACATATATTTGACATACAAACAGTTCATTATCATAAGATTTTGTGAAAAGAGTTGGATCGAGTGAACCAGGTTTGAAGCCTTTCTTCATGAGGAATTCCTTCAATGTATCATACCATGCCCGAGGGGCTTGCTTGAGGCCATACAGAGCCTTTTTGAGTCTGAAGACTTTGTCTGGATTCTTTGGATCCTCAAAACCTGGGGGCTGAGCAACATATACTTCTTCCTCAAGCTTACCATTGAGGAATGCACTTTTCACATCCATTTGATATAAGATGATGTTATGATGATTAGCATAAGCAAGTAGGATTCGAATAGCTTCAAGTCTAGCAACAGGTGCAAAAGTTTCATCGAAATCTATTCCTTCAACCTGGGTGTAGCCTTGGGCTACAAGTAGTGCCTTGTTCCTCACCACTTGATCGTCCTCATCTTGCTTGTTTCGAAAAATCCACTTGGTGCCGATTATGTTATGCTTGCGAGGATCTGGTCGTTTGACGAGCTCCCATACGTCATTCAGCTTGAATTGAAGAAGTTCGTCTTGCATGGCTTGGATCCACTCCGGTTCCAGAAAAGCCTCAGCTACTTTTGAGGGTTCTGTGATAGATACAAAAGAAAAATGCCCACAAAAGTTAACTAAGTGTGAAGCTTTTGAGCGAGTGAGAGGACCTGGCGCGTTGATGTCGTTGAGGATTTTGTCAAGTTCTACTTCATTTGCAATCCTCGGATGAGCTGGTTGAGGATTTTGTCTGGGCTGAGGAAGTGGCGCTGTTGCAATTTCCTCAGGAGCATCTTCTTGACTTTCATCAGCGATAGGGATTGTTTCTTCACCAATTTCCTCAGTGGGAACAATGTCTTCAGTAGTCTTAAGCTTTATTGCTTCCTCAGGAGACAACTTATCTGGATCAGAAGGCAATTGCTCTCTTTGCGAGCCATTAGTTTCATCGAACCGCGCATCTACAGTCTCAACAACTTTGTTGTGATAGTTGTTGAAGACTCTGTAGGTGTGCGAGTCCTTTCCATAACCGAGCATAAAACCTTCATGTGCCTTAGGTGCAAATTTCGAGCTATGATGAGGATCTTTAATCCAGCATTTTGCACCGAAGACTTTGAAATAACTTACATTGGGTTTCTTGTTAGTGAGGAGTTCATATGAGGTTTTCTTGAGGAATTTGTGAAGATATACCCTGTTGATGATATGACATGCAGTGTTGATTGCTTCAGGCCAGAAGCGACGAGGAGTCTGATATTCTTCAAGCATAGTTCTTGCCATTTCAACCAGAGTCCTGTTCTTTCTTTCGACGACACCATTCTGCTGAGGAGTATAAGGAGCAGACAATTCGTGAGTAATACCAAGTTCATCAAGATAATCATCAAGACCAGTGTTTTTGAACTCGGTTCCATTATCACTCCTTATATGTTTGATCTTGATGCCAAAGTTCGTCGAGGCCCTTGAAGAAAATCGTTTGAAGATTTCCTGCACTTCAGTTTTATACACTATGATATGCACCCAAGTGTATCTGGAATAATCATCAACTATGACAAAGCCATATAGAGATGCTGCATTGGTTAGTGTTGCATAGTGTGTAGGTCCAAATAAATCCATATGAAGCAATTCAAATGGACGTGTAGTGTTCATGATGGTTTTGGAGGGATGCTTGGATCTGGTCATTTTCCCAGATTCACAAGCACCGCAGAGATGATCCTTGAGGAATTTGACTGATTCGATGCCAATGACATGCTTCTTCTTTGCAAGTGTGTGCAAATTCCTCATGCCTGCATGACCTAGTCTTCTGTGCCACAGCCATCCTTCTGAGGTTTTTGCTAGTAAGCAAGTGGCTGGTTGAGGACCTGTAGAGAAGTCAACAATGTACAAATCCCCTCTTCTTACACCTTCGAAGACTTTGGATCTGTCAGATTCCATGATGACTACACATCTATATTTACCAAAGATAACAATCATATTAAGATCACAAAGCATCGAGACTGACATGACGTTAAAACCAAGGGATTCAACAAGCATCACTTTGTCCATATGCCTATCCTTGGAAATAGCTACTTTGCTAAGTCCCAATACCTTGCTTTTACCTTTATCAACATATGTGATTTGCTTAAGAGGTGATGGAGTTAGTGGCATATTCATCAGTAGGCTTTTATCACCAGTCATGTGATGTGTGCAGCCACTATCGAGAACCCACTCAGTATTTTTGGGTTTGTCATCCTGCAGATGAATTAGTACAGCTTACCATCTCATATGCTTCAAATTTGAAGAATATGATACTAATTTCATCATAACAGAAATGTAAGGACGTGTGAAATATTTCTATTTCATCAATCATTAGCTTGCGTCCTATCAAGCATTTCCTCAGGTCTCCAGCAAATTCTTCAGATGATGATTTTCATCTGGAGACCTGACCTGCAGAAGTGATTAGTTTGATTTCTTCACCACCCACATTTGAAGGGGTGGCAAAGCGTTCATCATCCTGCGAGCACCATATGAGAAAGGTGGCATTGAAGCTAATGCACTTCTCTTAACAGTAGGGGGGTTAAAGTACTCATATGAGTATGCAGAGAACTGGTTTGAGGATTTATGAACATAATGACTTGAAGAATAGAGCTCATAATCATATTCCTTGTAGTTTCCGTGCATGTTAGACGCATAAGCACGGGTATGAGCATAGTTTTGACCAGTTGAGGATTTTGATCCTCTTGAAGACTTTGGTCCTCCTGAGGAATTTGATCTGGGATTCAGATTCTTCAGAGGTGATGTCATGAGGACATTTACTTGAAGATTTTCAAGACAACTTTTGGGAACCCAGATTTTCCTCAGAGGAGGGCCATTCCTGCAGTTAGTTCCAACATATCGAGCAAATACTTCACCAGATTGATCTTTGAACAGTTTATAGTTGGAATCAAATGACTCATCCGAGGAATAGGATAATTCACATGAGAAGCCAGTTAGATTAGATGGATCAAAAGGAGGCCCAGTAGCAGCAACCCATGAGGTTTTGGGATACTGCTCAGGTTTCCAATAAGATCCATCAGCATTCAATTTCCTCTCAAAGGCAATTCCTTCTTTCCTCGGGTTGCTGTTCAAGATCTGCTTTTTGAGCACATCACAAAGGATTTGATGTCCTTTGAGGCTTTTGTACATGCCTGTCACGTACAATTCCTTCAACCCTGCATTTTCATCAGTGACATTTGTGTTTTCCTCAAGTGAGGAAATAGACACAACAGGTGCAGTTGAAGTATTTGTAGCAGTGGTAGCATTTGAAGATTCTGGTGAAGAATTAGCAGTTTCACGATCAATGCATTTAAGACATGGAGGAATAAATTCAACTTGACTAGCGCTGATCTGTTGAGCTAGTAACGAATCATTTTCCATACAAAGATCATCATAAGACATCCTCAGCTTCTCAAGATCAAGCTTCCTTTGAAGAAATTTGTAGGAAAGCTTCTCATGATCAGTGAGGAGTGTATCATAACGATCCTGAAGAATATCAAATCTAGACTGAAGATTTTTCATGTCATCAGCGAGGATTTGATTAAGATTCATTTCATCATTCAACAGATCATCACTTTTGTCTAGCAGTTTTTGAAGCTTTTCCAGAGCAGTTTGTTGTTTAGTGGCAATGATGGCAAGTTTACTGTAACTGGGTTTTTTGTAATCATCATGTTCACAGTCACTTGAATCAGATGAGGAGGCATTATGTGATACCTTTGAACCTTTTGCCATGAAGCAATAGGTTGGAGCGAAGTCATCAACATAGTCATCAGTATGGATGGTGCACTCATTTTCTTCAAGATTGAAGATTGACTTGCTGACGAAATTGGTTGCTAGTGCAAGACTAGCCTGTCCGGATTCTGAATCTTCTCCAGAGCCTTCTTCATCATCACATTCTTCTGATTCTGCCTCAGAATCCATTTCCTTGCCAATAAGTGCCCGAGCCTTTCTGAAGCTAGTCTTCTTGTGTGAGGAGGACTTTGAAGATGAGGATTTTGAAGATTTCTTCTTCTTCTTTGAGTCATCAGAACTGTCATCCTTGTATTTCTTCTTCTTTGATTCCTTTCCCCAGCGAGGACAATCAGCAATGTAATGACCTGATTTCTTGCACTTGTGACAGGTCCGTTTCTTGTAGTCCTCAGATGCAGATTCTGATTTCCTCATGTCTCTTCTTGATGATTTACCGAACTGGCCTCGTCGTGTAAATATCTGGAATTTCCTCACAAGCATTGCAAGTTCCTGACCAAATTCTTCAGGGTCACAACTGCTGTCATCTGTGTGTTCTTCTTCAGATGAGGAAATTGCTCTTGCCTTCAGTGCACGTGGTCTGGAATAGCTTTGTCCATATAGATCTCTCTTTTCTTCTAGCTGGAATTCATGAGTATTTAGCCTTTCAAGGATATCAGCAGGATCTAGCATCTTGTAGTCTGGTCTTTCTTGGATCATCAGAACTAAAGTGTCAAATGAAGAATCCAAAGATCTCAGCAGTTTCTTCACAACTTCGTGATCAGTGATGTCTCGAGCTCCCAGTGCTTGCAGTTCATTTGATATGTCAGTGAGGCGATCAAAGGTGTCTTGGCAGCTTTCATTGTCATGTCTCTTGAAGTGATTGAAGAGATTGCGAAGAATATCAACACGAGAGTCGCGTTGGGTTGATACTCCTTCATTTACCTTGCACAGTCTCTCCCAGATCAGTGTTGCAGAGCCTAAGACACTTACTCTTCCAAACTGGCCAGGGCACAGATGACCACAGATGATGTTCTTCGCTTGAGAATCGAGTTGCTTGAATTTCTTCACATCAGCTGCAGTGACACTAGCAGAAATGATGGGGACACCATTTTCCACAATATACCAGAGATCATTGTCTATAGCTTGTAGATGCATTTGCATTTTGTTCTTCCGGAAGGGAAAATTCTTTCCCTCGTAGGTAGGACATGCTGCAGTCACCTTAAACATGCCTGCAGTCGACATAACTAAAACTCCAGGTGGTTAAACCAAAATCACACAGAACAAGGGAGCACCTTGCTCTGATACCAATTGAAAGTGCGTTATATCGACTAGAGGGGGGGGGGTGAATAGGAGATTTTTAGAATTTCATCACTAAGGAAATTCCTTTTGAGGAAATTCCTCACTGATGACTAACTTACAGCGGAAACAGTTAAGGATCAGTCGTGCAATCGTTCACAACAGCAGTATTGCAGAGTGAAGATTATGAAAACAGATTGCACAGTAAGCAGGCACGCAGAATACAGATGATGATTAACTCAAGTGAAGAATTTGGGGTTGAGGAAATTTAGAGAAAGTCTTCAGCAAATTCTTCAAACAGTCACAGTGAATGTCATCAACACATAATACAGAGAATGTAAAGAGTTGAGGAATTAGAACCCGATTCTTGGTGAAGACTGTTGTTGATGACCCAGTTCCAACTGCTGTGACAGTTGTACATCTGGTTTGGAGCAGCTTGGTATTGAAACCAAAGGACGCCCAGTCCCGGGACACACAGTCCCTACCGTATTCTCCTTGAGCTAAGGACACACAGTCCTCGCCCAACACTCGTGGTAAGTCCTCAGGGCAGACTTCCAAACACTCACAAACTCGGTCACCCGACGATCCACAATTGACTGCTGGATTGCTCTAGACCATGACGCCTAACCGTCTGGAGGATGCACAGTCCTCAAAGGTAAAAGGCTTCAGTCCCACACAGGAACAACTTCTTCAGTGATGCTCAATCACTAGGTTTGGTTTGTGGTTTCGGTGGGTGGTGTATTTCCTCACTGATGATTTACTCTCGAAAGCTCTGAGGAATTTGGGTTGCTCTTATGACAAGTGTCAGTGTCTAACGGAGCAGCCAACCAGCTAGTGGTTGTGGGGGGCGGCTATTTATAGCCTGGGAGCATCCCGACATGATTTGACATTAATGCCCTTAAATAATATGACCGTTGGAGTGGATAAGACCAGTGACTTGGCGTGGCTATCGAAACGGTCGGGACCCTCAACTGTGAGAGTCCTCATGTCACTCATATTCCTCACTTGAGGCTTTTGGTAGGATTTGGCTTGTGTTGAGCATCATGAGGAAATTCATTCCATAGCGTTACTTTGACCCCCTTTAACAGTACGGTGTTCCTATTCATCAAATGCGAAGAAAGTAAAACAGAAAACGTAAATCTTCATGCTTCAATTTCTTCAGAACGATTTTCTTCAGGAACCACCGATCTTCTCAATATCAATATCTTCATGAGAAATATCAATTTCATCGCAAATTCTTCGCGATTCATTTCTTCAGCTTCAGACCAATTTCTTCAACTGAAGACATATATTTTTAGGGGTCGATATTCTTCAAATATCTCAAACTCCTCAATGACTTATAGATCCTGTATACACTTATAAACACATTAGATACTTAACCTATAAGTCTTCAGACCACCAAAATCACTAAGGGGCACTAGATGCACTTACAAGTTCTCACTTTGCAAACAATCTATAAGGGATTGACAACCCCCTTCATAGCGTTGGGTGCAAGCTCTTTGTGTTTGTGCAGGTAATTGTGACTTCATGCGATCCTCCCACTGGATCGATACCTTGGTTCTCAAACTGAGGGAAATACTTACCACCGATGTGCTACATCACCCTTTCCTCTTCAAGGGAACACCAAGGCAAGGCTCCAAGGCCGCGGGGAAATCCATTGAATATTTGCCAAGAAAGTCCCTATAGGCGTAGCCCGTAGCAGAAGGATTCCTTGCGCCGTTGCCAGGGAAGATCTGTTGACGGAGTAGGAGAAGGATTTCTGGCGCCGTTGCCGGGGAGGAGGATCGCTTGCCGAGGAAGATCAAGACAAGAATAATCTCCCGTCAACACACCTATTTCTGGCACCGTTGCCGGGGAGGAGAGATCAAGTCAAGATCTATCCAAGTAGGTGTCACAAATTCATCTCTTGCATTTACTTTTTTTGCCAGTTGCCTCTCGTTTTCCTCTCCCCCACTTCACATTTGCCGTTTTCATTTGCCTTTCTCCTTTGCCGTTTTCATTTGCCTTTTGCCATTTTCCTTTGCCGGTTTTCTTGCTTGCTTGTGCTCTTGTTGGTTTGTTGAAGTCATCATGGCTGAAAACACCAAACTTTGTGACTTCTCGAGTACTAATAATAATGATTTTATTAGTACTCCGATTGCTCCCACCACTAGTGCGGAATGATATGAAATCAACTCTGCCTTGCTGAATCTTGTTATGAAAGAGCAATTCTCTGGCCTTCCTAGTGAAGATGCCGCATCCCATCTCAATACCTTCATTGAGCTTTGCAATATGCAAAAGAAAAGAGATGTGGATAATGACGTGATTAAATTGAAGCTTTTTCCTTTCTCGTTGCGAGATCGTGCGAAAACTTGGTTTCCTTCTTTGCCTAAAAATAGTATCGATTCTTGGGATAAGTGCAAAGATGCTTACATATCCAAGTATTTTCCGCCAGCTAAGATTATCTGTCTACGTAATGATATCATGAATTTCAAGCAACTTGATCATGAACACATTGCACAATCTTGGGAGAGGATGAAGTTAATGATTAGAAATTGTCCCGCTCATGGCTTGAGTTTGTGGATGATTATATAAATCTTTTACGCTGGTTTGAATTTTGCTTCTCGCAATATCTTGGACTCCGCCGCCGGTGGAACGTTCATGGAAATCATGTTAGGAGACGCTACAAAACTCCTAGACAATATCATGACCAACTACTCTCAGTGGCACACTGAAAGGTCACCTGCTAGCAAAAAGGTACACGCTATAGAAGAAATTAACTCGCTTAGTGCTAAGATGGACGAGTTGATGAATTTGGTTGCTAGTAGAAATGCTCCTTTAGATCCTAATGACATGCCACTATCTTCCTTGATTGAGAGTAGCAACGCTAGTTTGGATGTTAATTTTGTTGGTAGGAACAATTTTGGCAACAACAATGCTTTTAGAGGAAACTATGTTCCTAGGCCTTTTCCTAGTAACTCCTCTAACAATTATGGCAATTCCTACAACAACACTTATGGAAATCACAACAAATTACCCTCTGATTTAGAGAGTAATGTCAAAGAGTTCATCAACTCTCAAAAGATTTTCGATGCGTCCATAGAGGAAAAACTACTCAAAATAGACGATTTGGCTAAGAGCGTTGATAGGATGTCTTGTGATATTGATGCTTTGAAAGTTAGATGTGCTCCTCCCAAGGTTAACTTGGATGAAACTTTAAAAGCTATGCGTGTCTCCATGAATGAGAGCAAAGAAAGAACTGCCCAAATTCGCGCTAGGCATGAATGGTTTAAAAGGCTGCGTTCTAGTGATGCAAATCACGAAGATCTTAAAGTGCTTGGTCTGAATCCTCTTGAATCTTTGTTTTCGCGTGTCAAACCTATTGATGAAGGGGCTGGATATGAATCCACTTTGGTTGAAAAACGCCCCAATGATTCGGAGTCCACCTATCTTGATGATAAAGGTGTGGAGAGTTGAGTAGAAGAAATCAAAATATTGGGTAGTAATGAAACTCCCACTTTGGATTTCAAGGAATTCAATTATGATAGTTGTTCCTTGATACTTCTCAAACGTATCCATAATTTTGATGGTTTCATGATCTTATCTTGTCAACTTTGGATGTTTTATGTACCTTTTTCATCTTTTTTCGGGCTAACTTATTAATTCAGTGCCATGTGGCAGTTCCTGTTTTTTCTGTGTTTTTGACTCTTTTCAGATCTAATTTTGGAACGGAGTCCAAACGGAATAAAATCCCCAAAATAAATTTTTCCAGAACAGAAGAAGATCGTGGGACTTGAGGGCCAAGGCAGGAGCGCCACAGGGGGCCCACAAGCCCTGTAGCCGCCACTAGGGGGGGCGGCGGTTACTAGGCTTGTGGCCCCCCTGGAGCTCCCCTACCCTAGCTCTTTCGCCTATATATTTCCTAAAATCCCAGAAAAAAATCAGGGCATCCACGAAAATACTTTTCTACCACCGCAAGCTTCCGTTTCCGCGAGATCTCATCTGGAGACCCTTCCCGGGGCCCTGCTGGAGGGGACTTTGGAGTTGGAGGGCTTCTACATCAACATCATCGCCTCTCCAATGACTCGTGAGTATTCCACTTTAGACCTACGGGTCCGTAGTTAGTAGCTAGATGGTTTCTTCTCTCTCTTGGATCTTCAATACAAAGTTCTCCATGATCTTCATGGAGATCTATCCAATGTAATCCTCTTTGGCGGTGTGTTTGTCGAGATCCGATGAATTGTGGTTTTGTGATTAGATTATCTATGACTTATATTTGAGTCTTTGCTGATTTCTTATATGCATGATTTGATATCCTTGTAAGTCTCTCCGAGTCTTGGGTTTTGTTTGGCCAACTAGATCTATGATTCTTGCAATGGGAGAAGTGCTTGGTTTTGGGTTCATACCGTGTGGTGACCTTTCCTAGTGACAGAAGGGGCAGCAAGGCACGCATCGTGTTGTTGCCATCAAGGGTAACAAGATGGGATTTTATCATATATATGAGATTGTCTATCTACATCATGTCATCTTGCTTAAGGCGTTACTCTGTTCTTATGAACTTAATACACTAGATGCACGTTGGATAGCGGTCGACGTGTGGAGTAATAGTAGTAGATGCGGAAAGTATCGGTCTACTTGTTTTGGACGTGATGCCTATAGATATAATCATTGCCATAGATAATGTCACGACTTTGCGCGGTTCTATCAATTGCTCGACAGTAATTCGTTCACCCACCGTCTACTTGCTTTCATGAGAGAAGCCACTAGTGAACACTATGGCCCCTGGGTCTATTCACAACTATCGTCTCCACTTTCACTTTTACTTTGCTTTGTTTACTTTTTGCTTCCAGTTCTCACTTTGCAAACAATCTATAAGGGATTGACAACCCCTTCATAGCTTTGGGTGCAAGCTCTTTGTGTTTGTGCAGGTACTTGTGACTCGACGCGAGCCCACTGGATCGATACCTTGGTTCTCAAACTGAGGGAAATACTTACCGCCACTGTGCTACATCACCCTTTCCTCTTCAAGGGAACACCAACGCAAGGCTTCAAGGCCGCGGGGAAATCCTTTGCATATTTGCCAAGGAAGTCCCTAAAGGCGTAGCCCCTAGCAGAAGGATTCCTGGCGCCGTTGCCAGGGAAGGTCTGTTGTCGCAGTAGCAGAAGGATTTCTAGCACCGTTGCCGGGGAGGAGGATCGCTTGCCGAGGAATATCAAGACAAGAATAATCTTTCGACAACACGCCTATTTCTGGCGCGGGGAAGGGAGATCAAGTCAAGATCTATCCAAGTAGGTGTCACAAACTCATCTCTTGCATTTACCTTTTTTGCTAGTTGCCTCTCGTTTTCCTCTCCCCCACTTCACATTTGCCTTTTTTCGTTTGCCTTTGTCGTTCACCCTTTTCTCTCGCTTGCTTTTTGTTTTCTTGTGTGCTATGTGCCTTCAATATGCTTGCATCTTCGCTTGCTGAAAATCTAGTGATATGGATCCTCATCCACTTGCTAATCTCTTTAAGAGATCCAATTATGTTGATCCAATCGCTAGTGAGTTGAGTGCACTTGAATTTCTCTATGGAGTTTTGCTTGAGATGCGTGAATCTGAAAATTGTGATGAGGAAATTTATGAAGTGATTCACGAGAGCTCCTTGTATGAAAAGCATGATTGCAATGGTTTCACTATAAATTCTATTAGTGACAATCATGCTAAAAATATGCAAAACCCTAAGCTTGGGGATGCTAGTTTTGCTATGTCCTCTACTTGTTGCAATGATCATGAGTGGGGCGATGATTTTTCTTGTGATCTTTAAAATTTGTTTAAGCCTCATGATGAATATGATATTTGCAATATTGTTGAAAGTGGGTTTGGAGAAGTCATGACTTTAGTTGATGATAATCCCACTATTTTTGAAGAGCGGCAACTTTGCATGCATGTGGATCATGAAAAGAATATCCTATGTGATAGGTACATTGTTGAATTCGAATATGATCCCACATGTAATTATTATGAGAGAGGAAAATATGATGGTAGAAACTTTCATATCACTAAATCACCTCTGTTATGTTGAGGTTGCTATTGTCTCTTTCTTCTTCCTTGCCTATGGTAACTATTGGTTGTCTTGACAATCTGTTTTCCTATAAATTCCTATGCATAGGAAGTATGTTGAACTTAGATGTGATTTTCACATGCTTCATGATGCTCTCGTTCTTCAATTCTTGTCTTTTGTGTGAGCATCATTGAATTATCAATGCCTAGCTAAGGGCGTTAAACAATAGCGCTTGTTGGGAGGCAACCCAATGAATCTATCCTTTTTCTTTCAGTTTTGTGTTTTCCACACTTTCATAATTCTGTTATGATTGTGTTTTTTGTGTTTATTTTTGCGTCTGTGCCAAGTGAAACCGTTATGATTAGTCTTGGGGATGATCGTTTGGTCATGCTGGAAAAGACAGAAACTTTCTGCTCACGGTTTTTTTTTAATTTTTTTCTGTAAGAGATTTTGAGTTTATTCTTTTTCCTGCTGATTGCTACGCAAATTCTTCAGGCTTTCGTAATTTGTCAGAATTTCTGAAGTATCCAAAGTATACGAAGTATACAGATTTCTACAAACTGGTCTGCTGTTAACAGATTCTGTTTTTTTGAGTTGGTTGCTTATTTTGATGAAACTATGGATAGTATCGGGGGGTATTAGCCACAGAATATTGAAAATACAGTAACCCAACATCAACATAAGTAGAATTTAAGTTTTCTACAGTACCTAAGGAAGTGGTGGTTTGCTTTCTTATACTAATGATATCACGAGTTTCTATTTAAGTTTCGTGTTGTGAAGTTTCCAAGTTTTGGGTGAAGTTCTTATGGACAAAGAGATAAAGAGTGGCAAGAGCTCCAGCTTGGGGATGCTCAAGGAACCCCAAGTTGATTCAAGGATGCCGTAAAAGCCTAAGCTTGGGGATGCCCCGGGAAGGCATCCCCTCTTTCGTCTTCAATCCATCGGTAACGTACTTGGGGCTATATTTTTATTCACCACTTGTTATGTATTTTCTTGGAGCGTCTTGTATCATAGGAGTCTTTTATTTTTGTTGTGTCACAATCTTCCTTGCTGCACACCTACAGAGAGAGACATGCACTCACCGTGATTTTGTCGAGCTTCACTTATATCCTTTGGTTAGACAATTCAGCTCACTTGTGCTTCACTTATATCTTTTGAGCTAGTTGATTTTGCTCTATGTGCTTCACTTATATCTTTTAGAGCACGGAAGCGCATGGCTTGGCAGGTTATCTATGCTATGAAAGTAGTCTCAAAAGGGGTAGTTATCCAAAGGGATATGAAAACTTCCACCTTCATGTGCATTGAGTAGTTAGAGAAGTTTGATTCATCTCAATTAGTTTTGAGTTGTGGTTGTGATAATATTGAAGTTATACTAGTAAGGTGTTGTGGATCTAGAAATACTTGTGTTGAAGTTTGTGATTCCCGTAGCATGCACGTATGGTGAACCGCTATGTGATGAAGTCTGAGCATGATTAGTCTATTGATTGTCATCCTTTGTGTGGCGGTCGGGATCGCGCGATGGTTTATACCTAGCAACCCTTCCCCTAGGAGTATGCGTTGAATGCTTTGTTTTGATTACTACTAAAAGTTTTGCAACAAGTATATGAGTTCTTCATGACTAATGTTGAATCCATGGTTTAGATGCACTTTCACCTTCCACCATCACTATATTCTTTAGTGCCATGCAACTTTTGCCGGTGCACAAAACCCACCCTTAGCCTCCCTCAAAACAGCCACCATACCTACCTACTATGGCTTTTTCAAAACCATTCCGAGATATATTGCCATGCAACTACCACCATGACATGTGCCACAGCTTCTACATTGCCATTGCATGATCGTAAGATAGCTAGCATGATGTTTCCATTAATGTCTATGCCATGCTAGATCATTGTCACGGTACACTACCGAAGGCATTCCATATAGAGTCATCATTGCTATAAGTTTTGAGTTGTAAGTGTGATGATCATCATTGATGGAGCATTCTCCCATGTGAGGAAATAAAAAAGGCCAAAGATGCCCACCAAAAAAATAAATAAAAAAAGAGGCCAAAGAGCACACCAAAAAATGAGAGAAAAAGAGAGAAGGGACAATGCTACTATCCTTCCACACTTGTTCTTATTAAGCACCATGATCTTCATGATTGAGAGTCTCTCGTTTTGTCACCACCATATAGCTAGTGGGAAATTTCCCTTATAGAACTTGGCTTGCATATTCCAATGATAGGCTTCCTCAAATTTGCCTTAGGTCTTTGTGAGCAAGCAAGTTGGATGCACACCCACTAGTTTTCTTTAAGAGCTTTCACATACTCTTAGCTGTAGTGCATCATTTGTATGGCAATCCCTACTCATTCACATTTATATCTATTGATGATCATCTCCATAGCTCATTGATATGCCTAGTTAATGTGACCATCTTCTCCTTGTTTGTCTTGCAACCTCCACCACACTCCGTTCCACTTATAGTGCTAAAACCATGGCTCACGCTCATGTATTGCGTGAGAGTTGAAAAAGTTTGAGAAAGTAAAGGTGTGAAAACAATTACTTGGCCAATACCGAGGTTGTGCATGATTTAAATTCGTTGTGCAAGGATGATAGAGCATAGCCAGACTATATGATTTTGTAGGGATAACTTTCTTTTGGCCTCGTTATTTTGAAAGTTCATGATTACCTTGCTAGTTTGCTTGAAGTATTATTATCTCCACGTCAATAGCAAACTATTGTTTTGAATCTAATGGGTTTGAACATTCACGTCACATAAGAGGAGTTACAAAGGACATCTATGCTAGGTAGCACGAAAGCATCAAAAATTCATTCTTTATCACTTCCCAACTTGAGGACAAGCAGGAGTTAAGCTTGGGGATGCTTGATACGTCTCAAACGTATCTATAATTTTTCATGGTTTCATGCTGTTATCTTTTCAACTTTGGATGTTTTATGTACCTTCTTTAATCTTTTTTGGGACTAACTTATTAATTCAGTGCCATGTGCCTGTTCCTGTTTTTTCTGTGTTTTTGACTCTTTTCAGATCTGATTTTGGAATGAGTCCAAACAGAATAAAATCCCCGAAATAAATTTTTTCCAGAACAGAAGAAGATCGGGGGACTTGAGGGCCAAGGCAGGAAATTCAAAAGGGGGCCCACAAGCCCTGTAATCGCCACCAAGGGGGCGGCTACCAGGCTTGTGGCCCCCCCTGGAGCTCCCCTTCCCTAGCTCTTTCGCCTATATATTCCCTAAAATCCCAGAAAAAAATCAGGGCATCCACGAAAATACTTTTCCGCCGCCGCACGCTTCCGTTTCCATGAGATCTCATCTGGAAACCCTTCCCGGTGCCCTGCCGAAGGGGACTTTGGAGTTGGAGGGCTTCTACATCAACATCATCGCCTCTCCAATGACTCATGAGTAGTCCACTTCAGACCTACGGGTCCGTAGTTAGTAGCTAGATGGTTTCTTCTCTCTCTTGGATCTTCAATACAAAGTTCTCCATGATCTTCATGGAGATCTATCCAATGTAATCCTCTTTGGCGGTGTGTTTCTCGAGATCCGATGAATTGTGGATTTGTGATTAGATTATCTATGATTTATATTTGAGTCTTTGCTGATTTATTATATGGATGATTTGATATCCTTGTAAGTCTCTCCGAGTCTTGGGTTTTGTTTGGCCAACTAGATCTATGATTCTTGCAATGGGAGAAGTGCTTGGTTTTGGGTTCATACCGTGTGGTGACCTTTCCTAGTGACAGAAGGGGCAGCAAGGCACGCATCTTGTTGTTGCCATCAAGGGTAACAAGTTGGGCTGTCATCATAGATTTGAGATTGTCCATCTACATCATGTCATCTTGCTTAAGGCGTTACTCTGTTTTTATGAACTTAATACACTAGATGCATGCTGGATAGCGGTCGACGTGTGGAGTAATAGTAGTAGATGCAGGAAGTATCGGTCTACTTGTTTTGGACGTGATGCCTATAGATATAATCATTGCCATAGATAACGTCATGACTTTGCGAGGTTCTATCAATTGCTCGACAGCAATTCGTTCACCCACCGTCTACTTGCTTTAATGAGAGAAGCCACTAGTGAACACTACGCCCCCCGGGTCCATTCACAACTATCGTCTCCACTTTCACTTTCACTTTGCTTTGTTTACTTTTTTGCTTTCAGTTCTCACTTTGCAAACAATCTATAGGGGATTGACAACCCCTTCACAGCGTTGGGTGCAAGCTCTTTGTGTTTGTGCAGGTACTTGTGACTCGACGCGAGCCTCCCACTGGATCGATACCTTGGTTCTCAAACTGAGGGAAATACTTACCGCCGCTGTGCTACATCACCCTTTCCTCTTCAAGGGAACACCAACGCAAGGCTCCAAGGCCGCGGGGAAATCCTTTGCATATTTGCCAAGGAAGCCCTAAAGGCCTAGCCCGTAGCAGCAGCATTCCTCGTGCTGTTGCCCGGGAAGGTCTGTTGTGTAGTAGCACTCCTTGTTTGAATGCATTTCTTTGATGCAATCCATTGCAAACTCTCCACATGCTTATAGCCAAAGCAAAGCCTTTACCGCACATATCATAGATGCTATGATGAAATCTCTTGAAGATAAACTCGAATTAGAAGTCTCTATACCTAGAAAACTTCATGATGAGTGGGAACCTACTATCAAAATCAAAATAAAAAACTATGAATGCAATGCTTTGTGTGATTTGTGTGCTAGTGTTTCCGCGATTCCAAAGTCTTTATGTGATATTCTTGGTTTTCATGAGATTGAAGAGTGTTCTCTTAATTTGCATCTTGCGGATTCTACTGTCAAGAAACCCATGGGAAGGATCGATGATGTTCTTATTGTTGCAAATAAGAACTATGTACCCGTGGATTTCATTGTACTTGACATAGATTGCAATCCTTCATGTCCCATTATTCTTGATAGACCTTTCCTAAGGACTATTGGTGCTATCATCGATATGAAGGAAGGGAATATTAGATTTCAATTTCCTCTAAAGAATGGCATGGAGCATTTTCCTATAAAGAAAATAAACTTGCCTTATGAATCTATGATGAGGGCTACTTATGGTTTGAGCACCAAAGATGACTATACGTGATTCCATCACCTTTTGCCTAGCTAAGGGCGTTAAACAATAGCGCTTGTTGGGAGGCAACCCAATGAATCTATCCTTTTTCTTTATGTTTTCTGTTTTCCACACTTTCATAATTCTGTTATGATTGTGTTTTTTGTGTTTCTTTTTGCGTTTGTGCCAAGTAAAACCGTTATGATTAATCTTGGGGATGATCGTTTGGTCATGCTGGAAAAGACAGAAACTTTCTGCTCACAAAAAGAATTTTCTTTTTTTTTCTGTAAGAGCTTTTGAGTTGATTCATTTTGCTTCTGATTGCTATGCAAATTCTTCAGACTGTCGTAATTTTTCAGAATTTTTGAAGTACCAGAAGTATACTAAGTATACAGATTGCTACAGACTGATCTGCTGTTAATAGATTCTGTTTTTGTTGAGTTGGTTGTTTATTTTGATGAATCTATGGATAGTATCGGGGGGTATTAGCCATGGAAGATTGAAAATACAGTAACCCAACATCAACATAAGTAGAATTTAAGTTTGCTACAGTACCTAAGGAAGTGGTGGTTTGCTTTCTTATACTAATGATATCACGAGTTTCTGTTTAAGTTTCGTGTTGTGAAGTTTTCAAGTTTTGGGTGAAGTTCTTATGGACAGAAAGATAAAGAGTGGCAAGACCTCAAGCTTGGGGATGCCCAAGGCACCCCAAGTTGATTCAAGGATGCCGTAAAAGCCTAAGCTTGGGGATGCCCCGGGAAGGCATCCCCTCTTTCGTCTTCAATCCATCGGTAACGTTACTTGGGGCTATATTTTTATTCACCACATGTTATGTGTTTTGCTTGGAGCATCTTGTATCGTAGGAGTCTTTTATTTTTGTTGTGTCACAATCTTCCTTGCTGCACACCTACAGAGAGAGACATGCACTCACCGTGATTTTGTCGAGCTTCACTTATATCCTTTGGTTAGACAATTCAGCTCACATGTGCTTCACTTATATCTTTTGAGCTAGTTGATTTTGCTCTATGTGGTTCACTTATATCTTTTAGAGCACGGAAGCGCATGGCTTGTTAGTTGATCTATGCTATGAAAGTAGTCTCAAAAGGGGTAGTTATCCAAAGGGATATGAAAACTTCCATCTCCATGTGCTATGAATAGTTAGAGAAGTTTGATTCCTCTCAATTAGTTTTGAGATGTGGTTGTGGTAATATTTAAGTTATGTTAGTATGGTGTTGTGGATCTAGAAATACTTGTGTTAAAGTTAGTGATTCCCGTAGCATGCACGTATGGTGAACCGCTATGTGATGAAGTGTGAGAATGATTAGTTTATTGATTGTCATCCTTTGTGTAGCGGTCGGGATCGCGCGATGGTTTATACCTACCAACCCTTCCCCTAGGAGTATGCGTTGAATGCTTTGTTTCGATTACTACTAAAACTTTTGCAACAAGTATATGAGTTCTTCATGACTAATGTTGAGTCCATGGTTTAGATGCACTTTCACCTTCCACCATCACTATCTTCTTTAGTGCCGTGCAACTTTCGCCGGTGCACAAAACCCACCATATAGCCTCCCTCAAAACAGCCACCATACCTACCTACTATTGCTTTTTCAAACCATTCCGAGATATATTTCCATGCAACTACCACCATGACATGTGCCACAGCTTATACATTGCCATTCCATGATCGTAAGATAGCTAGCATGATGTTTCCATTAATGTCTATGCCATTCTAGATCATTGTCACGGTATACTACCGAAGGCATTCCATATAGAGTCATCATTGCTCTAAGTTTTGAGTTGTAAGTGTGATGATCATCATTGATGGAGCATTCTCCCATGTGAGGAAATAAAAGAGGCCAGCGAAGCCCATTTACAAAAAGAGGCCAAAGATGCCCACCAAAAACAATAATTGAAAAAAAGAGGCCAAAGAGCCCACCAAAAAAATGAGAGAAAAAGAGAGAAGGGACAATGCTACTATCCTTCCACACTTGTGCTTATTAAGCACCATGATCTTCATGATTGAGAGTCTCTCGTTTTGTCACCACCATATAGCTAGTGGGAAATTTTCATTATATAACTTGGCTTGTATATTCTAATGATAGGCTTCCTCAAAATTGCCTTAGGTCTTCGTGAGCAAGCAAGTTGGATGCACACCCACTAGTTTTCTTTAAGAGCTTTCACATACTCTTAGCTCTAGTGCATCATTTGTATGGCAATCCCTACTCATTCACATTGATATCTATTGATGAGCATCTCCATAGCTCATTGATATGCCTAGTTAATGTGACCATCTTCTCCTTGTTTTTCTTGCAACCTCCACCACACTCCATTCCACTTATAGTGCTAAAACAATGGCTCACACTCATGTATTGCGTGAGAGTTGAAAAAGTTTGAGAAAGTAAAGGTGTGAAAACAATTACTTGGCCAATACCGAGGTTGTGCATGATTTAAATTCGTTGTGCAAGGATGATAGAGCATAGCCAGACTATATGATTTTGTAGGGATAACTTTCTTTTGGCCTCGTTATTTTGAAAGTTCATGATTACCTTGCTAGTTTGCTTGAAGTATTATTATCTCCACGTCAATAGCAAACTATTGTTTTGAATCTAATGGGTCTGAACATTCACGTCACATAAGAGGAGTTACAAAGGACATCTATGCTAGGTAGCATGAAAGCATAAAAAATTCATTCTTTATCACTTCCCTGCTCGAGGACGAGCAGGAGTTAAGCTTGGGGATGCTTGATACGTCTCAAACGTATCTATAATTTTTCATGGTTTCATGCTGTTATCTTGTCAACTTTGGATGTTTTATGTACCTTTTATATCTTTTTTGGGGCTAACTTATTAATTCAGTGCCAAGTGCCAGTTCCTGTTTTTTCTGTGTTTTTGACTCTTTTCAGATCTGATTTTGGAATGAGTCCAAACAGAATAAAATCCCCGAAATAAATTTTTTCCAGAACAGAAGAAGATCGGGGGACTTGAGGACCAAGGCAGGAGAGCCACAGGGGGCCCACAAGCCCTGTAGCCGCCACCTGGGGGGGCAGTGGCTACCAGGCTTATGGCCCCCCTGGAGCTCCCCTGCCCTAGCTCTTTCGCCTATATATTCCCTAAAATCCCAGAAAAAATCAGTGCATCCACAAAAACACTTTTCCTCCGCCGCAAGCTTCCGTTTTCACGAGATCTCATCTGGAGACCATTCCTGGTGCCCTGCCGGAGGGGACTTTGGAGTTGGAGGGCTTCTACATCAACATCATCGCCTCTCCAATGACTCGTGAGTAGTCCACTTCAAACCTACGGGTCCGTAGTTAGTAGCTAGATGGCTTCTTATCTCTCTTGGATCTTCAATACAAAGTTCTCCATGATCTTCATGGAGATCTATCCAATGTAATCCTCTTTGGTGGTGTGTTTGTCGAGATCTGATGAATTGTGGATTTGTGATCAGATTATCTATGAATTATATTTGAGTCTTTGCTGATTTCTTATATGCATGATTTGATATCCTTGTAAGTCTCTCCGAGTCTTGGGTTTTGTTTGGCCAACTAGATATATGATTCTTGCAATGGGAGAAGTGCTTGGTTTTGGGTTCATACCGTGCGGTGACCTTTCCCAGTGACAGAAGGGGCAGCAAGGCACGCATCATGTTGTTGCCATCAAGGGTAACAAGATGGGCTGTCATCATAGATTTGAGATTGTCCATCTACATCATGTCATCTTGCTTAAGGCGTTACTCTGTTTTTATGAACTTAATACACTAGATGCATGCTGGATAGCGGTCGACGTGTGGAGTAATAGTAGTAGATGCAGGAAGTATCGGTCTACTTGTTTTGGACGTGATGCCTATAGATATAATCATTGCCATAGATAACGTCATGACTTTGCGCGGTTCTATCAATTGCTCGGCAGTAATTCGTTCACCCACCGTCTACTTGCTTTCATGAGAGAAGCCACTGGTGAACACTACAGCCCCCGGGTCTATTCACAACTATCGTCTCCACTTTCACTTTTACTTTGCTTTGTTTACCTTTTGCTTTTAGTTCTCACTTTGAAAACAATCTATAAGGGATTGACAATCCCTTCATAGCGTTGGCTGCAAGCTCTTTGTGTTATGCAGGTACTTGTGACTTGATGCGATCCTCCCACTGGATCGATACCTTGGTTCTCAAACTGAGGGAAATACTTACCGCCGTTGTGCTACATCACCCTTTCCTCTTCAAGGGAACACCAACGCAAGGCTCCAAGGCCGTGGGGAAATCCTTTGCATATTTGCCAAGGAAGTCCCTATAGGCGTAGCCCGTAGCAGAAGGATTCCTGGCGCCGTTGCCAGGGAAGGTCTGTTGACGCAGTAGCAAACTCCTCCACCTCCACCTTCAGTCGAACCCCTTAGAGGGCTTTTGTCTGCCTCCTCCCCTCCCTCCCTCCTATATATACTAGAGGATTCAGTGGCAGCCCCAACGCTAATAAGCCACGACATCCCTCTCTCTCTCTAGATCGTTTTCTTCTCTAGATTAGTTCCGCACAACTTAGCAACGACCTGCTGGATTAGTTTACCATCACCACCACCACACCCTCGTGCTAGAGAACTCATCTACCTCTCCGCCCCTCTTGCTGGATCAAGAAGGCGATGATCGTTATCGAGCTGTACGTGTGCTGAACGCGGAGGTGTTGTCTGTTCGGCACTAGATCAGGATGGATTGTTTTGGGATCGCGGGACGGATCATGATGAGATCGCGGGACGGGCTGCGATTTGGATCACGAAGATGTTCCACTACATCAACCGCGTTATATATGCTTCCGCTTAGCGATCTACAAGCGTACGTAGATGCACTCTCCCCTCTCGTAGATGATCATCACCATGGGTAGGTCTTGCGTGTGCGTAGGAATTTTTTTGTTTCCCATGCTATGTTCCCAAATAGTTACAACTTTATTCTATTGGATGGTGGAGTTTCCTCCTCATCTTCTTATTCGTTGTCGTTGGGGGTGTCATCTCCTTGAGGTGGCGGTGAGGAAGTTTGAGGTGGATCATCATGATGTACTTATTCCTCCTCTTCATCATGTCGTGTACCACTTTGTGGATGCCTCCATGTCGCTTTGTGGTTCCCCTTGACACGATGTAGGAGCTTCCACTAGAGTTGATGAAGTGCTTTCCTTCACCTCCATGGGACGAATCTTGCCATTGGGTAGATCTTGGATGGCTTCCGAAGGTTCCTTATCTCCTACATCATTTGGCAATTATTCGACTTGTGAAACATTAGATTCATCAAACTTCACACCTATCGTCTCTTTAACTTTTCGAGTGAAGTTGTTGTAGACATGGTAAGTGTGAGAGTTTGATCCGTAACCAAGTAGGAAACCTTCATGAGTTTTAGGAGAAAATTTAGAACGATGAAGCTTATCAATAATGTAGCACTTAGAGCCGAATACTCAAACGTATCCAAATTGAGGTTTGTTACTATAGGATCCAAAGTATGTCTAGAGGGGGCCTGATTAGACTACTTGACCAAATAAAAACTTAGCCTTTTCCCAGTTTTAGTTGTGGGCCAGTTTTAGCAATTATGATTAGTCAAGTTCACCCTACACATGCATATCTAAGGGTATAGCAGGAGAAAGTAAAGACATGCAAATGTGATGTAGAGGGTAGGGAAGGAAGATCAAACACAAAGGTTGACACAACGATTTTGTGTGTGGTTCTGATAGGTGGTGCTATCGTACGTCTACGTTAGTGGAGACTTCAACCCACAGAGCGTAATGGCTGCGAGACTCCATGGAGGGCTCTGCCCACAAGGGGTCCATGAAGAAGCGGCCTTTTCTATTCCACCATGGCTTATGTCCACGAAGGACTAGCATCACTCAGGGTAGATCTTCACGAAGTAGGCGATCTCCTTGCCCTTACAAACTTCCTTGTTCAACTCCACAACATGAAGTAGGAGGCTCCCAAGCAACATCTTACCAATCTAGGAGGCACCACCCTCCAAAAGATAATAGATGCGGTAGAACGATGAACTTCTTGCTCTTGTGCTTCAAAAGATAGTCTCCTCAACACTCAATCATTCTCTCACACATTCAGCATGGGTAGGAGAGATTGATTTGGTGGAAAGAAACTTGTGGAGGCTAGAGATCAAGTTTCAAATGGATGGATTGGAATATCTTGATGTCAACACATGAGTAGGTGGCTCTCTCTTAGAAACATGTATATGGCAAGTGTGTGTATTCTGAGTGCTTCCTCTACGAATGAGAGGTCGTGGTGGGGGTATATATAGGCATCTCCCGAAATCCAACTGTTGCAACATTATTGTCCAACTCGATGACACCAAAATGAATCTCGATGGTATCGAGTTGCAGTAAATGGGGCAACTTATGAATTCTTGGTGAGATCGATATATGAATCTCAGTGGTACCAATACGATGACCAAGGGCACTTTCCAAATCTCGGTGGTACTGATTTCAATTACGGAAATTCCGATTCTTGAAACAGAGATACGAGGAAGTTGGTCACTGTCTTTCAGTGGCACCAATACGAAAGTTGGTGGTACCGAGAGATTAGGGTTTGGCCAAGGATCTATCACTCAGAAAATTGGTAGGGCCGAATGGAAAAACTTGGTGTCGCTGATTTTTTTTTGTACGCTTTGGACAGAGAATTTGTGAGAGAAATGTTGAGTATTTTTGGGGGCTATTGTTGGAAATATTCCCTAGTGGCAATAATAAAGTAGTTATTATTATATTTCCTTGTACAAGATAATCGTTTATAATCCATGCTAGAATTGTATTAAATGGAAACTCAAATACATGTGTGGATACATAGACAACACACTGTCCCTAGTAGGCCTCTAGTTGACTAGCTCATTGATCAAAGATGGTTAAGATTTCCTAGCCATAGATGTCGTGGGTATAAGCCTGACAGTAGATGAGTAGGGTACGAAAGTAGAGGGCAGAGTCCTAGCTACGACAAGGTTGTATGAGTTCAGGCCCCTCTGCGGTGGAGGTAACAGCCCTACGTCTTAGTGCTCTGGAGCTTTTGTGTCGAGTGGAATACAAGTGTTACAGAATGCGAACCCTTGTGCCAGAGGGGAGGGATGGCTTATATAGAGTGCACATCCCCTCATAAGTGTCCAGCCGTCAAGGGTGCAATAAGTGAGATTAAATGCATACGTTACATGTAACGTATGTCATAAATGACTATAACTACAGTAGTCTAACGTATGACCATTAGCCTCGCTGAGGTGGCTTCTGGCCTTCTGTGTCGACTCGCTTCTGGTCTTCACCGAGTGGAATCCATTTGTCGAGTATAAGATGATCTTCCGAGTGATTTTCTGCCGAGTGATCTTACGACGCTTAACGCGATGTGAACGAGTGACTTGACCTTCTTCCCTGGGATCACTCTGTGAAATTGCATATTGCTCTCGCTGAGTTTGGACATCGGAATGCCCATCCCCTTGAGAGTGTCGGCGTATATGATGTTCAAGCCACTCCCTCCGTCCATCAACACCTTGCGGAGCCGAACTCCTTCAACCACTGGATGGACAACAAGAGTCTGACGTCCCGGGGTGGGTACATGGGTCGGATGATCTGACTGGTGAAAGGTGATAGGAGTCTGGGACCACTTGAGATATGTTGGGGTGGAAGGAGCTGCCATGTTGACCTCTCGGTTGACCACTTTCAGTCGACTCTTGCTTTCGACGTCAGCAAAGATCATCAGAGTGACATGGACCTTGCAAAAAGGGTGTTTTTGGTCGTCGTCTTCCTTCTCTTGGTCTTTCTCACTCGACTGATCATCTCCGAATTTCTGGATCAACAGACGACACTATTGAGTGGTATGCTTAGGCACTATAGTGTTGCCTTCTTCATCTATTTTCGTGTGGATTCCACACGGCTGATCAAGGATATCGGGCCCTGACTGCTTTTTGAATTTCTTGGGGCGGGATTGACTCTTGGCCTTTCCCTTGAACTTTCCTGCTCCCAGAGCGGCTGCTTTTGCCGGCGGTGTGCGCTCCACCTTCTTCTTGTGCTTTCGGTTGGAATTGGCATCTCCGTCAACTGCCTTGCCCTTGCCATTGCGAAGGCGATCTTCTTCTTACCCATTGGCATAGAGGGTTGCTATCTCCATCATCTTGCTCACGGATATGTCTCCTATCCGACCGAACTTCAAGTACAGCTCTCGGTACCTGACGCCTGCTTTGAAAGCTCAGATTGCCTGATGCTCGGTGACATTCTCCACTGTGTGGTGGAGAGTGGTACAGCGCTGAATGAAATCGCGCAAAGACTCACTCGGCTTCTGGATACAATGATGTAGCTCAAAGAGACTAGCGGGGCGCTTGCAGGTGCCCTCAAAGGTCTTGATGAACACTCGGGCCAAATCTGCCCAGCAGTATATGCTTGAAGGAGCCAATTGATTCAGCCAAGCACGGGCCGAACCATCTAGCATCAGGGGCAAGTGCTTCATTGCGACGTTGTCATTGCCGCCGCCGATCTGAACAGCCACTCGGTAATCATCTAGCCATGTTTCTGGCTTGGATTCTCCAGTGAACTTGCTTATTCCGGCCGCCAACCTGAAGTTGGGGGCAATATCAACGAAGAGGATTGCTCGGCTAAAACACTCGGGGCCGGAGATGACAGAGCCACTTCCACTCAGACGATCACTATCGTATCCATCACGGTGGGCTCGGCCTCTATCAACCCTTTTCTGAGTGAGGTAGTCCCTTACGTCATGCCTTTGGTCGCGTTCATCGCCCACTGATCACCTTTCATTGTTGCGCTGGGGCGCGTACGAACCACTCTGTGGAGGAGAGCGCGAGCGATGGCGATCTTCGCGATTGAACCGGGGGGGGGGGGGGTGGGAAGCGGATTCCGCCCCTGGTCTCTGTATCGATATTCTCGACGATCTCCTCCTCTGCGATGCTGGGGAGAACCCGGGCTATAAACCGACCGAACAGTATCTGCTCAAACAGAGTTGTTGTGCAGTATGTTGTAAGACTGAGAAACAGCGGAATTCTGCTGCTGCGCTGCCTATAACAGGGCACAGATCTGCTCGAAACCTTTGTCCGCTTCTCAATTTGATGGTTGGATGGAGTCTGCTATCCTCGCGGCCGCAACCAAGTTGAGGATGGCGTGCGGAATACCTTGATGTTCTTATGATGAGAACGCCGACCAGACGCTGGAGGGCGCGGATGATGACGTGCACCAGAAGCCACTCTGGTTTCCCGCTTGTCCCGATTGGTCCTTGGCGGGCTCTCGTGTGAGCCGGCCATGAAGATCTCCGCCACAGGGCTGCAACTCTCGCACTCGGAAGAAGAGCCAGACGGATATGACACCGAGTGGGAGGCATCATACGGAGGTGTAAGGTTCGATGGCCGCCACCTGCGGCGAAGACGCTTGACGCGCGAGTGCATGACGCACCAAGTGCTGGAGCCGCGAGCGGCCGAATCGCTTGTTGCGACGCGCGATGGGTAGCACAGTCGACGGCGGAGTCGACGGTTGGCAAAGAAAAACTTTGCAGGAACTAGCGCGAAAGAACGTTGCTCCGCAGACTGGAAGCGCCTCCCGAAGCCATGCCGAATCGTCGGCGATGAAAACGAGTGTGCCGAAAACAATCTCATGACCCAAGCACAAATCGCTGCCGGAAGACATGGTGAAGGAGAAAATACGCAAACTTGCTGGAAGTCGCCTAGTGGGCGCCAACTGTCGTGGGTATAAGCCTCACAGTAGATGAGTAGGGTACAAAAGTAGAGGGCAGAGTCCTAGCTACGGCAAGGTTGTATGAGTTCAGGCCCCTCTGCGGTGGAGGTAACAACCCTATGTCTCAGTGTTGTGGAGCTTTTGTGCCGAGTGGAATACATGTGTTCAGAATGCGAACCCTTGTGCTAGATGGGAGGGATGGCTTATATAGAGTGCGCAGCCCCTCATAATGTCCAGCCTTCAAGGGTGCAATAAGTGATATTAAATGCATACATTAGAGGTAACGTATGCCATAAATGACTATAACTACAGTAGTCTAACGTATGACCGTTAGCCTCACTGAGGTGGCTTCTGGCCTTCTGTGTCGACTGGCTTTTGGTCTTCACCGAGTGGAATCCAGTCGTCAAGTATAAGATGATCTTCCGAGTGATTTTCTACTGAGTGGACAAGAGGTTGTCTTAATCCAGTCGGTAGGTATCTTGTGACCTTTAAGCTAATAATGAGGTGCCCTTGGGTAGGACTTATAGGTCAGGCCTATGACCCTACCCTAGGGCTATAACCCCATCATTAGCCCCCGAATGGTTCGAGGTTCGAGTGGTGAAGGTGTATCTGTAAATCTTGATATAGCAGACTGAGTTTGAATGCCCTTCGAAGTTTTGCCGAATTGGATGTCGATTGTAATCTTCGTCATTCACCTTGATCACTTCTGCTTGGTACAAAATGTCTAAGTGAATTTGAAGATCCGAGTGAGCAAGCGAATCAGCGCGTCTGACAGGATCTTCTGATGTGACCAGTCAGCCTGTCAGCTCCGGATTTTCCGGGATTTGAAAATTTCGGTTGCCGCACGTTACGCGGCAATGACGTCATCCCTATCAAGTGGATCCCATCGCCTCGATTCCCGCACCTCGATCTCCGCCACGTATCTCGTGGTGGCCTGTGAAGGGATAAGTTGAGGGCCAACTTGCTAGTGACCTAGTCGGTTGGTCATAAAAGCCTCCAACACTAGGGTTTGGAATGCCATCGTCTTCTTCCTCTCCTCTACTCTTCCTTCTCCTTAGCCATCAATGCAAACCGAAGCAACCAATCTCACCGCTGCCACTATGACGGAAGGGTAAACCAGCAAGCTGGAGAAAGCAAAGAAGAAGGGCGGCGCCAAGTCCAAGGAGCAGGCTCTGCTGCCGGGCTGGATCCAGGGGGATTTCCTCCCGTCTACTGTGCGGAAGGAGGATCTCCTCGACCTCGTCGAGCATGGCATGCTGGCAGACAAGTCTTGGAGGCTTCTTGGAGATGAGGTCGAGCCCGAGCCGCGAGAGGGAGAGCGGGTCCTCCTCCTGACCCACATCGAAAGAGGTTTCTCTGTGCCACCCCATCCTTTCATTCGGGGGTTCCTGAACTTCTTTGGGGCGCAGTTCCATCACTTTCCTCTGACTGCCATCGCCCACCTTTCTCGCTTTATCACCTTATGTGAGTGTTTCTTGGGGTGTCCTCTTCACTGGGGACTCTTTAAATCTATCTTCCCCGTGCTTTCTCAGTCGGTGAAGAAAGTCAATCCGACTGATGACAAGACCCATGTCATCCAGTTGTGTGGGGGCTTAGGACTTCAAAAGAGAGCCAAAAGTAGCTATCCTGCCATGACCTTTCCCGAGTCGATTCGCAACTGGCAAGCCACTTGGTTCTAGTGTAATGATGTCGCTTGCTCGAATATGTCGAGTGGACTCCCTCCCTTTACTTTAGATCCACCGAGTGCTCCGAGGACATTAGTGTCGACAAAGGAGGAGAAAGCCCAGGTGGATCCTTTAGTCAAAGCGCCGATTGGTCTGGTCCACAACGGAATGATAGGAATGGATCTGTTAGAGACCTTCCTTGGCAGACGCATCCAACCTCTCCAAGCTCGGGACCACACTATGTGGCATTACACTAGCCCTAAAGACTCCATTCGGTCTCATCCCGAGGAAGTGGATGAAGACACGACAGCGAAGTGGATCCGTGGAATAGCTGGTCCTTGTGATAATCCGATGGGGGCGAAGAGGGTTCTGCCCTTGTCTGCTCAAAACCCGCCAAGAAATGAGGTTAGTTCTGCTTTGTTGAATATTTTTGCGTTCAAACCGAGTGTTTGCAATTTCCTTGTCGATTGAGCTTGTGGATTGCATCTTGCAGGCATGGACGAACTTGCATTCTCCGATACCGAATGGCAACACACTTGATTTCAAGGAGGGGAGCATGGAGGATAGCGCGAGAGCGAGGACTATGTCGAAGACAGGAAAGAGACCGAGGAGGAGGAGGAGTTGGAGGAAAGCGAGGAGGTGGACTTGTCTCCTTCTCACCACGAGCCCCGGTCCAAGATGCGTCACGATCTTGCGGGCACTCCGAGCAAGCCTTTGGTGTCGAGTGGCAGGGGTGCCAATCGCATCAGGGGATCGTCTGGCGAACCAGTGGAGCAGCCCGCAAAGGTGTCTAAGCCCAGCGGACCCAAGCCTCGGAAGGCTCTGCCTAGAATGAGGATTGCCGTGCCAGTCGCCTCTGTGTAAGTACTTGCCCTTCTCTTATCCGAGTGAACTTTTCTTATTGATGATGACCGAATGGAATTACATTGACAGAGATGCTACCTCTATAACGTCGATGCCGTGAGGGGGCGAAGACCCCATGGAGGTTGACACCGCGAACGCAACCACTTCACAGCTAGGTATTACTGATTTTTCACTCTATGTTACTCTTCCATGTGTATGATTTTCTGGTCGTAACTTTTGGTGTTTCTGTTTGCCAGCCCCGCCTCCAACAGAGGTCATCCAACTGGATGATGATGATCAAAGACAACCTGCTGCTGAGGTGGAACCCATTGTGTGTGAGGTTCCTGTGGCGGAGATGCCTGTAGCGAGTGCTCCGCCTGTCAGTTCGGTTGTTGTCACCACAACGCCGACTGGATTACAATCGGGCGCTCCCGTTGTTTCTGCTGCAGCCTCGGGATAGATGTCGCCCACCACCATGTACACAATGCATCGTATCCATGAAGATCAGACTGGTGCCTCCAAGGAGGCTATGATCCAGGCAGAGATGATGATGCAACAAGCATAAGGAGCCTATGACGCCATCGTCTCGGTGTACAACAACAGCGTGGTGCTCCAAGAAAACGTCCGAGTAAGTGCGACAGTAAGTTTGAATTCCGACTCACACCTAGTGGGTGTTTTTGTAAAAATATCTTTGTTTTATTTGCGTTCCAGTGGGTTAGTGAACCCACTGGGTGTAGTACCGGAGACCGTTGTCGAGTGCTTGCACTGGTAGGGGTCTTAATCAGTAGAGACTTTTCCTTTTTGTTGATCACAATCAACCAGAGCTGATCTGGTTGAGTTTTGAATCCAGTGGGGGCACGCTAAGTGCACCCACTGGGTGTAGTCCCCGAGACTATTATTAGTCGGTAGTGAATGATAATAGTCCGAAGTACTTGAGTGTATAATATTTTTGGCTCGTGAGGACTGACCTGATCGAGTGACAAGTCAATGGGGTCACGCCGAGTGAACCCACTGGGTGTAGTCCCCGAGACCGCTGTCGAGTGCTTGCATCGGGAGGGGTCTGCTCGGAAACATATCTTGTCCTTCAATCGAATGAAGTTTTTATCACTCGGAAGTGAATTTACTTTGACCATATATCAGTCGGAAGTGAGATATATGTCGACTGATGTTTGTCTTCTGACTCTTTCAGAAAGCTTGTGAAGTAGGTTCTACGTATGTTACCTTGGCTGCAGAAAAGACTCAACTGGATGCGAACCTGGAGGCGGCTACAAATGAAGTAGCTGCTTTGAAGAAAACACTGGAGGAGAAGGACAGAGCATTGGTGGAGGCTCAGCCAACCAGTAAGAGCTTGCAGGTGGAGGTGGAGAAAATGCTGAAAGAGCGAATGAAGTGGATGAACCAGTTGAAGGATATGAGCAAGAGGGCGAATGCTCAAGAAAAATACGTGGGAGACTTTGCCACCAAGATGCTAGAGTTACTCACTGGTAAATGTCTTGTCGAGTGAATCTTGCAATTGATTGTGTGTTACTTTGTTGATGACCTTGAAACTTCTCCCCCACGGAATTCTGTCAAGACTTGGGGAAGGAGACTGAGGAGGTCGAGCCCTTGCTCGACCCAATCAATACTCCACTCGGTGATGGACCAGCTCTGAATCTGTTCCGTATGAACTCCCGACTGATAAAGGTGGAGAAGTATGTCACGCAACTGAGGGCAGCTGTGAGCAAGATCGACAAGGAGCTATGGCCAGAGGATGATCTCCAACATGACCTAGAGGCAATGATGACTCGAATGGAGCAGATTCCTCAGCGGGTTCAAGCGTGGAAGAAGTCTGCTGCTCGGTGTGGGGCTGACATGGCTTTGTCACTCGTCAGGGTCCATTGTAAGGAGACTCTGGAGGAGAAGCTGAAGGCGCTGAAGCTTGCAAGCACCAAGAAGCTTCGGTTTGAAGACTTCATGGAGACCTTCATTGATACTGCAACCCGCAACGCCGACGTCATCGACCTCGACACCTTCGTGGAACCGACCAGTCCAGGTGACACTACTGGAATCTGCTGGTTTGCCGAAGGCTAGAGCTGACGGCAAAGGAGAGTTTAACGGACGGCAAAGGCTTTGCCGTCAGTGTGCTGTCGACAAAGGAACCGGCCAAGATTTTATCGGCAATCACCTTCTTTGCCGTCAGCTGAAGGTCGGCAGACGGCAAAGACTTTGCCATCAGCTTTGTGGCACGGGCTGACAGCAAAGAGCAATGGCGGCAACGGCGCAGACCGAGCCCCGTTAGAAGGTTAACGACAGGCTTTGCCCACAGCCGTAGCAAAGCTGACGGCAAAGCCGAAACCCTCGGTCCCCTGTGTCCCCTCTTTGCCCACAGCCGTAGCAAAGCTGACGGCAACGCTGAAAACCTCGGTCCCCTTGGTCCCCTCTTTGCCGACAGCTGGAGCACAGCTGACGGCAAAGCCGAAAATCTGGGAAAATTTGGTATTCCCAGAGTTGCCAGGATACACAGGCTGCCGCCACGTGTCTTCTTTGCCGTCAGTCCACCGACGACAAAGCCGTTGCCGTCAGTAAGCTGTAGGCAAAGACCCTCTCTGTTTATTTTCATATTTGTTTTCTGTTAATTCCGTGCATTTGCAAAACATAGATACAAACAACAACATATATATATTTGCCCAGCCCCTAAACAACACCACAAGTGCATCACAAAGTGCAAACGGCACAACACAAGTGCATCACAAAGTGCAAACATCACGAATATATGTAATTGAAGTGCAAACAAGATCACAAAGTATTACAAAGCATCACAAGTGCATCCGCAAATACAAGTGCATTACAAAGTTCATCTAAGACTACACAAGTGCATTACAAAGTCCCTCGAGCATCCATCCATATGCCATGCTACTTTATCAAAATTTACATAATGAGAAAGAAGTTAGAAGAAGAATACAATAAGAAAGAAGTTATCTAAATTAATCTAAGCAATTAGAAGAAGAAGTGGAAGAAGAAGAAGAAGAAGAAGAAGAAGTGGAAGAAGAAGAAGAAGAAGAACAAGAAGAAGAAGAACAAGAAGAAGAAGAACAAGAAGAAGATGGAGAAAAAGAAAGAAGAGAAGTTATCTTTTTCTCCTCTTTCTTCTTCTCTTATTTATTCATCTCTTGTTTGTTCTTCTCTTCTGGTTTCTTTTAAAACTTCCTAAACTAATTATGTCATTTTTGAGCTCTAATATCAACTAGAATTTACTAAGCTAACTAAAGCATGGCTAATATCAACTAGAATTTACTAAGCTAACTAAAGCATGGCATAATCTAAGTTGATCTAAACAATAAGAAGAATAAGAAGGAGAGGAATAACTTACCGAATGCCAAAAAATGGAGGAGAAGCTCCATCTCCGTTGGTCGCTGGGTTGGTAGGGCTCTCACCAGGAGAAGTAAAGGGATCGTGGGATTCAACTCTGGAATGATGCTGCAACAAGGCAAGAGTTAAAATATGTGGTTAGCACGGCGACAGACAATGGTATAAGACCGTGCAAGGTTGGTCATTGAAAGGGAACTCACCGTTCCCACCGGAGAAGGCATCGGTGGAGGGGGCGGCAAACCTTGCTTCTCACACATAGCCTGCAAATTAGTTTTCGAGGAGTCAAAGAAATAGCCTTGTTGCGTCTCACACATAGCCTTGCTTCTCACACAACTGACTTACCGCAACGAAGTCGTGCATGGCCTTCGCATGGGCATTATTGCGTGCCCTCTCCTCCTCAAGCAACCTATGCGTATTCCGGTCCCTCTCCTCCAACAAGAGCCTGGTGGCCTCCCTCTCCTTCATAAGTGCGGCCTGCAACCACTCCTCAAAAGGAATTTTCATCATCCATCCAGGGACAAAAGAACGAAAGAAATAATGAATAAAACTAACCTCGATGGCAAGATCAACTGGCCTCGCGCGTTGCCGTATTACAGGAGTGGAGCTCGTTTGCCTCGCCTTGATCTGAGATAGAGTCTCAGTGATAGGGACGAAGCCATCACACATGGCCAGCGTGCCATGACTCTTACCGCCACCAGAGATCATCAACGCCTCTGGATCGATAGGATTCTGGCTTAGGTCAAAGTCAGGCCCGCGCAGTTGTTTGACCACCTTAGAATAAGACGTCATCTTGTTGTAGGCGGACAGGCTTGTGTACGCCGACAGCCCGTCCCCCTCAGAATATGCCTTCGCCGTCTTGTACGAGCCCTTATGGGCCATGCTAAATGCGACGTATCCCTGAGGCTCGGGCTGGTTATTGTGTTTGGCCTACATGAAAAGACAACGAATTAGTACAACAAAAATCATGAACGAATGAATTATTGATGAAACAAAACAAGGCACACATACCCATTTTTTGGCGTATTGCTTGATGTTGGAATTGCCTTGGTGGTGTGGCACACTAACCAATTGGGCACGACGGTCCTTGGCCATAGTGTGGGTGCTCAACCAAGCCTCTGTGCACCACCTGTCCACTATCATCTCCCAACAATCCATCTTATCCGCCAACCATCTCGGGGGCACCTATGAATGTAAGTTAATGAAGAATGAAACTAAGTATTATAACTAAATAGACCTAACTAGCCCTAAGAATTGATCTTTGGAATGTACATACCTCCATGTAATCGGTCTTATCAAGGTAAATCTTTCGACATTCAGTCTTTGTCTTCGGCTCCCCTTGCTTGGCGTACCAATCTCGAACAGCCTAAACACGCAACTCGTGCCTCGTGTTATTCAATAAACTCTTGCACTCTTTCACGAGGTTCTTCTTGGCCGCCTCCTCCGTCCCCTCCTCGACCCTAAAGTAACTATGCAATTATGCCAAATAGATGCACAGATGAATAGTGAAATGATTTGGAAGGAAATAACAATATATAACATTGTATACTTTTTATTGGGTAAAATAATAGTTACCCAAAAATCAGCCAACACCTTGTCGGCCACGCTCACGCAAACAACACCATTGACATGTGTGTTTTCTGGGAGCAGAGCGGCTTGGTAGTGCTCCCACTTGAGTCCTGGCTCGGGAACCATACCCTCACCGGGCAACTGCACTATCCCGGGGAAGTGCTCCCTAAGTAAAGCACCAAGGAGGCAGTTTGGATTCCGGGTATTCTTCGGGTAATCCCACCCCCTACATAATGATAAGGCAAAGACATTAGCTACTTGGTGAAATATAATGATATAAGGTACACAATATATATCAACTTACTTCTCGCCATCTGGCTTAATGAACGCCCTGTGCTGCAACTCCAATCGGTCTGGAACTCGTGTCATACCACGTTGGTAGACTGACTTGCTGGCAGCCCCCTCAGCCTCTGCCTCAGCCCCTCCGCCTCAGCCTCCGCCTCAGCACCCTCCGCCTCAGCCTCCGCCTCAGCCCCCTGCATCGGTGTGTGCTCCTCGACGGGAGGATCCCGCACCGGTGACACCCTTGTCTGCAAGGGTGAAGTGGCTGAGACAGAAGTAGCCGAGGGTGGTGGCGACTGGCTCCTATCATGCAGCCTCCCTCTCCCACGACCACGTCCTCTACCTCTCTTCTTTCCTACGCCTCTCCCACGGGGCTCCTCGGCAAAGCTCTGCAACAAAGTTCTCCGTAGCTGCCCAGGTGCTATCCTCAACTTATCCCCGCCTGCCATGTCTCACCACCTGTAACGATAAATAGTTAAATAATTAGTACAAATTCAAGGACAATAATTAAATGAACAATAATAAATACATGAATAATTCAACTAATAATTGAATAATTAAACAACAATGTTTGGATGCATATAAAGTACTAATAGTCTGGATCATATGTCTCTTCTCCATGGTCAATTGAAGCAAAATCATCATCAATATCACACGTGTCGTCATGACTGATATCGTCATCGGGTTCAGGGACATCATGTGGAAGGCCTTTTTGTAACCGATCAAGCATTGATAGCTCATAGGCATTGGTAACTTCTTCTACTTCTACTTCTTCCTCATCATCACGTGAGTCTTGTTCCTCCGTGCTCAGGGTGGACGTAGAGCAGTTTCGGGTACGACGTCTGACGCCACGTGATTCTTGGAAGAATTCTCCATCATATGTTATTGGGTCCATTTGAGGTTCATAATCGTCTTCATTTGGGGGAGGTGGTCTAAGATGTGGCGGCACATCGAATAGGACATACCAACCTTCCAGGTTCTTAACACTTTGACGACAATATGGCAGATAGAAAACTTGGGTGGCCTGTTGAGCCACAATATAGACATGGGCACTGCTTAACTGCCTGTCTTGTCGAATTTTGACAATCCCAAGATGTTCATGAGTCCGTCTTGGCTTAGTTGGATCGAACCAATGACATTTTAACACGACAACGTTCGGAGGATTTTCACCATAATAATGAAGTTCGTAGACTTCTTCAAGTCTTCCATAATACTCGACACCTCCCTCGCCTATAGCAGAGACACCAGAATTGTTTGTTTTTCGACCGGGCATTGAAAGCTCTTTGCTAGCAGTACGAAAGCGATACCCGTTGATGTCGTACTTCTGAAATGTACGGATCTTAAAGTCAAAACCATTAGCTATTTGTCTCAATTCATCGTCGACTTGCTCATCTGAATTAGCCTAGAAGTTAAGAAAAGATAGAATTTGGTGTGTTACTCATGAGTAATAGCAACAAAGGAAATCACTTATTATATATAAGGGAGGTACCGTTTTTTGAACCAAGAGATGAAACCGGGATAGCCGCCTCCTGTCTTTTCAAGAAGTTCATACTCGAGAATGGATTCTTTTTCGATTGCAACACCATTCGAGAATTGTTCGACGTATCGACTGTATCAATTAATAATAGTTGTTAGACACAAAACTTGTTAAAAGTTGCAAAACAATGTACAGAGCACTTACTCGATGTATGGCCGAACTTCTGTTAAGTTGTTCAATATATACATCGTTAGTGTGCGCCACTCCTCGACACATAGCAACTTTGGTTTTCCCACACCAGAAGGTGCGAGCTTCCCTTTGAAGAGGCTGAGATTGGATTCACGTCGTTTGGGGTCGCCCAGATTGTACTGAGGCTTTGGATTATGCAAGTTGTGCATAGTGGCATCATAGTGTGCTGTTACGAAGTTTGCCACCTCCTCGGTAATGAACGCCTCGGCCATCGATGCTTCAATTCTACGTTTATTTTTACATTTTCCTCGAAGTGTCTTCTGCAATCTTTCAGTTGCGTAGCACCAACGATTTTGCATAGGGCCACCCAATCTTGCCTCGGTTGGGAGATGCAAAATGATGTGTTGCATTGGATTAAAGAAGCCCGGTGGAAAAATCTTCTCTAACTTGCAAAGCAACTCAGGCGCCAACTCTTCCATGTCATCTATCAAGGCACGCGACAACTCTTTAGCACAAAGAACACGGAAGAAATAGCTCAACTCGGCCAATACTAGCCATTCAGCCTCGGGGATATAGCCGCACAACATCACCGGCATTATCCGCTCAAGCCATATGTGCCAATCATGACTCTTGAGCCCAAAATTTTTCATTTTTTCAATGGTCGCTCCCCTCGCTAGATTCGCAGCATACCCATCGGGGAACAACAACTTTTTTTTACCCACAAGAGGATTTCCCTTATTGCTCCCTTCTCAAGATTGTACCAGGCAGGTTGTTTGGACGAATTTTTTCTTCCTTTTGGTTCTCGCATGTTTAGTGATGGCCTATCACATAGAGTTTCCTGGTCAACTCTAGCCTTTGTATTATCTTTGCCCTTATCAGTGCCGAAAATGTGCCAAGAAGGGCCTCGGCGATATTCTTTTCAGTGTGCATCATGTCAATGTTGTGTGGAAGTAAGAGGTCTTCGAAGTAGGGGAGATCCCAGATGCATGGCCTGTGGGTCCAGGCCCGTTCCTCATTATAACCCAAGAAATACCCTGGACGGTTTGGATGAGGCTCCATAGATTTTAACTGTTCATTAATTTGTGCCCCCGTCAACGCAGGTGGTGCTGAGTGTTTGACAACTTTACCTTTCATGAAATTCTTCTTGTCTTTTCTGAATGGATGGTCCATAGGCAAGAACTGTCTATGCAAGTCAAAGCAGGAATACTTCCCACCCGCCGGCAACCAATGAAACTTAAGAGCTGCCTTGCATTGTGGGCATGGGAACCTTCCATGCACACACCAGGCAATGAAAAGCGCAAATGCCGGCAGATCATGCAACGAGTATTGGTACCAAACATACATTTGAAAGTTCTCTTTCTTAGCTGCATCGTATGTGTTGACCCCATTCACCCAAGCTTCTTTCAAGTCATCCATCAGCGGTTGCATGTACACACTCATATTCTTCCCCGGGTAGTTTGGCCCTGGAACTATAAACGTTAGAAATATGTGCTTTCTTTGCATAATGGATGATGGTGGAAGATTGAGGGGAATGACAAATACGGGCCAGCAACTATATTGGGTAGCCGTCATACCAAAAGGATTGAACCCATCGAGGCTGATGGCGATTCGACAATTCCTTGGTTCTTTAGCTTTTTCCTTATGTATACTATCGAATTCCTTCCATGCGTCACCATCTGAAGGGTGTACCAACATCAGAACTCCGTGTTCATCTAATTCTTTCCTAATTCCATGTTTGTGCCATGTCATCTGTTTTGCTGTTTCTTCGAGCATGTAAAGTCGTTGAAGTCTTGGTAGGACCGGCAGATACCGTAGGACACTCACGGGGATTTTCCTCTGCTTCTTCTAACCTTCACCATTTTCTACATCAACATATCTGGAGGACTTGCAAAATGGACAATATGTTTCGTCCGCATACTCTTTCCTAAATAAGGCACATCCCTTCTCACAAGCATGTATCTGCTCATACGACATCTTGAGTGCACTAAGGATTTTGTCTGACTCATATAGGTTTGAAGGCATAATATGACCTTCTGGTAGAAAGTGCCCAAATAGGGCCATCACTGAGTCAAACAGGTCTCTTCCAATGTTGAATTGGGCTTTCAGAGCCATTACTTGTGCGATGGAATCTAGCTGAGAAATCTTAGTGTGCTCGTGAAGAGGACGTTTTGAAGACTCCAACATGGCATAGAAGGCTTTGGCGGATTCCTCCATCTCTTCGTCCTTGTTCCGAGCATCATCAAAGTCATTCACCATGTCTTCAATCCCTGTACTATAATCATCGGTGCGCCGACGCAACACCTCGTCTCTGTTACGTTGGGCCGACTCACCATGAAATGTTCACAAGGTATAGCCGGGAGTAAAACCACGCATCTGCAGGTGTTTACCCATTACATCCTTTGTCTGTCGCGAATAATTCTTGCACTTAGTGCAGGGGCACCATGTTTTTGGCTGGCCTTTAGAAAATGCCGTTTCCACGAATTCATATGTTTTGCTCAACCATTCATCGGTCATATCTCCCTGACTATGGTGACCGGTGTACATCCATTCACGATGAGTCATTCTGGCAAGATAGCTACATAGTATCCACATATAAAACAATATAAATTATCAGTTCATCAAGTATGTTAAATTAATTATGGCCATTTTTTAATCATGGTTAATACATTGGGATGCACGGCATGCACACCTACCAGCTACTAGGTAAAGATGGGTCCTAATCCCACCCGAGTATGTGTAGATTGGGTCATTTCCCCATGCTCTGCTCCCGACCCAATGCAAAATTTCGGCAGCACCTCCCCGCTGTTCTCCTGATACACGTATCGACAACTAACAGAGAGGATGTGTACCCGGAGAACAACAAGGAGGAGCTGTCGAAACTCTGCATGGGATCCGGAGCAAAGCGTGGGAAACAACCCAATCTACACATACCCGGGCTGTCCATGGATAATGTTGGACAATTCGAAAGAATCACCGTTATAAATATGCAAATGCATGCATATTTATGACAGGAACCCTTTCGAACGGGAGACGCATATTGGTTATGCAACAACTTTGCATTTTAATACTAAAAATACCTAGCTAGATAGTGTCATCAGCACGAAGGCCGGAAGAGAGCAAAATAAAGGGGGTGGAGGAGGAGTTAACAAATGTGCTCACTTTCGAATGCAGGGGAGGTCGTCGAAAACCAAACCCTCGCGGAGAAGCTACTGCACATTTAAATGCACTCAATCAACACAAATACGCACTCGCGGTAATTAAGCTAACTAATACTAACATCTATTATTAATAATTTATTATTCAAGTTTTGTTACTCTTCTCTTCTTCTATTTCTTTTCTTCTTATTATTTTCTTTCTGTTGCTAACAGCTAGCTAACTAATACTAATAGCTAGCTGACTAATACTAACAGCTAGCTAACTAATACTTACATGTACTAACATCTATTGCTAACTAAAACTAACTAAAAATCTACCACTAAGTAATTTCTAACTAAATTTAACTAAAAATCCACTACTAACAGATCTAACTAAGGCCTCCTTTGATTTGAAGGATTTTTCATAGGAAAAACGCAGGAATGCAAATTCCATAGGATTTGCTACTGTAACGCAGGAATGCAAATTCCATAGGATTTCCTCTGTTTTTCAATCCTCAGTTTTACACATGCATTCCGATAGTTTTCCTACATTTTTCCTATTCCTATGTTTTTGCGATCCTGTAAATCTAAGAGGCCCTAACATAGAAAAAATAAACTAAAAAGGAAAAAAAGGGGGAGGAGGAGTTCACCGGCGAGTCCGGGCGGGGCTGGCACGGGGCGGCGGCAGGGCGGGGCTGGCGCGGGGCAGAGGCGAGTAGGGGCGGCGCGGGGCAAAGCCAGGTAGGGGCGGGCACGGGGCAGAGGCGAGTAGGGGCGGCGCAGGGTGGCACCAGCGAGTACGGGCGGGCGCGGGGCGGCACGGGGGCCGATGCCTCGGGGCGGGGCGATGGCGGGGCTGGCGTGGGGCGGCGCCGGCGAGTAAGGGCGGTGCGGGGCTGGCGGCGGGGCCGATGCCTCGGGCGTGGGTCGACAACAGCAACGGGTCGAGAGAGCAGGGTGGGAGAGGTGAGAGAGAAGAGGGGTTAGGTCGTGGCCTGCACGGGGGGATAACGACCCGACTATGCCGTCAGCTGGCTGTCGGCAAAGACAGCCGTTAGGCTTTGCCGTCAGCTGGCTGTTGGCGTAGACGGCTCCCGTTAAGCCGTGGTCGAACGTGGGACCGATAACCTCCCTATGCCGTTAGCCGCCCTTTGCCGTCAGCTGGCTGACGGCAAAGGTAGAGTGGACGGCATAGAGTTTCTATGCCGTCAGCCGCGCCTATGCCGTCAGCACTATTTTCGGCTGAGGGTAAAGCCTCTATGCCGTCAGCCCCGTGAAAATGCTGATGGCAAAGCCAAAAGCTGTCGGCAAATTAGGTTTTTCCAGTAGTGTGAGCCGTGAGGAAGTCGAACACTCGTGAGAAAAAAAAATCCTCAGTATGCCGAGTGATTCTGCAAACACTTTAAACTTCGTTCGGGTAATAACCCAAGTGCTTTTGTCCTGTGCGGATAACCTTGATCTGCGTCGGGTATCATTGATGTGCTTGTTTCGACAGAATTTGAGTTTATCTTTGTCGAATGAACTTTTATTTTTGGGGATACTCTGGGCATACGCAAAGTCTTCCCACCTAAGAGAAGCTTGATTCGCAGTTGGGTTGGGGCCAACGGAAGTCTCATTCGCAGTTGGGCGGGGTTTCGTCACTTAGCCGAATCTGGTTCGCAGATAAGTCTCCGAGTGTGAGGGTAGCTCTCCACTCGAAGAAGTTTTTTAACATAGGCGAATTTGGTTCGCGACTAAGCCCCTGAGTGAGAGGGTAGCTCTTCACTCGGAAAAGTTTTCTAACTTTGGCGAATCTGGTTCGCGACTAAGCCCCCGAGTGAGAGGGTGATACATCTCCAACGTATCTACTTTTCTGAACTCTTTTGCCCTTGTTTTGGACTCTAACTTGCATGATTTGAATGGAACTAACCCGAACTAACGTTGTTTTCACCAGAATTGCCATGGTGTTGTTTTTGTGCAGAAATAAAAGTTCTCGAAATGTCCTGAAATTTACGAAGAATTTTTCTAGAATAAAAGAAAAATACCTGCGCAAAGATCCACCTGAGGGGGCGTGCCAGTGGGCCACAAGCCCACAAGCCGCGGCCACCCCCTAGGCCGCGCCGTGAGTGCATGTGGGGCCCACGTGGCACCACCGCCCCCAAACTCAGTTCTATATCTTCCGTCTCGCCCGGAAAAAATCGAAGAGAAGGTTTCATCGCGTTTTACGATACGGAGGCACTGCCACCTCCCGTTCTTCATCTCGAGGGCAGATCTGGAGTCCGTTCGGGGCTCCGGAGAGGGGAAATCGTCGCCATCGGCATCGTCAACCTTCCTCCATCGACAATTCCATGATGCTCTTCACCGTTCGTGAGTAATATCATCGTAGGCTTGTTGGACGGTGATGAGTTGGATGAGGTCTATCATGTAATCGAGTTAGTTTCGACGGGGATTGATCCCTAGTATCCACTATGTTCTAGATTGATGTTGCTACTACTTGGCTATGCTTAATGCTTGTCACTAGGGCCCGAGTGCCCTGATTTCAGATCTGAACCTATTATGTTGTCGCCAATATATGTGTGTTTTAGATCCTATCTTGCAAGCTGTAGTTACCTACTATGTGTTATGACCCGGCAACCCCGGAGTGACAATAGCCGGGACCACTCCCGGAGATGACCATAGTATGAGGAGTTCATGCATTCACCACGTGTTAATGCGTTGGTCGGGTTCTTTATTAAAAGGAGAACCTTAATATCCCGTAGTTTCCATTAGGACCCCGCTGCCATGGGAGGGATGGACAATAGATGTCATGCAAGTTCTTTTCCCTAAGCATGTATGACTACATACGGAATACATGCCTACATTAGATTGACGAGCGGGAGCTAGTTACATATCTCTCCGTGTTATAGCTGTTACATGATGAGTCACATCCGGCATACTCTTCCATCACCGATCCACTACCTACGAGTCTTTTACTACTGGTCCTTGCTACGTTATTTTGTCCAAGCTTGTTCCTTGCTATAGAAGGGATTGGGCCACTTTGCTGCTGCTGCTGTTACTCTGTTGCTACTGTTGTTACTCTGACGCTACTGCTGTTCCTTGCTACTTCGCTGTTACTTATTGCAAGATCCTTTTTCGTCTCCGTTGTCGGGGAAGAATAGTTCCCCGTCCACGTGCAACTTACTGGCGCCATTGATACAACATTTAGGAATAGTCTGACGTCAACAGTTCTGTTTCTGACACCGTTGCTATCATACTACTTTGCTACTAATACTTTGCTTGCAGACACTAATCTTTCAGGTGTGGTTGAATCTGATAAACTCAGCTGCTAATACTCGAGAATATTCTTTCGTTTCCCCTTGTGAGCGAATCAACAAATTTGGGTCAAATACTCTACCCTCGAAAACTGTTGCGAGCCCCTACACTTGTGGGTTATCAAGACCTTTTTCTGGCGCCGTTGCCGGGGAAGCACAGCTATATTCTTTGAGTCACTTGGGATTGACGTCTGCTAATCACTATGAGGAATCCTAAAGATCCAAGAACTAAAATCTTGCCTTCCACTACGAGGAGAGGTAAGAAACTGCCATCTAGCTCTGCATTTGATTCACCTTCAGTTTTGAGTAAGTTTGCGACATCACCTCCTGCTAGAAATCTTGATATGTCGCCTGTGCTTGATGATGCTACTTCTGCTGCCCATGATGCTATGCTTGATACTATGCCTGATGATGCTATGCTTGATACTATGCCTGATGATGCTATGCTTGATACTATGCCTGATGATGCTATGCTTGATTCTATGCCTGATGATGCTATGCTTGATACTATGCCTGCTATGCCTGATACTGCTTTACCACTAGGTGCATTCCTTGATGCACAAATTGCTAGAGTTGCTGCTAGACGTGATGATACTTCTGAAACTGCTGATACTATTGAAGTAGAACCTGCTACTATGCCTAAATTGCCTGTTATGCCTGATACACGCTATGTTATGGAGGGAGAGATAGCTCCGGACTTTCTTGTGTGTAAGGACAGCTATGATGTTGAGAAACTATTGCGCAAGTGGAAAGAAAAATCTCTGAATGCTAGGATGAAATACGACCCGAAGTTTGCTACTTCGCCTATCTTTGTGACCGATAAGGATTATGAATTCTCTGTTGATCCTGAGTTAATCACTCTGGTCGAATCTGATCCTTTTCACGATTATGAGTCTGAAACGGTTGTAGCCCATCTTACCAAACTGCACGATATAGCCACCCTATTCACTAGTGAGGAAAAGGTCCGCCATTACTATATCCTCAAGCTGTTTCCTTTCTCGCTAAAGGATGATGCTAAGACCTGGTTCACTTCTCTTGCTCCTGGTTGTGTGCGTAGCCCCTAGGATATGTTCTACTACTTCTCTGAAAAATATTTCCCTGCCCATAAGAAGCAAGCTGCCTTGCAGGAAGTATACAACTTTGCTCAAGCTGAAGAAGGGAGTCTCCCACAAATATGCAAGAAGCCAAGAAATCTATGTGAGAGAAAGGCATTAAATCTGAAGATGTCAAAATCTACCACCTATCGAAAATATCCATGCTCTCGATAACCCGATACAGGTAGTAGAAGTAAATTCTGTGTGTAGGTTTGATGAGAGTGATATTCCTTTTGATAAACCTGCTAGCTTATGCATGGATGAATTTGATAACTTCGTTGCCAAACAACAGAGTTTCAATGATTATGTTAGCAGACAATTGGAACAGAATGTTCGTATGCTTAGTCATTTAAGTGCTTGTGTGGACAGAAATGTCAATGATCTAAAACTTCTGAGTAAACATGCCTCTATGGTTACTACTCAGGTAGAACAAGTACTTAAAGCTCAAAATGACTTGCTCAATGAGTGGAATGACAATTCTGTCAGAGTCGTTACTAGAGGCGGTAGAATGACCCAGGAACCTCTGTATCCTAAGGGCCATCAGAAGAGAATTGAACAAAATTCTCACGGAGTTTGCACTGATGAACCTAGTCATCCTAGAAAGAATAAGAAAGATGATAGGAACCTGCATGCTAGCAACCCTGTTGCTGCTACACCTGAGAGTCCAAACGAAGCCTCTGTTTCTAATGCCGAAACATAATCTGGTGATGAACATGAGCCTAATGATAATATCAATAGTGATGTTCATGAAGATGCTCAACCTAGCAACGATAAGGATGTGGAGATTGAACCTGTTTATCTTAATAACCCACAGCCTAAGAATAGAAGATACGATAAGAAAGACTTGTTGCTCGGAAGCATGGTAAAGAAAGGGAACCATGGGTTCAGAAACCCATACCCTTTCCTCCCAAACCATCCAAGAAAAAGGATGATGAGGATTTTGAGCGATTCGTTGAAATGATCAGACATGTCTTTCTGCAAATGCGTTTGACAGATATGCTCAAAATGTGTGCGTATGCTAAGTACATCAAAAATATTGTGACTAATAAGAGGAGGATACCTGAGGTTGACATTTCCACCATGCTTGCTAATTATACCTTCAAGGGTGGAACTCCTAAGAAACTAGGTGATCCCGGTGTGCCCACTATACCTTGCTCCATTAAAGGTAACTACGTTAGAACTGCTTTATGCGACCTTGGAGCCGGTGTTAGTGTTATGCCTCTCTCTTTATCGTAGACTTGAACTGGATAAGTTGACACCCACTGAGATCTCTCTGCAAATGGCCGACAAATCAACTGCTTTCCCTATCGGCATTTGCGAGGATGTGCCTGTTGTGGTTGCTAACGTCACTATCTTAACATACTTTGTTATCTTGGATATTCCAGAGGACGATGCCATGGCGGTCATCCTTGGGAGACCCTTTTTAAACACTGAGGGGCTGTTATAGATTGCAACAAAGGCAATGTCACTTTCCATGTCAATGGTAATGAGCATACAGTGCACTTTCCGAAGAAACAATATCGAGTACATTGCATCTATGCTATCGAAAAAACTTCATCGATTCTTATTGGGAGCTTTGAATGCCCTACTCCTCGTGTCAAGATGAAGTATGATTTGCTTGTTGGGGAGATACACATCCCCATTGAGGTGACCTAGTGACTATTCGAAAATTCTCCGTTCTCTTTTGCAATTCGAAAAGGTTTGTCAAAGAGGCTTGATCAACCTCACTGGCGGATTTCTTTCGATGACCATGAGATGGATGAATCGAGGAGTCACAAACCTCTGTTCCAAGCTTTCACCTTCGGTTGCTTAGAAGAAAAATGATAGATTTAGTTTAGTTTTCCCTGTTTTCTGTTTTAGCGTCCGTAGAAAAGTACCCCGAAAATAAAAGTTATCCAAACGTCCTGAAAATCAAGTATGATTTTTTCTGGATTTTTTGAAAAATTCTGAGACAAAGAGCTTGTCTGGGTGCCACACCAGTGGGCCACAAGCCCTAGGGGCGCGGGCACCCCCTGGCCTCACCACCGAGGTTTGTGGGGCCCACAGGCACCCCCTTCACTCATTCTTGCTCTCATCTGGTTCTCCTACCTCCAGAAAAAATCGTTTCGCAGCTCAAACCCGTGTTCTTGCTCCTCTTGCTGGGATTTTCGATCTCTTTGCTCAAAGCACCATTCTACGAACTGTTTTGGGGAAATTACTCCTTAGTAAGTGACTCCTCCATTGGTCCAATTAGTTTTTGCTCTAGTGCCTTATACTCCGCGTATTTTTGGTGCCTTGGTGATCATGTTCTTGAGCTTTGCATGCTGATTCTAGCTGGTCCCAAGTTGTTTTGATGCGTAATATGGCCTCTAGGCACTTGTGGGAGTAGTTTCTACGAGTTTTGTTGAGCCTTGTTCACTTTTCCTTAGAATCACTGAAAACTTCAGAAAAGGAAGATGTTCAGGAGAAACTTTCATGGTGGTTCCTCAAGCAAGAGAGGTCCCCGTATTGCCATTCGGGAGCCTGATCCTTACCAACCAAGGGACGCGCAAGTACAACCATGTGAATGGCCTTTTGATGAATTTATGATTGAGGCAGGTTTCAAAGATGAGTTTGATGCACTTGTTCACAACGTCGGACTCGAGGAACTCATCTTCGATAAATGTGAACAGTATGTTGCTCTCACTGCCTCTTTTGTTCGGAGATTCAAATTTTCAGCTGGCCGTGAGACATCGGTACTGTTTGATCTCTATGATAAATCATATACCATGGATTTAGAAGATTTCAATATAATTTGCAAAATACCTATTTGGGGTAGCCTCAATGATCCTCCTAAATCTTCGGTTAGAGATTTTTGCTCTGGTATTACTGTTGGAGAAACTAGAGATATTACGCAAGCTACCATGGGGAGTATTCATTTTCCTGCCTTGCATTACTTTTCCCTCTTCATAGGCAGATGCATTAATGGCAAGATTGAGCATTGTCACCTCTGCGCACCCGACCTTAGTATCCTTAAGAGCGCAGTGACGGGAGACAAAAGCTTCAACATGGGAGCTATTATAGCAAGGAGGCTAAATAAGAATGCTATTGAAGGGGATTTCTTTGGTGGGATCTATGCCACTCGCATAGCAATTTTTTTGGAGTACCCATCCGCAAAGGAGATCCCCCGCTCCATACAGCTTTCCTTGACCGCGTTGCTTTGACACGCTACCAGTTCCTTGAGAGGGATGACGAATCCCACCTATACCGTTTGATATTTAATCGACAGCGTGATTTCCATATTACCCTTCCCGCTCGTGCCTTCTTTGACTTTCAGGTAAAACGGAGATATTACATAACCAGAGGAGAGGCAAAGGAGTATGAGAAGGAGTCAAAGGCTGCTCGTCTCCGTGAGGTAGCTATTCAGGCAGTGACTGCAGCGCTCCCGTATAACCCCCATTATGATTTTGGGTTTTGCCAGGACCATCCTTGGGAGTAGACCAACTTAGGTCAAAAGCCTAAGCTTGGGGGAGTACGTGTTCTCACCAACATTACATTCCTTCTTATGCTTTCACTTTGTTAGCCGGTGTTCACACTTTGCCACTGTATCATCCATGTTAGTTTATTTTCTTTTTCTCGTTTTCTTTTCGTGTGTCTGTCTAGTTTGAGAAAACCCAAAAAGTTTTTCTTTTTCTTCTTTTTGCTTGTTGGGAGTTTTCCCGTGTAAATAATTTTCTTTTTCTTTGGCTCAAGGTAGAAGATATTGGTTACAATGTTTAGTGGCTCTTGCATGCATACCTGTTTAGCTATTAAAGAGCCATATTACTTTGTTTTCTCCTTTGTGTTTGCCTGCAGATTCCAGCTTTAGTCCAATGCACGAGCACGCTTATTATTGTTCACATCATTCGGTCGTGCAAGTGAAAGGCAATAATGACGATATATGATGAAGTGATTGAGCCTGGAAAAGCTGGTATGAACTCGATCTATTTTGTTTTTGTAAATATGACTAGCTCATCATGCCTGATTCAGCTTTGTTGTGAGAGAAACATGTTTGCAATGACAACTTAGAGATCATAGTTTCTTATGCCATGCTTAGTTAGCTAGGAGCTTATAATGGTTTGTCTTGGATGCCCACATGAATGTTGAGATGACTATGATGTAGTATGATAGGATGGTATCCTCCTTTGAATGATTCAAGTGGCTTGACTTGGCGCATGTTTACGCATGTAGTTGAAACAAAATCAACATAGCCTCTATGATGTTCAAGTTCATGGTGATTTATGTCCTACTCATTCTTGCACTCAATGTTAGTTAATCTCAATGCATTTTAATGACTGTTGTCGCTCTCTAGTTGGTCGCTTCCCAGTCTTTTGCTAGCTTCACTTGTACTAAGCGGGAATACTGCTTGTGCATCCACTCCCATAAACCCAAAGTTGTTCCATATGAGTCCACCATACCTACCTATATGCGGTATCGACCTGCCGTTCCAAGTAAATTTGCTTGTGCCACTCTCTAAACCTTCAAGAAATAATATGTTTTGCATGCCCGAACCGCTCATGTGGTGACAGGGGGCTATTGGTATCTTCCATGCTAGGCGTGTTATCCTCGATATGTGTTTATTCACTATCATTCACGAGAAAGGGGCCGGTAATTGGAATTCCCAGTTCCATGTTCAAATCGAAAAGATAATTGCAAACAAAACTCCCCCAGGATTGATGTTGGTATGGACGGTACCCGAGGATTCGACTAGCCGTGGAGTGTAATTGATTGGTGGTGTGGGAGTCAAAACTTTACTTTTCAGTTTGGGATTCCGCCTATAGCATGTGTAGCGTGGAAGATGTTGAGAACTTTTAGTCATTGCGTTGACAATGAAGTCATGCCACCCAAAATTATTATCTCTGTTTTAAAAGCTTGAGCTCTGGCACCTGTGCAAATCAATGCTTCCCTCTGCGAAGGGCCTGTCTATTTATGTTCCTGTTGAGTCATCCTCCTCTTACAAAAGCACCAATTAGAGAGCACCTCTGTCGTTTTTATGCTTTGCTTTTAACCGCATTGAGTATGACTGTGACTGGATCTTCTTTGCCATGAGTTACAATGTTTAGTCAGCCCTTGGTCTTTGAAGGTGTTCTACATTTATGTTTTGCGGTCTCAGAAAGAGCTAGCGAGATACCATCTATTCGTACTGCTTCATGTTGTTTTGATTGAAGTGTTGACGTTTGAGACTTATTATTATTTGCTCGCTAGTTGATTATGCCATTGATATGAGTTTACCGTGAGACCTAGATGTCATTTGCTTATGTGGTTTGCTTGTGATGTTGCTGAAATTCTGGTTATGAGTTAGGCATAGTTGCAACAACAAGATCAAACAGAGTTCGTCAAAGTTTTTCTTTTGTCTCTCTCAGTTTGTCAACTGAGTTGCTTGAGCACAAGCAAGGCCTTAAGCTTGGGGGAGTTGATACGTCTCCAACGTATCTACTTTTCCGAACACTTTTGCCCTTGTTTTAGACTCTAACTTGCATGGTTTGAATGGAACTAACCCGGACTAACGCTGTTTTCAGTACAATTGCCATGGTGTTGTTTTTGTGCAGAAATAAAAGTTCTCGGAATGTCCTGAAAATTTACGGAGATTTTTTCTGGAATAAAAGAAAAATACATGCGCAAAGATCCACCTGAGGGGGCGTGCCAGTGGGCCACAAGCCCACAGGCCGCAACCACCCCCCTAGGCCGCGCCGTGAGGGCTTGTGGGGCCCACGTGGCACCACTGCCCCCAAAATCAGCTCTATATCTTCCATCTTGCCTGGAAAAAAACCGGAGAGAAGGTTACATCGCGTTTTACGATATGGAGGCGCCGCCACCTCCTGTTCTTCATCTGGAGGGCAGATCTGGAGTCCGTTCGGGGCTCCGGAGAGGGGAAATCGTCGCCATTGTCATCATCAACCTTCCTCCATCGACAATTCCATGATGCTCTTCACCATTCGTGAGTAAACTCATTGCAGGCTTGCTGGACGGTGATGAGTTGGATGAGATCTATCATGTAATCGAGTTAGTTTTGACGGGGATTGATCCCTAGTATCCACTATGTTCTAGATTGATGTTGCTACTACTTGGCTATGCTTAATGCTTGTCACTAGGGCCCGAGTGCCATGATTTCAGATCTGAACCTATTATGTTGTCGCCAATATATGTGTGTTTTAGATCCTATCTTGCAAGTTATAGTCACCTACTATGTGTTATGACCCGGCAACCCCAGAGTGACAATAGCCGGAACCACTCCCGGAGATGACCATAATATGAGGAGTTCATGTATTCACCACGTGTTAATGCGTTGGTTCGGTTCTTTATTAAAAGGAGAACCTTAATATCCCGTAGTTTCCATTAGGACCCCGCTGCCACGGGAGGGATGGACAATAGATGTCATGCAAGTTCTTTTCCCTAAGCACGTATGACTACATACGGAATACATGCCTACATTAGATTGACGAACGGGGGCTAGTTACATATCTCTCCGTGTTATAGCTGTTACATGATGAATCACATCGGGCATACTCTTCCATCACCGATCCATTGCCTACGAGTCTTTTACTACTGGTCCTTGCTACGTTAGTTTGTCTAGGCTTGTCCCTTGCTACAAAAGGGATTGGGCCACTTTGCTGCTGCTGCTGCTGTTACTCTGTTGCTACTGCTGTTACTCTGCTGCTACTGCTGTTCCTTGCTACTACGCTGTTACTTGTTGCAAGATCCTTTTTCATCTTTGTTGTCGGGGAAGAATAGTTCCCCGTCCACATGCAACTTACTGGCGCCTTTGATACAACACTTAGGAATAGTCTGCCGTCAATAGTTCTGTTTCTGACACCGTTGCTATCATACTACTTTGCTACTGATATTTTGCTTGCAGACACTAATCTTTCAGGTGTGGTTGAATCTGATAAACTCAGCTGCTAATAATCGAGAATATTCTTTCGTTTCCCCTTGTGAGCGAACCAACAAATTTGGGTCGAATACTCTACCCTCGAAAACTGTTGCGATCCCCTACACTTGTGGGTTATCAGAGGGTAGCTCTTCACTCGGAGAAGTTTTCTAACTTAGGCGAATCTGGTTCGCGGCTAAGCCCCTGAGTGAGAGGGTAGGTCTTCACTCGGAGAATCCAACTTAGGCAAATCTGGTTCGCGGCTAAGCCCCCGAGTGAGAGGGTAGCTCTTCACTCGGAGAAGTTTTTCAACTTAGGCGAATCTGGTTCGTGGCTAAGCCCTCGAGTGAGAGGGTAGCTCTTCACTCAGAGAAGTTTTCTAACTTAGGCGAATCTGGTTCGCGGCTAAGCCCCGAGTGAGAGGGTAGCTCTTCACTCGGAGAAGTTTTCAAACTTAGGCGAATCTGGTTCATGACTAAGCCCCCGAGTGAGAGGGTAGCTCTTCACTCGGAGAAGTTTTTTAACTTAGGCAAATCTGGTTTGCGGCTAAGCCCCCGAGTGAGAGGGTAGCTCTTCACTCGGAGAAGTTTTTTAACTTAGGTGAATCTAGTTCGTGGCTAATGTTGGAATTATGCCCTAGAGGCAATAATAAATGTATAGTTATTATTATAATTCCTGTATCAAGATAATAGTTTATTATCCATGCTATAATTGTATTGAATGAAGACTCATCTACATGTGTGGATACATAGACAAAACACCGTCCCTAGCATGCCTCTAGTTGGCTAGCCAGTTGATCGATGATAGTCAGTGTCTTCTGATTATGAACAAGGTGTTGTTGCTTGATAACTGGATCATGTCATTGGGAGAATCACGTGATGGACTAGACCCAAACTAATAGACGTAGCATGTTGATCGTGTCATTTTGTTGCTACTGTATTCTGCGTGTCAAGTATTTATTCCTATGACCATAAGATCATATAACTCACTGACATCGGAGGAATGCTTTGTGTGTATCAAACGTCGCAACGTAACTGGGTGACTATAAAGATGCTCTATAGGTATCTCCGAGGGTGTTAGTTGAGTTAGTATGGATCAAGACTGGGATTTGTCACTCCGTGTGACGGAGAGGTATCTCGGGGCCCACTCGGTAATACAACATCACACACAAGCCTTGCAAGCAATGTAACTTAGTGTAAGTTGCGGGATCTTGTATTACGGAACGAGTAAAGAGACTTGCCGATAAACGAGATTGAAATAGGTATGCGGATACTGACGATCGAATCTCGGGCAAGTAACATACTGAAGGACAAAGGGAATGACATACGGGATTATACGAATCCTTGGCACTGAGGTTCAAACGATAAGATCTTCGTAGAATATGTAGGATCCAATATGGGCATCCAGGTCCCGCTATTGGATATTGACCGAGGAGTCTCTCGGGTCATGTCTACATAGTTCTCGAACCCGCAGGGTCTGCACACTTAAGGTTTGACGTTGTTTTAGGCGTATTTGAGTTATATGGTTGGTTACCGAATGTTGTTCGGAGTCCCGGATGAGATCATGGACGTCACGAGGGTTTCCGGAATGGTCCGGAAACGAAGATTGATATATAGGATGACCTCATTTGGTTACCGGAAGGTTTTCGTGCATTACCGGCAGCGTGACGGCGCTCCGGAGGTTGGTGATGATCTTGTCTCAGCAGGGCTCTGCCCGAGCTCCGCAGAAACGCGATCTAGAGGAAAAACTATGGAGGTATGTGGTCGGGCAGCCGTGAGAAAGTCGTCTCAAATCAGCCCTAAAACCTCCGTATATATAGGTGGGAGGGAGGGGAGGAGGCAGCCTCAAAACCTAAAGGTTTGGCCGAAATTGGAGGTGGAGGAGTCCTACTCCAATCCTACTTGGAGTAGGATTCCACCTTCCCACTTGGAAACTCTTTCCACCTTGTGTTTTTTCCTTCTCAAACCTTATGGGCCTTAGTGGGAACTTATTCCAGCCCACTAGGGGCTGGTTTATCTCTTCCCATAGCCCATGAGACCCCTTGGGGCGTGACACCCCTCCCGATGGTCCCCGGCACCCCTCCCGGCACTCCCGGTACACTACCGATGAGCCCGAAACTTTTCCGGTAATGCACGAAAACCTTCCGGTAACCAAATGAGGTCATCCTATATATCAATCTTCGTTTCCGGACCATTCCGGAAACCCTCGTGACGTCCGTGATCTCATCCGGGACTCCGAACAACATTCGGTAACCAACCATATAACTCAAATACGCATAAAACAACGTCGAACCTTAAGTGTGCAGACCCTGCGGGTTCGAGAATTATGTAGACATGACCCGAGAGACTCCTCGGTCAATATCCAATAGCGGGACCTGGATGCCCATATTGGATCCTGCATATTCTACGAAGATCTTATCGTTTGAACCTCAGTGCCAAGGATTCATATAATCCCGTATGTCATTCCCTTTGTCCTTCGGTATGTTACTTGCCCGAGATTCGATCGTCAGTATCCGTATACCTATTTCAATCTCGTTTACTGGCAAGTCTCTTTACTCGTTCCGTAATACAAGATCCCGCAACTTACACTAAGTTACATTGCTTGCAAGGCTTGTGTGTGATGTTGTATTACCGAGTGGGCCCCGAGATACCTCTCCGTTCACACGGAGTGACAAATCCCAGTCTTGATCCATACTAACTCAACTAACACCTTCGGAGATACCTGTAGAGCATCTTTATAGTCACCCAGTTACGTTGCGACGTTTGATACACACAAAGCATTCCTCCGGTGTCAGTGAGTTATATGATCTCATGGTCATAGGAATAAATACTTGACACGCAGAAAACAGTAGCAACAAAATGACACGATCAACATGCTACGTCTATTAGTTTGGGTCTAGTCCATCACATGATTCTCCTAATGATGTGATCCCGTTATCAAGTGACAACACTTGCCTATGGCCAGGAAACCTTGACCATCTTTGATCAACGAGCTAGTCAACTAGAGGCTTACTAGGGACAGTGTTTTGTCTATGTATCCACACAAGTATTGTGTTTCCAATCAATACAATTATAGCATGGATAATAAACGATTATCATGAACTAAGAAATATAATAATAACTAATTTATTATTGCCTCTAGGGCATATTTCCAACAGTCTCCCACTTGCACTAGAGTCAATAATCTAGTTCACATCACCATGTGATTCCAACGAATCCAACACCCATATAGTTATGGGGTCTAATCACGTCTTGCTCGTGAGAGAGGTTTTAGTCAACGGTTCTGAAACTTTCAGATTCGTGCGTTCTCTACAAATCTTTATGTCATCTTATAGATGCTGCTACTACGTGCTATTCGGAAATGCTCCAAATATCTACTCTACTATACGAATCCGTTTCACTACTCATAGTTATCCGGATTAGTGTCAAAGCTTGCATTGACGTAACCCTTTACGACAAACTCTTTAACCACCTCCATAATCGAGAAAAATTCCTTAGTCCATTAGTTACTAAGGATAAATTTCGACCGCTGCTAGTGATTCAATCATGGATCACTCTCTGTACCTCTCAACATACTTTGAGTCAAGGCACACTTCAGGTGCGGTACACAGCATGGCATACTTTAGATTTCTACGGCTAAGGCATAGAAGACGACCTTCGTCTATTCTCTTTATTCTGCCGTGGTCGGTTTTTGAGTCTTACTCAAATTCACACCTCACAACGCAACCAAGAACTCCTTCTTTGCTGGTCTATTTTGAACTCTTTCAAAAACTTGTCAAGGCATGCATCTTGTTGAAACTTCTATTAAGCGCTTTCGATCTATCTCCATAGATCTTTGATGCTCAACGTTCAAGTAGCGTAATCCAGGTACTCCTTTGAAAACTTCTTTCAAATAACCTTGTATGCTTTACAGAAATTCTACATTACTTCTGATCCACAATATGTCAACCACATATACCTATCAGAAATTCTACAGTTCTCCCACTCACTTCTTTGGAAATACAAGTCTCTCATAAACCTTGTACATACCCAAAATCTTTGATCATCTCATCAAAGTGCTTATTCCAACTCCGAGGTGCTTGCACCAGTCCATTGAAGGATCACTGGAGCTTGCATACTTGCTAGCATCTTTAGGATCGACAAAAACTTCTGGTTGTATCACATACAATGTTTGCTCAAGGAAACCGTCGAGGAAACAATGTTTTGACATCCTACGTGCAATATTTCATAAATAATGCATCAACAACTAACATAATTCTAACAGACCTTTAGCATCGCTACGAGTGAGAAAGTCTCATCATAGTCAACTGTTTGATCTTGTCGAAAACATCTTTGTGACAAGTCGAGCTTTTCTTAATAGTGACTTATCACCATCATCGTCTGTTTTCCTTTAAAGATCCATCTTTACTCAATAGTCCTATGACCATCAAGTAATTCTTCCAAAGTCTACACTTTGTTTTCATACATGGATCCTCTCTCGGATTTCATGGCTTCCAGCCATTTGTCGGAATCTGGGCCCACCATCGCTTTCTCCATAACTCGTAGGTTCATTGTTGCTCAACAACATGACCTCCAAGACAGGGTTACCGTACTAATCTCCAGCAGTACGCGACCTTGTCGACCTACGAGGTTTGTAGTAACTTGATTCGAAGCTCAATGATCACCATCATCATTTTCCACTTCAATTGGTGTAGGCGCCACAGGAACAACTTCCTGCGCCCTGCTACACACTGGTTGAAGTGATGGTTCAATAACCTCATCAAGTTCTACTACCCTCCCACTCAATTCTTTCGAGAGAAACCTTTCCTCGAGAAAGGGTCCGTTTCTAGAAACAAACACTTTGCTTTCGGATCTGAGATAGGAGATGTACCCAACTGTTTTGGATACCCTATGAAGAAGCATTTATCCGCTTTGGGTTCGAGCTTATCAGACTGAAACTTTTTCACATAAGTGTCGAAACCCCAAACTTTCAGGAAACGACAGTTTAGATTTCTCTAAACCTCAGTCTATACTGTGTCATCTCAACGGAAATACGCGGTGCCCTATTTAAAGTGAGTGCGGTTGTCTCTAATGCAAAACCCATAAACGATAGTGGTAATTCGATAAGAGACATCATAGTATGCACCATACCAAATAGTGCGTGGCTATGACGTTCAGACACATCATCACACTATGATGTTCCAGGTGGCATGAACTGCGAAACAATTTCCACATTGTCTTAACTGCGTACCAAAAACCCGTAACTCAGATTTTCATTTCCATGATCATATCGTAGACAGTTTATCCTCTTGTTACGATGAACTTCACTCTGAAACGGAATTGAACTTTTCAACATTTCAGACTTGTGATTCATTAAGTAAATACTCCTGTATCTACTCAAATCGTCAGTGAAGTAAGAACATAATGATATCCACTGCGTGCCTCAGCACCCATTGGACTGCATACATCAAAATGTATCACTTCCAACAAGTTACTATCTTATTTCATCTCAATGAAAACAAGGCCTTGCTCATGTGGTATGATTTGCATGTCACTAGTGATTCGAAATCAGGTGAGTACAAAGATCCATCAGCATGGAGCCTCTTCATGCAATTTATACTAACATGACTCAAGCGGCAGTGCCACAAGTAAGTGGTACTATCATCATTAACTCGTATCTTTTGGCACCAATATCATGAACATGTGTAACACTACGATCGAGATTCAATAAACCATTGAAGGTGAATATTCAAGAAAATAGAGTAACCATTATTCTCCTTAAATGAATAATCGTATTGCAATAAACACGATACAATCATGTTCATGCTTAACGCAAGCACCAAATAACAATTATTTAGGTTTAACACCAATCCCGATGGTAGAGGGAGCGTGCGACGTTTGATCATATCAACCTTGGAAACACTTCCAACACGTATCGTCACCTCGCCTTTAGCTAGTCTCCGTTTATGCCGTAGCTTTCATTTCGTGTTTACTAATCACTTAGCAACCGAACCGGTATCCAATACCCTCATGCTACTAGGAGTACTAGTAAAGTACACATCAACATCATGTATATCAAATACACTTCTTTCGACTTTTGCCAGCCTTCTTATCTACCAAGTATCTAGAGTTGCTCCGCCTCAGTGACTGTTCCCCTCATTACAGAAGCACTTAGTCTCGGGTTTGGGTTTAATCTTGGGTCTCTTCATTAGTGCAGCAACTGTTTTGCCGTTTCACGAAGTATCCCTTCTAGCCCTTGCCTTTCTTGAAACTTAGTGGTTTTACAAACCATCAACTATTGACGCTCCTTCTTGATTTCTACTTTCGCAGTGTCAAACATCACGAATCGCTCAAGGATCATTGTATCTATCCTTGATATGTTATAGTTCATCACGAAGCTCTCACAGCTTGGTGGCAGTGACTTTTGGAGAACCATCACTATGTCATCTGGAAGATTAACTCCCACTTGATTCAAGTGTTTGTCGTACTCAGACAATCTGAGCACACGCTCAACGATTGAGCTTTTCTCATTTACTTTGTGGACAAAGAATCTTGTTGGAGGTCTCGTACCTCTTAACAAGGGCACAAGCATGAAATCACAATTTCATCTCTTTAGAACATCACTTATGTTCCGTGACGTTTCAAAACGTCTTCGGCGCCTTGCTTCTGAGCCATTAAGTATTTTGCACTGAACTATCATGTAGTCATCAGAAACGTGTATGTCGGATGTTCACAGCATCCACAGACGACGCTCGAGGTGCAGCACACCAAGTGGTGCATTAAGGACATAAGCCTTCTGCGCAGCAACGAGGACAATCCTCTGCAAAGTTTGCTACTATCAACTTTCAACTAAATTTTCTCTAGGAACATATAAAAACAGTAGAGCTATAGCGCAAGCTACATCGTAATTCGCAAAGACCATTAGACTATGTTCATGACAAATAGTTCAATTAATCATATTACTTAAGAACTCCCACTCAAAAAGTACATCTCTCTAGTCATTTGAGTGGTACATGATCCAAATCCACTATCTCAAGTCCGATCATCACGTGAGTCGAGAATAACGCTACCGTCGTTCTAAGCAAAATAAGGTGCATAAAAGGATTAACATCACATGCAATTCATAAGTGACATGATATGGCCATCATCACGTGCTTCTTGATCTCCATCACCAAAGCACCGGCACGATCTTCTTGTCACCGGCGCCACACCATGATCATCCATCAACGTGTTGCCATCGGGGTTGTCGTGCTACTTATGCTATTACTACTAAAGCTACATCCTAGCAAAATAGTAAACGCATCTGCAAGCACAAACGTTAGTATAAAGACAACCCTATGGCTCCTGCCGGTTGCCGTACCATCGACGTGCAAGTCGATATTTCTATTACAACATGATCATCTCATACATCCAATATATCACATCACATCGTTGGCCATATCACATCACAATCATACCCTGCAAAAACAAGTTAGACGTCCTCTAATTTTGTTGTTGCATGTTTTACGTGGTGACCAAGGGTATCTAGTAGGATCGCATCTTACTTACGCAAACACCACAACGGAGATATATGAGTTGCTATTTAACCTCATCCAAGGACCTCCTCGGTCAAATCCGATTCAACTAAAGTTGGATAAACCGACACTTGCCAGTCATCTTTGAGCAAAGGGGGTTACTCGTAACGATGAAACCAGTCTCTCGTAAGCGTACGAGTAATGTCGGTCCAAGCCGCTTCAATCCAACAATACCGCGGAATCAATAAAAGACTAAGGAGGGCAGCAAAACGCACATCACCGCCCACAAAAACTTTTGTGTTCTACTCGAGAAGACATCTACGCATGAACCTAGCTCATGATGCCACTGTTGGGGAACGTCGCATGGGAAACAAAAAATTTCCTACGCGCACGAAGACCTATCATGGTGATGTCCATCTACGAGAGGGGATGAGTGATCTACGTACCCTTGTAGACCGTACAGCAAAAGCGTTAGAGAACGCGGTTGATGTAGTGGAACGTCCTCACGTCCCTCGATCCGCCCCGCGAACAATCCCGCGATCAGTCCCACGATCTAGTACCGAACGGACGGCACCTCCGCGTTCAGCACACGTACAACTCGACGATGATCTCGGCCTTCTTGATCCAGCAAGAGAGACGGAGAGGTAGAAGAGTTCTCCGGCAGCGTGACGGCGCTCCGGAGGTTGGTGATGACCTTGTCTCAGCAGGGCTCCGCCCGAGCTCCGCAGAAACGCGATCTAGAGGAAATACCGTGGAGGTATGTGGTCGGGCTGCCGTGAGAAAGTCGTCTCAAATCAGCCCTAAAACCTCCGTATATATGGGTGGGAGGGAGGGGAGGAGGCAGCCTCAAAACCTAAAGGTTTGGCCGAAATTGGAGGTGGAGGAGTCCTACTCCAATCCTACTTGGAGTAGGATTCCACCTTCCCACTTGGAAACTCTTTCCACCTTGTGTTTTTTCCTTCCCACCGCATAGAGCACTTTGAGTCAAAATAGACCAGCAAAGAAGGAGTTCTTGGTTGCGTTGTGAGGTGTGAATTTGAGTAAGACTCAAAAACCGACCACGGCAGAATAAAGAGAATAGACGAAGGTCGTCTTCTATGCCTTAGCCGTAGAAATCTAAAGTATGCCATGCTGTGTACCGCACCTGAAGTGTGCCTTGACTCAAAGTATGTTGAGAGGTACAGAGAGTGATCCATGATTGAATCACTAGCAGCGGTCGAAATTTATCCTTAGTAACTAATGGACTAAGGAATTTTTCTCGATTATGGAGGTGGTTAAAGAGTTTGTCGTAAAGGGTTACGTCAATGCAAGCTTTGACACTAATCCGGATAACTATGAGTAGTGAAACGGATTCGTATAGTAGAGTAGATATTTGGAGCATTTCCGAATAGCACGTAGTAGCAGCATCTATAAGATGACATAAAGATTTGTAGAGAACGCACGAATCTGAAAGTTTCAGAACCGTTGACTAAAACCTCTCTCACGAGCAAGACGTGATCAGACCCCATAACTATATGGGTGTTGGATTCGTTGGAATCACATGGTGATGTGAACTAGATTATTGACTCTAGTGCAAGTGGGAGACTGTTGGAAATATGCCCTAGAGGCAATAATAAATTAGTTATTATTATATTTCTTAGTTCATGATAATCGTTTATTATCCATGCTATAATTGTATTGATTGGAAACACAATACTTGTGTGGATACATAGACAAAACACTGTCCCTAGTAAGCCTCTAGTTGACTAGCTCGTTGATCAAAGATGGTCAAGGTTTCCTGGCCATAGGCAAGTGTTGTCACTTGATAACGGGATCACATCATTAGGAGAATCATGTGATGGACTAGACCCAAACTAATAGACGTAGCATGTTGATCGTGTCATTTTGTTGCTACTGTTTTCTGCGTGTCAAGTATTTATTCCTATGACCATGAGATCATATAACTCACTGACACCGGAGGAATGCTTTGTGTGTATCAAACGTCGCAACGTAACTGGGTGACTATAAAGATGCTCTACAGGTATCTCCGAAGGTGTTAGTTGAGTTAGTATGGATCAAGACTGGGATTTGTCACTCCGTGTGAACGGAGAGGTATCTCGGGGCCCACTCGGTAATACAACATCACACACAAGCCTTGCAAGCAATGTAACTTAGTGTAAGTTGCGGGATCTTGTATTACGGAACGAGTAAAGAGACTTGCCAGTAAACGGGATTGAAATAGGTATACGGATACTGACGATCGAATCTCGGGCAAGTAACATACCGGAGGACAAAGGGAATGACATACGAGATTATATGAATCCTTGGCACTGAGGTTCAAACGATAAGATCTTCGTAGAATATGCAGGATCCAATATGGGCATCCAGGTCCCGCTATTGGATATTGACCGAGGAGTCTCTCGGGTCATGTCTACATAATTCTCGAACCCGCAGGGTCTGCACACTTAAGGTTCGACGTTGTTTTATGCGTATTTGAGTTATATGGTTGGTTACCGAATGTTGTTCGGAGTCCCGGATGAGATCACGGACGTCACGAGGGTTTCCGGAATGGTCCGGAAACGAAGATTGATATATAGGATGACCTCATTTGGTTACCGGAAGGTTTTCGTGCATTACCGGAAAAGTTTCGGGCTCATCGGTAGTGTACCGGGAGTGCCGGGAGGGGTGCCGGGGACCATCGGGAGGGGTGTCACGCCCCAAGGGGTCTCATGGGCTATGGGAAGAGATAAACCAGCCCCTAGTGGGCTGGAATAAGTTCCCACTAAGGCCCATAAGGTTTGAGAAGGAAAAAACACAAGGTGGAAAGAGTTTCCAAGTGGGAAGGTGGAATCCTACTCCAAGTAGGATTGGAGTAGGACTCCTCCACCTCCAATTTCGGCCAAACCTTTAGGTTTTGAGGCTGCCTCCTCCCCTCCCTCCCACCTATATATAGGAGGTTTTAGGGCTGATTTGAGACGACTTTTCCACGGCAGCCCGACCACATACCTCCACGGTATTTCCTCTAGATCGCGTTTCTGCGGAGCTCGGGCGGAGCCCTGCTGAGACAAGGTCATCACCAACCTCCGGAGCGCCGTCACGCTGCCGGAGAACTCTTCTACCTCTCCGTCTCTCTTGCTGGATCAAGAAGGCCGAGATCATCGTCGAGCTGTACGTGTGCTGAACGCGGAGGTGCCGTCCGTTCGGTACTAGATCGTGGGACTGATCGCGGGATTGTTCGCGGGGCGGATCGAGGGACGTGAGGACGTTCCACTACATCAACCGCGTTCTCTAACGCTTTTGCTGTACGGTCTACAAGGGTACGTAGATCACTCATCCCCTCTCGTAGATGGACATCACCATGATAGGTCTTCGTGCGCGTAGGAAATTTTTTGTTTCCCATGCGACGTTCCCCAACAGTGGCATCATGAGCTAGGTTCATGCGTAGATGTCTTCTCGAGTAGAACACAAAAGTTTTTGTGGGCGGTGATGTGCGTTTTGCTGCCCTCCTTAGTCTTTTATTGATTCCGCGGTATTGTTGCATTGAAGCGGCTTGGACCGACATTACTCGTACGCTTACGAGAGACTGGTTTCATCGTTACGAGTAACCCCCTTTGCTCAAAGATGACTGGCAAGTGTCGGTTTATCCAACTTTAGTTGAATCGGATTTGACCGAGGAGGTCCTTGGATGAGGTTAAATAGCAACTCATATATCTCCGTTGTGGTGTTTGCGTAAGTAAGATGCGATCCTACTAGATACCCTTGGTCACCACGTAAAACATGCAACAACAAAATTAGAGGACGTCTAACTTGTTTTTGCAGGGTATGATTGTGATGTGATATGGCCAACGATGTGATGTGATATATTGGATGTATGAGATGATCATGTTGTAATAGAAATATCGACTTGCACGTCGATGGTACGGCAACCGGCAGGAGCCATAGGGTTGTCTTTATACTAACGTTTGTGCTTGCAGATGCGTTTACTATTTTGCTAGGATGTAGCTTTAGTAGTAATAGCATAAGTAGCACGACAACCCCGATGGCAACACGTTGATGGATGATCATGGTGTGGCGCCGGTGACAAGAAGATCGTGCCGGTGCTTTGGTGATGGAGATCAAGAAGCACGTGATGATGGCCATATCATGTCACTTATGAATTGCATGTGATGTTAATCCTTTTATGCACCTTATTTTGCTTAGAACGACGGTAGCGTTATGAGGTGATCTCTCACTAAAATTTCAAGACGAAATTGTGTTCTCCCCGACTGTGCACCGTTGCGACAGTTCTTCGTTTCGAGACACCACGTGATGATCGGGTGTGATAGACTCAACGTTCACATACAACGGGTGCAAAACAGTTGCACACGCAGAACACTCGGGTTAAGCTTGACGAGCCTAGCATGTGCAGACATGGCCTCGGAACACATGAGACCGAAAGGTCGAGCATGAATCGTATAGTTGATATGATTAGCATAGAGATGCTTACCACTGAAACTATACTCAACTCACGTGATGATCGGACTTGGGATAGTGTAAGTGGATCATGAACCACTCAAATGACTAGAGAGATGTACTTTTTGAGTGGGAGTTTAGCATATAATTTGATTAAGTTGAACTCTAATTATCTTGAACATAGTCTAAGTCCACTTTGAATATATTTGTGTTGTAGATCATGGCTCACGCGACAGTCATCCTGAATTTTAATACGTTCCTAGAGAAAGCTAAGTTGAAAGATGATGGAAGCAACTTTGTAGACTGGGCTCGTAATCTTAAGCTAATCTTACAAGCTGGGAAGAAGGATTATGTCCTTAATGCTGCGCTAGGAGATGAACCACCCGCTACGGCTGATCAGGATGTTAAGAACGCTTGGTTAGCACGTAAGGAGGACTACTCAATAGTTCAATGTGCAGTCTTGTATGGCTTAGAACCGGGACTTCAACGTCGCTTTGAGCGTCATGGAGCATTTGAGATGTTCCAGGAGTTGGAGTTTATGTTTCAGAAGAACGCCCGGATCGAGAGGTATGAGACCTCCGATAAATTCTATGCTTGCAAGATGGAGGAAAACTCGTCTGTCAGTGAACATGTGCTCAAAATGTCTGGGTACTCAAACCGTCTAGCTGAGCTGGGGACTGAACTCCCGCAAGAAGCTATCACTGACAGAATCCTTCAATCAGTGCCGCCAAGCTATAAAGGCTTTGTGTTGAACTACAACATGCAAGGGATGAACAAGTCTCCCGGCGAGTTGTTTGCGATGCTGAAAGTCGCAGAGTCTGAACTCCGTAAAGAGCATCAAGTGTTGATGGTGAGCAAGACCACTAGTTTCAAGAGAAACGGCAAAGGCAAGAAGGGCAATTCGAAGAAGAGCGGCAAGCCTGTTGCCAATCCGCCGAAGAAACCCAAGGCTGGACCTAAGCCTGAAACAGAGTGCTTCTATTGCAAGGGTATGGGTCACTGGAAGCGCAATTGCCCCAAGTATCTGGCAGATAAGAAGGCGGGCAAAGAAAAATCAGGTATATTTGACATACATGTTATTGATGTGTACTTAACCGGCTCTCGTAGTAGTGCCTGGGTATTCGATACCGGTTCTGTTGCTCACATTTGCAACTCGAAGCAGGAACTGCGGAATAGACGAAGGCTGGCGAAAGACGAAGTGACGATGCGCGTAGGAAATGGTTCCAAGGTTGATGCAATCGCCGTCGGCACAGTGTCACTTCAGCTACCATCGGGATTAGTGATGAACTTAAATCATTGTTATTTAGTGCCTGCGTTGAGCATGAACATTATATCTGGATCTTGTTTATTGCGAGACGGTTACTCTTTTAAGTCTGAGAATAATGGTTGTTCTATTTCTATGAGTAACATCTTTTATGGTCATGCACCGAATGTGAGAGGATTGTTCATATTGAATCTTGATAGCGATATGCATATACATAACATTGAGACCAAAAGAGTTAGAGTAAACAATGATAGCGCCATATTTTTGTGGCACTGCCGCTTGGGTCATATTGGTGTAAAGCGCATGAAGAAACTCCATGCTGATGGACTTTTGGAGTCACTTGACTTTGATTCACTTGACACGTGCGAACCATGCCTCATGGGCAAGATGACTAAGACTCCGTTCTCCGGAACAATGGAGCGTGCAAGTGACTTGTTGGAAATCATACATACCGATGTGTGTGGTCCAATGAGCGTAGAGGCACGCGGCGGATATTGTTATTTTCTCACCTTCACTGACGATTTAAGTAGATATGGTTATGTCTACTTGATGAAGCACAAGTCTGAAACATTTGAGAAGTTCAAGCAATTTCAGAGTGAAGTGGAAAATCATCGTAACAAGAAGATCAAGTTCCTACGGTCTGATCGTGGGGGTGAATATCTGAGTTTCGAGTTTGGTGCTCACTTAAGACAATGTGGAATTGTTTCGCAGTTAACACCGCCTGGAACACCACAGCGTAATGGTGTGTCCGAACGTCGTAATCGTACTTTGTTAGAGATGGTGCTATCTATGATGTCTCTTACTGATTTGCCGTTATCATTTTGGGGTTATGCATTAGAAACAGCTGCATTCACTTTAAATAGGGCACCATCAAAATCCGTTGAGACGACACCATACGAACTGTGGTATGGCAAAAGGCCAAAGTTGTCGTTTCTTAAAGTTTGGGGATGTGATTCTTATGTCAAAAAGCTTCAGCCTGAAAAGCTGGAACCCAAAGCGGAAAAGTGCGTCTTCATAGGTTACCCAAAAGAGACAGTTGGGTACACCTTCTATCTCAAATCCGAGGGCAAAGTGTTTGTTGCTAAAAACGGAGCTTTTCTCGAGATGGAGTTTCTCTCGAGAGAATTGAGTGGGAGGAAGATAGAACTTGACGAGGTTGTCGAACCTCTCATCCCTCTGGATGGTGGCGCAGGGCAAGGGGAAACCTCTGTCGTTGCGACGCCGGTTGAGGAGGAAGTTAATGATGATGATCATGAAACTCCAGTTCAAGTTTCTGTTGAACCACGCAGGTCGACGAGATCACGCGCTGCTCCAGAGTGGTACGGTAATCCCGTCTTATCAATCATGTTGTTAGACAACAATGAACCTGCAAATTATGAAGAAGCAATGGTGGGCCCAGATTCCAACAAATGGCTAGAAGCCATGAAATCCGAGATAGGATCCATGTATGAGAACAAAGTGTGGACTTTGGAGATACTACCTGAGGGCCGCAAGGCTATTCAGAACAAATGGATCTTTAAGAAGAAGACGGACGCTGACGGTAATGTGACCGTTTATAAAGCTCGACTTGTGGCAAAGGGTTTTTCACAAGTTCCAGGAGTTGACTACGATGAGACTTTCTCACCCATAGCGATGCTTAAGTCCGTCAGAATCATGTTAGCAATAGCTGCATTTTTCGATTATGAAATCTGGCAGATGGATGTCAAAACGGCGTTCCTTAACGGTTTCCTTAAGGAAGAGTTGTATATGATGCAACCCGAAGGTTTTGTCGATCCTAAAAATGCTGACAAGGTGTGCAAGCTCCAGCGATCCATTTATAGACTGGTGCAAGCATCTCGGAGTTGGAACAAACGCTTTGATGAGGTGATCAAAGCATTTGGGTTTATACAAGTGGTTGGAGAATCTTGTATTTACAAGAAAGTGAGTGGGAGCTCTGTGGCGTTTCTAATATTATATGTGGATGACATATTACTGATTGGAAACAACGTAGAGCTTTTGGAGAGCATAAAAGGTTACTTGAATAAAAGTTTCTCTATGAAGGACCTAGGAGAAGCTGCTTACATTCTAGGCATTAAGATCTATAGGGATAGATCAAAACGACTGATAGGACTTTCACAAAGCACATACCTTGATAAAGTTTTGAAGAGGTTCAAAATGGAACAGTCCAAGAAAGGGTTCTTGCCAGTTTTACAAGGTACGAGATTGAGTAAGACTCAGTGCCCAGCAACTGATGAAGATAGAGAGCATATGCGCTCCGTCCCCTATGCTTCAGCCATAGGTTCTATCATGTATGCGATGCTGTGCACTAGACCGGATGTTAGCCTGGCCATAAGTATGGCAGGTAGGTTCCAGAGTAATCCAGGAGTGGATCACTGGACAGCGGTCAAGAATATCCTGAAGTACCTGAAAAGGACTAAGGAGATGTTTCTCGTGTATGGAGGTGACGAAGAGCTCGCCGTAAAAGGTTACGTCGATGCAAGCTTTGACACAGATCCGGACGACTGTAAGTCGCAAACCGGATACGTATTTATTCTTAATGGGGGTGCAGTAAGCTGGTGCAGTTCCAAGCAAAGCGTCGTAGCAGATTCTACATGTGAAGCGGAGTACATGGCTGCCTCGGAGGCGGCTAAGGAGGGTGTCTGGATGAAGCAGTTCATGACGGATCTTGGAGTGGTGCCAAGCGCACTGAATCCAATAACCTTGTTCTGTGACAACACTGGTGCCATTGCCTTAGCAAAGGAACCACGGTTTCACAAGAAGAACAGACACATGAAACGACGCTTCAACCTCATCCGCGACTACGTCGAGGAAGAGGACGTGAATATATGCAAAGTGCACACGGATCTGAATGTAGCAGACCCGCCGACTAAACCTCTTCCACGGCCAAAACATGATCGACACCAACTGTATGGGTGTTAGATTTATTACAATGTAATTCACATGGTGATGTGAGGGCTAGATTATTGACTCTAGTGCAAGTGCGAGACTGTTGGAATTATGCCCTAGAGGCAATAATAAATGTATAGTTATTATTATAATTCCTGTATCAAGATAATAGTTTATTATCCATGCTATAATTGTATTGAATGAAGACTCATCTACATGTGTGGATACATAGACAAAACACCGTCCCTAGCATGCCTCTAGTTGGCTAGCTAGTTGATCGATGATAGTCAGTGTCTTCTGATTATGAACAAGGTGTTGTTGCTTGATAACTGGATCACGTCATTGGGAGAATCACGTGATGGACTAGACCCAAACTAATAGACGTAGCATGTTGATCGTGTCATTTTGTTGCTACTGTTTTCTGCGTGTCAACTATTTATTCCTATGACCATGAGATCATATAACTCACTGACATCGGAGGAATGCTTTGTGTGTATCAAACGTCGCAACGTAACTGGGTGACTATAAAGATGCTCTACAGGTATCTCCGAGGGTGTTAGTTGAGTTAGTATGGATCAAGACTGGGATTTGTCACTCCGTGTGACGGAGAGGTATCTCGGGGCCCACTCGGTAATACAACATCACACACAAGCCTTGCAAGCAATGTAACTTAGTGTAAGTTGCGGGATCTTGTATTACGGAACGAGTAAAGAGACTTGCCAATAAACGAGATTCAAATAGGTATGCGGATACTGACGATCGAATCTCGGGCAAGTAACATACCAAAGGACAAAGGGAATGACATACGGGATTATACGAATCCTTGGCACTGAGGTTCAAACGATAAGATCTTCGTAGAATATGTAGGATCCAATATGGGCATCCAGGTCCTGCTATTGTATATTGACCGAGGAGTCTCTCGGGTCATGTCTACATAGTTCTCGAACCCGCAGGGTCTGCACACTTAAGGTTCGACGTTGTTTTATGCGTATTTGAGTTATATGGTTGGTTACCGAATGTTGTTCGGAGTCCAGGATGAGATCTCGGACGTCACGAGGGTTTCCGGAATGGTCCGGAAACGAAGATTGATATATAGGATGACCTCATTTGATTACCGGAAGGTTTTCGGAGTTACCGGGAATGTACCGGGAATGACGAATGGGTTCCGGGAGTTCACCGGGGGGGCAACCCACCCCGGGGAAGCCCATAGGCCTTGGGGGAGACACACCAGCCCTTAGTGGGCTTGTGGGACAGCCCACAAGTGCTCTATGCGCCAAGAGAAGAAAAATCAAGAGGAAAAGAAAAAAAAAAGGGAGGAGGTGGGAAGGGAGGAGGACTCCCTCCCACCAAACCTAGTCCAACTCGGTTTGGGGGGGGGGAGAGTCCTCCCCCTTGGCTCGGCCGACCCCCTTGAGGGTCCTTGGACCCCAAGGCAAGGCCCCCTCCCTCCCACCTATATATACGGAGGTTTTAGGGCTGATTTGAGACGACTTTTCCACGGCAGCCCGACCACATACCTCCACGGTTTTTCCTCTAGATCGCGTTTCTGCGGAGCTCGGGCGGAGCCCTGCTGAGACAAGGTCATCACCAACCTCCGGAGCGCCGTCACGCTGCCGGAGAACTCTTCTACCTCTCCGTCTCTCTTGCTGGATCAAGAAGGCCGAGATCATCGTCGAGCTGTACGTGTGCTGAACGCGGAGGTGCCGTCCGTTCGGTACTAGATCGTGGGACTGATCGCGGGATTGTTCGCGGGGCGGATCGAGGGACGTGAGGACGTTCCACTACATCAACCGTGTTCTCTAACGCTTCTGCTGTACGGTCTACAAGGGTACGTAGATCACTCATCCCCTCTCGTAGATGGACATCACCATGATAGGTATTCGTGCGCGTAGGAAAATTTTTGTTTCCCATGCGACGTTCCCCAACAGCTAAGCCCCCAAGTGAGAGGGTAGCTCTTCACTTGAAGAAGTTTTCTAAGTTAGGCGAATCTGGTTCGCGGCTAAGCCCCCGAGTGAGAGGGTAGCTCTTCACTCGGAGAAGTTTTCTAACTTAGGCAAATCTGGTTCACGGCTAAGCCCCCGAGTGAGAGGGTAGCTCTTCACTTGGAGAAGTTTTCTAACTTAGGCGAATCTGGTTCGCGGCTAAGCCCCCGAGTGAGAGGGTAGCTCTTCACTCGGAGAAGTTTTTTTAACTTAGGCAAATCTGGTTCGTGGCTAAGCCCCCGAGTGAGAGAGTAGCTCTTCACTCGAAGAGGTTTTCTAGACCAGAGTCAATAAATATATTGCAGTAATCAAAACTTCTGGAAAGTAAATTTCTTCAGGGAATCTTGTTCGCTACATCGAAACAGTCGCTAATCAGGCATAAAAACGCTTAAGTAGATCTCCGTTCCACGCCCGCGGCTCGTCGATCCTCTTCTCCACATTGTAGAGTCTGTAGGCTCCGTTGTTCAGCACCTTAAAGATTATGAACGGTCTGTCCCAGGTCTGGGCCAACTTGTGTGGTCTCTGCTAATGCACTCGAAGCACCAAATCGCCTGCTTGGAACGTCCGACTCCTGACGTGTCTTGAATGGAACCGCCACAAGTCTTGTTGATAGATTGTCGATCGAATCAGGGCCATCTCACGCTCCTCCTTCAAGAGATCGACTCCGTCCTATCGAGCTTGTTCAGCTTCGACTTCTGAGAAGAGTTCAACTCGGGGACAATTATGAAGCAAATCACTCGGAAGGACAGCTTCTGCTCCGTATACGAGAAAGAATGGAGACTGCCCAGTCGACCCTTTCGGGGTCATTCTGAGTCCCCAGAGCACAGAAGGTAACTCGGTGACCCAAGCGCCTGCAGCATGTCCAATTTCTCGCATGAGACGAGGCTTTAATCCTTGAAGTATGAGTCCATTCGCCCGTTCAGCCTGGCCGTTGGTTTGGGGGTGAGCAACGGATGCATAATCCACTCGGGTTCCTTGGTTGGAGCAAAAACTCTTGAATTCATCCGATTTAAAGTTCGATCCATTGTCCGTGATGATGTTCTGTGGAACCCCAAATCTGAAAGTGATTTCCCTCATGAACTTGATTGCAGTACGTGCATCTAACTTTTTGATTGGCTTGGCCTCTATCCACTTGGTGAATTTGTCGACTGCAACTAGCAAATGAGTGAATCCGCCCTGTCCTGTGCGGAAGGGTCTCATACGTCCATTTTGCGGAAGGGTCTCATACGTCCGCCTTTGGTAAGTGGAACTTGGTAAGGAAACATTCATACAGTGTGCTGAAATTTATTGTCACTTGTCACCATGGATACTAATCCTTTGAGGGGCTTGTTCGAGGTATCTTCACCTCAAACGGAAGCACAAATAGTTGCTCCTCAACCTGCTGCACCTACTGAAAATATTTGCTTTGAATTTCCTTCGGGTATGCTTGAGAAACTGCTGGCTAATCCTTTTACAGGAGATGGAACATCACATCCAGACTTGCATCTAATCTATGTAGATGAAGTTTGTGGTTTATTTAAGCTTGCAGGTTTGCCCGAGGATGAGGTCAAGAAGAATGTCTTTCCTTTATCTTTGAAGGATAAGGCATTGACATGGTATAGGCTATGTGATGATACTGGATCATGGGACTACAATCGGTTGAAATTGGAATTTCATCAAAAGTTTTATCCTATGCATTTAGTACATCATGATCGGACTTTTATTTATAATTTTTGGCCTCGTGACAGAGCAAGCATCGCTCAAGCTTGGGGGAGTCTTAAATCAATGCTATATTCATGCTCCAATCATGAGCTCTCGACAGAAATTATCATTCAGAACTTCTATGCTCGGCTTTCTCATGATGATCGCACCATGCTTGGCACTTCTTGTACCGGTTCTTTTTTGAAGAGAGATATTGACTTCAGATGGAATTTATTGGAGAAAATTAAACGCAACTCTGAAGATTGGGAGCTTGAAGAAGGTAAGGAGTCAGGTATGAATTTCAAGTTTGACTGCGTTAAATCCTTTGTTGAAACAAATACTTTTTGTGACTTTAGCGCTAAGTATGGACTTGACTCTCAGATGGTAGCTTCACTGTGCGAATCCTTTGCTGCTCACATTGATCTCCCCAAAGAGAAGTGGTTTAAATATCATCCTCCTTTAGAATTCAATGTAGTTAAACCCAATCCAGTTGAAGAGAGAGTCATTGTCCATAATGATCCTGTTGTTCCTAGTGCTTACATTGAGAAACCACCTTTCCCTGTTAGGATAAAGGATCATTCTAAAGCTTCAACTGTGATACGTAGAGGCTACATTAGAACACCTACACCCCTTGAGCAAATTTGTAACATCCCAAAATTATAAATTTCGGATTGTTAATATGATTATTAGATTGGTTGTTTGTTTGTTTGAGTGATTGAAACTTGAGTGGAATTTAAAACTTTTTTAAAACTTTTAAATCAGAGGGAATAAATTGACTTTCCCAAAATTTTCTATTTTGAATCCCTTTTCAATTTTGAGTTTGAATATTTTCAAAACCCTTTGGTTAAAAAAAATCAAATGAGAGGAGGAAAATGACACTCCAAAATCAAAGACAATGTCTTGATTCAAATTTTAAGTATTTGCAATTTATTTGAAATTCAAATTTCTTTTCATTTTAAAGTTATTGCAAAAAATTTTTTTTTTTAAAAAGTATTTTTTGGTTTTGAAAATATGTTCATGTTTTAGAAAATTTTATTCTGAAAATTTTGATATATAATATGTCTATATAAAATGTTTTTTTTTATTTATACGTTTTTCTTCTTTATTAAAAAAAATGTGCGTTCGCAAACAAAAAAACAAAAAAACAAAAAACAAAGGCCGCCTGGCCGTACTACTCATGTGGCCGGCCGATTCCTTTGGCCCATGAGACACCTTTGTCCTTTTTTTTCTATTTTCCCTACACTACGTATAGGTTTAGTCCACCTATAAATATAGACCATAGGAGCATCCAAAAATCATCTATTTTGGGTTAAATCAATCTTTTGGTTTAACTAGATTTATTAAATAAAAATATTTTTTCTTCTCTTCGGCGGGATTTCTCGAAGTCGTCTCCTCATTGGAATTAATTCATACTCTGCATTCTAAAGGTATTTCTCTTTGTATTTTTTTTATATTTCCGTAGTTTATTATTTCTAGACTAGTATTCCTACACTAGTATACGGTAGAGTAATTAGATATATTATTTAGTCTTCGTATTTAAACATTAGTACTAGAATTCTTTTAGACATAGCACTTTTCTTCCGTAAAACAGCTTGGCCCTGATTTTTCAAATACCATAACTTTTTACTCGTTTATCCGAATTAGATGAAACCAACGCCTAGAGTTTCGTCTTGATCCCACCTATCCGATGAACCTATCATATCAACTTTTTTTGATATTTTCAAATTTCAAAATTTGTTCATATTCATATTCAAACTTCTTTTGATCATATCTTTTTATCCGTAGCTTCGTTTTAGATGAATTCAATTGCATCGGATTCGTATCAAAGTAATCTTCCCGTTTGTATCATTAGTTTTAACTTTTCAACTTATAATTTTGATCAAATCAGATTTATCTATTAGTGCCCAAAAGTGTTCACATCGTTTTAAGCCGATTCAATGTTATATTGACGTATTTGTATCTTTTGATCCGCTAGTTCAAATCTAGTAATTCTTTTTTCTACACGCTCATATTGATCTCCTATTTCCAGTAGCATCATTAGTTTCGACCTTTGAACCTTACAAATTTGAGCGATTCAAATTTGTATTCGAACATTCATTTGATCTTATCTTGCAAATCGTACCACCTTTTCAATTGATTCCTTTTACCCCTAAACACTCATGTCATATATTTTTGTACGTAACCATCGTACTTCAGTTCAACTTCTCTTGACCTTTTGAATGCAAATTCAATTCATACTTCAATTCGCTATAACTTGCGTTGTAGTGTTCCATTTCAAGAAATTCTTTCTACAAATAAATTCTTATGCCTTATATTATTTGTCAAACAACATTCATGTTGTTCTCCCAATATTTTTTATCATCTTCCATAGTGTATGCAAGTCGAGCTTATATAGCGATAGTTGATCATCCTTTGACTCTTTTGAGTTGACCCCTTTCACCTTTCCTTTACAACACACTTAGAACCTATTTTTTTATTAAACCTTAGTATGTTGTTATTTTGCACAAAGACATGTTTTGTTCTTATGTTCTTTTGGTTCTTCCTTTTTGGCATGAATGTTTATTGAATGCTATTTGTTTACGATAGATTGCTCGGAGTGTGGCGAGTAGAATTATCAGGATTTTGAGAGCGACTATCTTCATCAAGTAATACCAGGCAAGTCATTTGATCATGTATCACCTATGTTTTATTGCATCATAGTTCTACCATCCTATGCCCAATTGGATGCTGCTTAGGTACTTGGAAATTTTAGTATAGATTGTAGTATCATGTGGTAGGCACACAACAACCCCGACACTTGGCCCCGGGACGACAAATTTCATATTGCTATGCTTGAGTAGACGGGATTTCGGTTGAGTTTATAACACGAGTGATGTGAGGTTGATTAAATAATCAAGACCGATTAAGACAAGATTTTCAAGACCTCGGACGCAATGCAACTCTGGGTGAAGGACGGTTGATCGGCTCCCTGGAGAACCCAGTGGATGACTCGGGATGCTGGAGAGGCCATGACATCCTGCGGAAAGCTTCACCCAGGCTCAAAGAGACGGACAGATATTTTCAAGACCCAAGGCTTACCTGCACATCCACAAGTCATTATGAGCTCTGGCTTGGTTGGACAACGCGGCGACTCTGGACAGGCGGTGCTAGCAGATGTAGAAGAACGGTAGGAATGGATGGGCACTGACAGGGATTCAGAGGGACCCGTTGAAAGACCATGTTTTGATCATCCGGTCTTCAAACACCCTGAAGTGCGAGGACATACTCGGAGGCGATCAAATCTTGTGGGGAACGTGTGCAAAACTCTGCAGAGTACTCAAACCTAATCGATTAGCCGTGTCCACGGTCATGGACAACTTGAGCCAAAGGAACTGAAGTTATCTGGATTTCTCAACACCATTAAATATATTTGATGAGGGTAATTATTGACAACTCGGGTACGAGAACTGGTTGGCGGAACCATCTCGTTAACAACCAACAATGTAGTAACATTTTGCTTTTAGCCCCCTCTTGATGTAGGAGAAAACTTGCTTTTCGCTAAAAACTTATAGCCCCACCTGCCATATATGCATATAGTATAGATGATTACTTTTCACCCCTCTCTTATGTGACTTGCCGGCATATTCAATATGCTGACCTACACGGCTGCAACGTCTTATGTTGCAGATACTTTTCATCGACGAGTAAGATTACGATTCAGGGTTACGGTCTACACTCAACTTGTCGTTGGTGTTTATTGGGACTCCACTCCCTTGACTGCTTCCCTGAAATAATTAAGGTATATATCAGTTTTACGCTATTTACATGTGATTGCACTTTGATATATACATTGATGTACTGTGTGTGCCAGCATACTGATCCAGGGATGGCACAGAAACACAGAGGCTTGACTTGTCTTGAGTCGGGTCGCTACAGAAATGGTATCAGAGCACATGTTGACTGTAGGACGTGACCCCTAGAAACTGGAAATATCTTAGGAAAGGATCTCTCAAAAATTTTATTTTCAACAACACCTTTTACATCTCATCTCTTCTGATTTCATCAAACGTTCTCTCTCACCTCCAATAGTTAGACAATACCCTTACCACTTCGACCTCATGAAGAATCAACGGAGTTCTACGTCAAAGTAAAGAGGATATCACCATGCAATTGAAGAATTGAAGCTACACCCATTGAAGACTCTCAAGACCCGAGGAACTCGAAGACCCTGAAGTGTCCGAATAATTATATGACCATTAGAAGTCCAAACCCCTGTTATATACCCACGCTAGTTACGATGATTTGTGAGCCGTCTTTGGTGTGTGTTTTCCGACGGCCACAACAAAAATCTATTCTCAAAAATATTGTTTGTATTGTGTGTATCTCCCTCCCTCTCTTACCCGTCTCATCCCCAAAACCTCAACCCTACCAGATGGCGTATGAAGCTGGACTTGTAATCTCTGGACCAATGACCCAGCTGGAAGTTGAAATATGGATTCAGAACATGGAGAACTACTTCAAGAGCAATTTGATTTCCAGGAAGTATGAAGTTGCACACGTTCTTCAGTACTTTACCCAAAGTGCTGCTATCTGGTGGAAAATGCATCATGCCATACAAGGATTTAGTGGAGCAGAAAGTTGGGAAGAATTCAAGAAGACTCTGTTAAGATCCTGTCTCATTCAGAAGGGCTATGATAATTCGAAGAAAATCACCCAGCTGAGGAGTGCCCAAGTAGTCAGGTGACTTGTTTCCTTTGTGAAGGAACCACCCACTACCCAGCTCAGTGTCACATTTACCCCAAGGTACAACAAGTTGTCAAGCAGCAGAAAGATGCAGTGAAGGAAACCCCCAAGAAGAAGATTCTAGAAGAACCGGTGATGAACGAATATATTGAAGACCCTGATGGACAAGGTCTGACCAGATTTTTCTCCAATGCATGCTACTCATGTGGAGAAGAAGGACATTATTCATAGGACTGCACGAAGAGAAGCCAAGAGTATCTGGGAAACTTCCCGACGGAAGAAGTGGAGTTTGATCCACTTGAAATAGAAGAACTGGCCAAAATAAAGGAGTCCGGAAAGAAGAACAAGTACCCTCGGAATAACCAAATCTCTGCAGACATAGACCTGAGTCATGTCAGATGTTACAAGTGTATGAAATTTGGCCACCACAAATACATGTGCTCAGGAAGGAAGCCGGGAATCCAAGGAGCAAAAGCAGAAGCTAAGAAGCCTCGAGACTTGTTAGAAATCATTTGCTTTTGTTGCAAGGAAGCAGGACATTTCGAACGTGAGTTTCTCGTTGCGGAAGTTCTTGTCAGAGCCGAAAACGACGTCTAACGCGATCTAACCGAGTGACTTGGCCTTCATCCCTGGGATCACTACGTGAAACTTCATATTGCTCTCACTGAGTTTGGACATCGGAATGCCCACCCCCTTGAGAATGTCGGTGTACATGATGTTCAAGCCACTCCCTCCATCCATCAACACCTTGCAGATTCGAACTCCTTCAACCACTAGATCGACAACAAGAGCCTCACGTCCTAGAGCGGATGCTTCTGCCGGCGGTGTGCGCTCCACCTTCTGCTTCTGCTTTCGGTTGGAATTGGCATCTCCATAGACTGCCTTGCCCTTGCCGCTGTGGAGGCAATCTTCTTCTTCCGCATTGGCATAGCGAGTTGCTATCTCCATCATCTTGCTCATGGACATGTCTCCTGTCCGACCGAACTTCAAGTACAACTCTCGGTACCTGACACCTGCTTTGAAAGCGTAGACTGCTTGATGCTCGGTGACATTCTCCACCGTGTGGTGGAGAGTGGTCCAGCGCTGAATGAAATTGTGCAAAGACTCACTCGGCTTCTGGATACAATGCTATAGCTCGGAGAGACCAGCAGGGCGCTTGCAGGTGCCCTCAAAGATCTTGATGAACACTCGGGCCAAATTTTCCCAACAGTATATGCTTGAAGGAGCCAGTTGATTCGGCCAAGCATGGGCCGAACCATCCAGCATCAGGGGCAAGTGCTTCATTGCGACGTTGTCATTGCCGCCGCCAATCCGAACTGCCACTCGGTAATCATCTAGCCATGTTTCTGGCTTGGATTCTCTGGTGAACTTGCTTATTCCGCCCGCCAACCTGAAGTTGGGGGGGGGGGGATATCAGCAGAGCGGATTTCTCGGCCGAAACACTCGGGGCCGGAGATGACAGAGCCACTTCCACTCGGATGATCACCGTCGTATCCATCACGGTGGGCTCGGCCTCTGTCAAACCTATTTTGAGTGAGATAGTCCCTTACGTCACGCCTTTGGTCGCGTTCATCACCCACTGATCGATTTCGTCGTTGCGCCAGGGCATGTACGAACCATGCCACGGAGGAGAGCGCGAGCGATGGCGATCTTCGCGATTGAACCGGGGGGGAAGCAGATTTCGCCCCTGGTCTCGGTATCGATATTCTCGGCGATCTCCTCCTCTGCGATGCTGGGGAGAACCTGGGTTGTAAACCGACCGAGCAGTGTCTGCTCAGACGAAGTTGTTGTGCATTCTGTTGTAAGACTCAGAAACAACGGAATTCTGCTGTTGCGCCGCCTGTAACAGGGCATGGATCTGCTCCAAACCTCTTCCCGCTTATGAATTTGATGGCTGGATGGAGTCTGCTATCCTGGCGGCCGCAGCCAAGTTGAGGACGGGCGTGCGGAATACCTCGATGTTGTTATGATGAGAACGCCGACCGGACGCTGGAGGGCGCGGATGATTACGCGCACCCGAAGTCTCTCCGATTTCCCGCTTGTCCCGATTAGTCCTTGGCGGCCTCGCGTGTAAGACGGCCATGAAGATCTCCGCCAGAGGGCTACAACTCTCGCACTCGGAAGAAGAGCCAGACGGATCTGACACCGAGTGGGAGGCAGCACACAGAGGTGTAGCAGGTTCGATGGCCGCCACCTGCTGCAAAGACGCTTGACGCGCGAGTGCATGACACACCTAGTGTTGGAGCTGCGAGCGGCCGGATCGCTTGTTGCGACACGCGTTGGGGAGCATAGTCGACGGCGAAGTCGACGGTTGGCGAAGAAGAACTCCGCATGAACTAGCGCAGAAGAACGTTGCTCCGCGAACTAGAAGCGCCTCCCGAAGCCATGCCAAATCATCGGCGATGAAAACGAGTGTGCCAAAAACGATCTCGTGACCCAAGCACAAATCGCCGCCGGAAGACATGGTGAAGGAGAAAAAACGCATACTTGCTGGAAGTCGCCTAGACGCCTGCCCCAAGGTGGGCGCCAACTGTCGTGGGTATTAGCCTGACAGTAGATGAGTAGGGTACGAAAGTAGAGGGCAGAGTCCTAGCTACGGCAAGGTTGTATGAGTTTAGGCCCCTCTGCGGTGGAGGTAACAGCCCTATGTCTCGGTGCTCTAGAGCTTTTGTGTCGAGTGAATATAGGTGCTACAGAATGCGAACCCTTGTGCCAGAGGGGAGGGATGGCTTATATAGAGTGTGCAGCCCCTCATAAGTGTCCAACCTTCAAGGGTGCAATAAGTGAGATTAAATGCATATGTTACAGGTAATTACATTAGTCTAACGTATGACCGTTAGCCTCGCTGAGGTGGCTTCTGGCCTTCTGTGTCGACTGGCTTCTAGTCTTCACGGAGTCGAATTCAGTCGTCGAGTATAAGATGATCTTCCAAGTGATTTTCTACCGAGTGGACAAGAGGTTGTCTTAGTCCAGTCGGTAGGTATCTTGTGACCTTTAAGCTAATAATGAGGTGCCCTTGGGGTAGGAATTATAGGTCAAGCCTATGACCCTACCCTAGGGCTATAACACCATCAATAGACAAGCTTTGTCACTTGATAATGGAGTCACATCATTAGGAGAATGATGTGATGGAAAAAACCCAAACTATGGACATAGCATGTGATCGTGTCGTTTTATTGCTACTGTTTTCTACATGTCAAGTATATGTTCCTATGACCATGAGATTATGTTACTCACTGACACCGGAATAATACTTTGTGTGTATCAAACATTGCAACATAACTGGGTGACTATAAAGGTCCTCTACAGGTATCTCCTAAGGTGTCCGTTGAGTTAGCATGGATCAAGACTAGGATTTGTCACTCCGTATGACGGAGAGGTATCTTGGGGCCCACTCAGTAATACAACATCACAACAAGCCTGGCAAGCATTGTGACTAAAGAGTTAGCCATGGGATTTTGTATTACGGAACGAGTAAAGAGACTTTTCGGTAACGAGATTCAAATAGTTATAGAGATACCGACGACTGAATCTCGGGCAAGTAACATACCAAAGGACAAAGGGAATGTTATATGGGATTAACTGAATCCTTGACATAGAGGTTCAACCGACTAAGTTCTTCGTATAATATGTAGGATCCAATATGGACATCCAGGTCCCGCTATTGGATATTGATCGAAGAGTGTCTCGGTCATGTCTACATAGTTCTCAAACCCGCAGGGTCTGCAAACATAAGGTTCGGTGATGTTTCGGTATAATTGAATTACTGATGTTTGTAACTGAATGTTCGGAGTCCAGGATGATATCCTGGACATTCCAAGGGGTTCCGGAATGGTCCGGATACGAAGATTGATATATAGGAAGTATCCATTTGGCTTCCGGAAGGATTTCAGGCATTACCGGTAAAGTACCGGGTGTGACGAATGGGTACTGGGGTTCCATCGGGAGGGCCACTCACCAGAGAGGGGACCAAATAGGCCCAAGGGTGGCACACCAGCCCCTGGTGGGCTGAGTGGCCAGCCTAAGATGGCCTATTTCAGCCAAAGTGGAGAATAGAGAGAGGTGGGGCCAAACCGAATAGGGAGAGGAGTTCTCCTCCTCCAAGCCGACTTGGAGGAGGACTCCTCCCTCCACCTTTGCATTGACCAAACCCTAGGGCAAGTCCCTAGGGCGCCACCCCTCCCACTCTCATATATATAATGGAGGGTGGAGAGGCTTTTTGCACCACAAGCCACGATGCAGCCCTCTCTCCCTCCACCACCTCGTGACAGCCCGTAGTTATTTCGGCACGGCACGGCGAAGCCGTGCCGGAGTAGCTCCACCATCATCATCGCCATGCGTCATTCTGCCGGAGAATTCAGCTACCTCTTTGTCTCTCTTGCTGGATCAAGAAGGCAAAGATCATCATTGAGCTGCACGTGTGCTAAACGCGGAGGTGTCGTCCATTCGGTGCCAGATCGTGATTGGATCGCGGGACGACTTGCAATTTGGATCGCAAATACGTTCGACTACATCAACCGCGTTTCTCGAGGCTTCCCGGTTAGCGATCTAGAAGGGTATGTGGATCCGTTCTCCCCTCTCATAGATGGTCATCACCAAGGATAGGTCTTTCATGTGTGTAGGAATTTTTTGTTTAGAGTGGTACCAGAGCTAGGTCTATCCGTAGATGACATCTCGACTAGAACACAAAGGAGTTTGTGGGCATTGATATAGTTGGATGAAGTGGCCCGGACCAACATTACTCGTATGCTTACGAGTGACCGGTTCCATCGACTAACATGCAACTTGTTGCATAAATATGGCCGGCGGGTGTCTGTTTCTCCAACTTTAGTTGAATTGGATTTGACTCAGGCGGTCCTTGGAGAAGGTTAAAAAGCAACTTGTGTATCACCGTTGTGATTTTGTGTAAGTAAGATGCGATCATGCTAGATACCCATACCAGCCACGTAAAACATGCAACAACAAATTAGAGGACATCTAACTTGTTTTTGCAGGGTATGATGTGATATGATATGGCCAAATACATGATATAATATATTTGATGTATGACATGATCATGTTGTAATAGTTAAATATCGACTTGCATGTCGATGGTACGACAACCGGGAGGAGCCATAGGGTTGTCTTTAATTCTTTTGTGCTTCTTGATACATTGCTTTATCGCTAGTTAAGCTTTAGTACCAATAGCATAGTTAGCACGAGAACCTCGGTGGTAGCACAATGATGGAGATCATGGTGTGGCGCCGGTGACGATGGAGATCCCGCCGGTGCTTTCAAGATGGAGATCAAAAAAAGAAGTTCATGGTCATATCATGTCACTTATGATTTACATGTAATGTTAATCCTTTTATGCACCTTATTTTGCCTAGGATGACCGTAGGATTATAAGGTGATCCCTCACTAAAATTTCAAGATAAAATTGTGTTCTCCCCGAGTGTGCACCATTCTGAGAGTTTGTCATTTCGAGACACCATGTGATGATCGGGTGTGATAGACTCTACGTTCACATAAAACGGGTGCAAAAAAGTTGCACACATGGAACACTCGGGTTAAAATTGACGAGCCTAACATGTACATACATGGCCTCGGAACACAAGAGACCTAAAGACCGAACATGAGTCATATAGTATATATGATCAACATAGATATGTTCACCATTAAAGCTAACTCAACTCACGTGATGATCGCACTTGAGTTAGTGAATTTGGATCATGTATCACTCGAATGACTAGAGGGATGTAAATTTGAGTGGGAGTTTATTGGTAATATGATTAACTAAACTCAATTATCTTGAACATAGTCTAAGTAAACTTTGCAAATTTATGTTGTAGATCAATGGCTCACACAGTAGAACCCTTGAATTCTAATGTGTTCCTAGAGAAAGCTAAGCTAAAAGATGATGGAAGAAACTTTGTTAACTGGGCTCGTAATCTAAGGCTTATCCTCACGACTTCCAAAAAGCAATATGTCCTTGATGCGCCGCTAGGTGAAGAACCTCCCCAACCGGCGACCTCGGACATTATGAACGCCGACAGTCGCATCAGGATGACTACTCATTGGTCCAATGTGTAGTTTTGTATCGCTTAGAACCGGGACTTCAAGGAATTGAACGTCATGGAGCAGATGAGATGTTCGAGGAATTGAAGTTTATCTTTGAGAAGAAGGCCCAGATCGAGAGGTATGAAACCTACGATAAGTTCCATGCTTGCAAAATGGAGGAGAACGGGTGTGTCAGTGAACATGTGCTCAGAATGTCTGGGTACTCTAACCGTCTGGCTGAGCTGGGAATTGCTCTCCCGCAAGAGGCTATCACTCACGGAGTTCTTCAATCACTGCCACCTAGCTATAACGGCTTTGTGTTAAACTACAATATGCAAGGGAAATGGATGAATAAATCACTCGCCGAGGTGTTTGCGATGCTGAATGTCGCTGAGTCAGAAATCCAGAAAGAACATCAAGTGTTGATGGTCAATAAGACCACCCGTTTCAAGAAAAATGACAAAGGCAAGAAGGGTAACTCCAAGAAGAGTGGCAAAGCTGTTGCCCCTCTGACGAAGAAATCCAAGACTGTACCAAAGCCGAAACTGAGTGTTATCATTGCAATGGGGCTGGTCACTAGAAGCAGAACTGCCCCAAGTATCTGGCTGATAAGAAGGCGGACAATGCCAAACAAGGTATATTTGATATACATGTTATTTATGTGTAAGTCACCAACTCTCGTTGTAGTGCCTCGGTATTTTATACCGGTTCGGTTGCTCACATTTTCAACTCAAAGTAGGAATTACGGAATAGATGAAGGTTGGCGAAGGACGAAGTGACGATGCGCGTGGGAAACGGTTCTATGGTTGATGCGATCGCTGTCGGCGCGCTCTCACTTCAATTACCGTCGAGATTAGTGATGAACCTAAATAACTTTTATTTAGTGCCTGCGTTAAGCATGAACATTATATTCAGATCTTGTTTATTGTGAGACGGTTACTCGTTTAAGTCAGAGAATAATGGTTGTTCTATTTATATGAGTAATATCTTTTATGGTCATGCACCCAATGTGAGGGATTTGTTCATGTTGAATCTCGATAGTGATGACACTCATATCCATAACATTGAGGCCAAAAGAGGTAGAGTTGATAATGATAGCGTCACTTTCTTGTGGTAGTGCCGCTTAGGTCATATTGGTATAAAATGCATGAAGAAACTTCATGCTGATTTTGAATCACTTGACACATGTGAACCATGCATCATGGGCAAGATGACTAAGACTCCGTTCTTCGGAACAATGGAGTGTGCAAGTGACTTGTTGGAGATCATACATACTAATGTGTGCGGTCCGATGAGCTTAGAGGCACGCGATGGTTATCGTAATTTTCTCACCTTCACAGAAGATTTGAGTAGATATGGTTATATTTACTTAATGAAGCACAAGTCTGAAACGTTTGAAAAGTTCAAGCAATTTCAGAGTGAAGTTGAAAATCATCGTAACAAGAAGATCAAATTCCTACGATCTGATCGAGAAGGAGAGTATCTGAGTTATGAGTTTGGTACTCACTTAAGACAATGTGGAATAGTTTCATAGTTGACACCGCGTGGAACACCAGAACGTAATGGTGTGTCCGATTGTCGTAATCGTACTTTATTAGATATGATGCACTCTATGATGTCTCTTACTAATTTGCCATTATCATTTTGGGGCTATGCATTAGAGACAAATGCATTCACTTTAAATAGGGCACCAACAAAATCCGTTGAGATGACACCATACGAACTGTGGTATGGCAAGAAGCCAAAGTTTGGGGATGTGATGCTATGTCAAAAAGCTTTAGCCTTAAAAGATGGAACCCAAAGCAAAAAGTGTATCTTCATAGGATACCCAAAAGATATAGTTGGGTACACCTTCTATCTCAGGTCCGAAGGCAAAGTGTTTGTCACTCAAAATGGAGCATATCTTGAGAAAGAGTTTCTCTCGAAAAAATCGAGTGGGAGGAAGATAGAACTTGATGAGGTTATATAACCTCTACTTCAACTAGAGAGTAGCGCAGCACACAAAAATGTTTCTGTGGAACCCACAACAATTGAATATGAAGCTAATGATGATGATCATGAAACTTCAGATCAAATTGACGAAGGACCTCGTAGGTCGACAAGGGCAGGTACTGCTCCTGAGTGGTACGACAACCCTGACTTATGAATCATGTTGTTAGACAACAATGAACCTACGAGCTATGGAGAAGCAATGGTGAGCCTAGATTCCGACAAATGGTTAGAGGCCATGAAATCCGAGATAGGAACCATGTATGAAAACAAAGTATGGACTTTGGAAGTATTACCTGAATGGCGAAAGGCTATTCACAATAAATGGATCTTTAAGAAGAAGACAGACGCAAACGGTAATGTCACCGTCTATAAAGCTCGACTTGTGGCAAAGGATTTTTCACAAGTTCAAGGAGTTGAATACGATGAGACTTTCTCACTCATAGAGATGTTGAAGTCCGTCAGAATCATGTTAGCAATAGCTCCAGTTTTCGATTATGAAATTTGGCAGATGGATGTCAAAAAACGTTCCTTAACGGTTTCCTTAAGGAAGAGTTGTATATGATGCAACCGGAAGGTTTTGTCGATCCAGAGAATGCTGACAAAGTATGCAAACTCCATCGATCCATTTATGGACTGGTGCAAGCATCTTAGAGTCGGAATCAGCGCTTTGATGAGGTGATCAAGGCGTTTGGGTTTATACAAGTTTATGGAGAAGCTTGTATTTACAAGAAAGTGAGTGGGATGTCTATAGCATTTCTAATATTATATGTGGATGAAATATTGCTGATTGGAAGTGATATAGAACTTTTGGGAAGCGTAAAGGATTACTTGAATACAAGTTTTCAATGAAGGACCGGGGAGAAGTTGCTTACATATTGGACATCAAGATCTATAGAGATAGATCAAGACGCTTGATAGGACTTCCACAAAGCACATACCTTGATAAAGTTTTGAAGAAGTTCAAAATGGAACAGTCCAAGAAAGGATTCTTGCGTGTGTTACAAGCTATGAAGTTGAGTAAGACTCAATGCCAGTAACTGCAGAAGATAGAGAAAAGATGAGTGTCATCCCCTATGCTTCAGCCATAGGGTCTATCATGTATGCAATGATGTGCACAAGACCTGATGTCAGCCTTGCCATAAGTATGGCGGGAAGGTTTCAAAGTAATCCAGGAATGGAGCACTTGATAGCGGTCAAGAATATTCTGAAGTACCTGAAAAGGACTAAGGAAATGTTTCTCGTTTATGGAGATGACAAAGAGCTCGTCGTAAAGGGTTACGTTGATGCAAGCTTCGACAGTGATCCTAATAACTCTAAGTCACAAACCGGATACATATTTATTCTTAATGGGGTGCGGTAAGCTGATGCAGTTCCAAGCAGACCGTGGTAGCTGATTCTACATGCGAAGCAGAGTACATAGCTGCCTTGGAGGCGACTAAAGAAGCAGTTCATGACATATCTTGGAGTTATTATTATATTTCCTTGTTCAAGATAGTGATTTATTATACATACTAGAATTGTATTGAATAGAAACTCAGATACATGTGTGGATACATAGACAACACACTATCCCTAGTAAGCCTCTAGTTGATTAGCTCGTTGATCAAAGATGGTTATGGTTTCCTAGCCGTAGACAAGTGTTGTCACTTGATAACGGAGTCACATCATTAGGAGTATGATGTTATGGACCAGACCCAAACTATGGACGTAGAATGTGATCGTGTCATTTTATTGCTACTGTTTTCTGCATGTCAGGTATATGTTCCTATGACCATGAGATCATCTAACTCACTGACACCGGAATAATATCTTGTGTGTATCAAATGTCGCAACGTAACCGGGTGACTATAAATGTGTTCAACGGGTATCTCCGAAGGTGTTTATTGAGTTAGCATGCATTAAGACTGCGATTTGTCACTCCATATGATGGAGAGGTATCTCGAGGCCCACTCGGTAATACAAGATCACAACAAGCCTTGCAAGCATTGTGACTAAAGAGTTAGCCACGAGATTTTGTATTACGAAACAATTAAAGAGACTTGTCGGAAACGAGATTAAAATATGTATAGAGATACCAACAATCGAATCTCGGGCAAGTAACATACCGAAGGACAGAGGCAATGTTATACGGGATTAACCGAGTCCTCTACATAGAGGTTCAACTGATTAAGATCTTTGTAGAATATGTAAGATCCAATATGGACATCGAGGTCTCGCTATTGGATATTGACCGGAGAGTGTCTCGGTCATGGCTACATTTTTCTCGAACCCGTAGGGTCTGGACACTTAAGGTTCGGTGTCGTTTCCGTATAGTTGAATTATTGATGTTGGTAACTGAATGTTGTTCGGAGTTCCGGATGAGATCCCGGATGTAACGAGGGGTTCCAGAATGGTCCGGAGACGAAGATTGATATATAGTAAGTATCCATTTGTCTTCCAGTCATTACTAGTAAAGTACGTGGAGTGACGAATGGGTTCCGGGGTTCCACCGGGAGGGGCCACTCACCCGGGAGGGGACCAAACAGGCCCAAGGGTGGCGCACTAGCCCATGGTGAGTTGAGTGGCTAGCCCAAGAGGGACTATTTCAGCCGAAGTGGAGAAGAGAGAGAGGTGGGGCCAAATGGAATAGGGAGAGGAGTTCTCCTCCTCCAAACCGACTTGGAGGAGGACTCCTCCCTCCTCCTTTGTGCCGGCCGAACCCTAGGGCAAGTCCCTAGGGCGCCACCCTCCCTCCCTCCCTCCTATATATAGTGGAGGGTAGAGAGGATTTTTGCACCACAAGCCACAGCGCAACCCTTTCTCCCTCCGCCACCTAGTGACACCCCGTAGTTATTTCGGTACGACACGGCGAAGCCCTGGAGGAGTATCTCCTCCATCATCATCGTCACGCCGTTATGCTGCCGGAAAATTCAGCTAACTCTTCGTCTCTCTTGATGGATCAAGAAGGCGGAGATCATCATCGAGTTGCATGTGTGCTGAACACGGAGGTGCCGTCCATTCAGCGCTAGATCGTGATTGGATGGCGGGATAGCTTGCGATTTGGATCGCAAAGACGTTCGACTACATCAACTGCGTTTCTTAACGCTTCCCACTTAGTGATCTACAAAGGTTTGTGGATCCGATCTCCCCTCTCGTAGGTGGTCATCACCATGGATAGGTCTTTCGTGTGCATAGGATTGTTTTTGTTTCCCATGCAATGTTCCCGAACAACTATCTCTTAGCACTTGAGAAACCAATTCATCATAATACATCACCCCCTTTTAATAGTATTGGCTTTCATATGGACTCAAAAGTAATTTCTCACAAATATAAAATGTAGAGTCATCTTGCTTGAGGTTTGAGCCAATCCTATTCCTTTCATTGCATCAAGGGGTTTCTCCTCACAATCCTGTAGCCAATGCATCTTTAAAGTTTTCTGGAATATACTTGGATAAGATCATTAGTTCAATGATACATATGTTGTTATTAATTACCAAAACCACCTTAGGGAGAAATTGTGCTTTCAATCTCCCCCTTTTTGGTAATTGATGACAACATATAGATCAAAGCTTCGACAAAAGATAAAATCAATGATTAGCATCGTTGCTTTGAGAAGTATGTGAAAAGCAAGAGCTCCACCTAAATTTATGCATTATTTTAAATTTGTGTTTGAATGCAAATTCACAATCTATTAGGATCATGGGTCACTCTTCCATGTCACATACATCTTGGTGGTGCGCATAAATGATATGAATGAATAGTAATGCACATAACACCAAACAAATAAGTGAATGATCATCATGTTGATAGCTCAAAGGTATGATGTAGTAGCATCAACAATCAAAGCAAATTATCAAACACGAAAGTTTAAGTCATCCACAAGACATAATGTTTAGTAAAACCAAATAAGATCAAATAAAACCCAAGATCTCTCTCTCTCTCTCAGACCTAAATTATCTATAAACTTCCCCCCTTTCGCAACAACTTACCAAAAAGTTCAAACGTCTAGAACTAATCGTCTCTATCGGCTCGATTTCCTCCAATAGCAGTCGATGGAGTAGACAGGCGAGTGTTGATGAATGCTTTTATAGATGTCCCTGGAGCTGGAGGTGTAAACACTCGAGGTGCAGGAGCTGGAGCAAGAGCTGAATGCGATGATGCTTGAGCAGATGAAGATGGTCTTGCTTCAGTCACTTGCACTGCTACTGACCTAGACTGGGTCCTGAACTGAGTAGTTCTGGGAAGAGGCGATTCATCATCATCACTACAAGAGCAAGGAATATGCACCGCATCAACCTAATGATGGAGCTGCTCAATAGTGGTAGCCAACTCTGTCACTTTGACATCCAGGTCATGGAACTTGTTTCCACGATCCTGTCAAGGCTCTTCTAGTTCAGCAAATCTAAGAAATATTCTTCTCCATCACTCGGATGGTGTTGACAAGAAATGACATCTGCTGCTCTCTAGATCTAAGCTGTGGAGCTGGAGCATCTCTGGCTACCTCTGCCTCTACTGCCTCAAACCTTGATCCCTTCTCTTCTTCATGTCTTCAGCAATAGGATGAGCATCATAATACAATGGCAAGTGAGCTCTCAGTTTTCTCAGCACAGATGCATCTTCTTCCTCCTCTGGAGCAGCCTCTCTGGATGCTGACCCTTTGTTCTTCTCTGCCATAGGTATATCCTTAGTAGTCCTCTTGGGAGCTACTGGCTTCTTAAGCTAAGGTGCTAAAGATTTTGGTGTAGACTTTTCAGGCATAGCATATGACATGAGCTTCTTCTTCTAAGGTGGAGGTGCATCAGCAACAACCTCTTCTTCCTCTTCCTCAGCAACTTCTGTTGGACCTTCATACATGGATGTTGGCCTTCTGATAACATGCACTACTCTCTTCCTTGATCTTTTCTGCCTTTGCTTCTTAGCTTGCCTAGAAGAGGGGCCTTCAAGTGTGAGCTTTATCCCTTGCTGAGCAGCCTCTATACCTCTCATAGAATCTGGTCTGGTATACTCCTTTCTCACATTCTTCTTGACTATTATCTTCTCCTTTTGCTTTTCGGGAATGCTGTCCTCTAGGATAAAATCAACAACCTCCTTATCAGAATTAAACTTCTTCCTTGACCTGGTAGCTGCCGTTGGCATATCTTGGGAGCTGGGTGTACCTGGGTCAGAAGCAGTCCTCTCAGGACTAGTGCGTGAGTCCATATCATCACTGGGATCTCCGACATGATTCTTACTGTCCTCTGAACCAGTCATGTTGACAAGCTCCAAGCAAACAATCTCACCCTTTGAAAATAATTAGAAGAGCTGGGGTGGATGAGCATCACAAAAATTCAGAAGTTTTTGCAAGTTTCAACTCTGAGAAATTTAAGTCTAACTTTCTACGAAAAGGGATATCGGTTCCACCGAGGAAAAAAAACCCGGAGCCATCGAGACTGACAATCTCCTTAGTAGAAACTTGGCAACCTTTTAGGTTTCACTTAAAAGGAAACTCAGACTCATCGAGACTGTTCTCGGTAGCCCAATACCAAAATCGATAGGGCTGATTTTTCTGACTCGGTGACACCGAGATTCAATTTTGCTGACTTTTAACCCTAAATTTCCTTTGTTCTCTAATCTAAATGATTGTTCTTCTAGATGGGAGATGTTGCAAACATGGACTGAAGACAACCTAACCTAATTGCGCAAGATTTGGAATTGGGAGCGCGAAGAGGGGCTGAGATCTTACCCTAGTTTGGTGAAGATCTCGATACAACGATGACGGCGAAGGTGATTCTCATCGACATTGAGGACTCTAGCGTATAGGGCGCATGGGAGACAATGGCGATGTCCTGAGTACAAGGGTACGGCAGCGAGGAGGTGCGGGGAGTCGAGTTTGAAGAAGTAATTTCAAATGTCGGGTTCTCAAGGTATATATACCCCGTGGCTGTCGATGACACCGAGTTGGATTTTTCAATGCCACCGAGTTCCATAACTGCCATGTTATAGTGAAACTCGGTGAGGCCGAAAACTTCCTATCGGTGGTACCGAGATAAAAAAACAGATCAACCCTAGGCTTCGATGGGACCAAGTTTTTGAGGTTGGCCACACCGAGATGCTTTTGGGAGGTTTTGGAAGTCATCTCTTGTCAATATGGATCTTCGAGTGCTCCTCGCACAGAGTGCCCTAAAGTGCTTGCTCAAATTTTGTTATGTAGCATGAATAGAATTTGATACGAGAGAACATAAATATCTAGAGAGAGGTACTTAGACATTCTTGTATATCCAATTGGCCAAATAAGATAGAAAGCCAAATAACAACAATTGGATATCCTCGAATGAGGAAAATATGGATACCGACATGCTAACACAATAAGATGTCAAATAAAACATAGTGAACATGCACAAACACTCTAGTATCTACCAAGCACTTTGGCGATGACAAAGTCATCTATATATGATTATATTGACATAGGAGCCAAGCAAGAATACTTGATCATAGGTCATACTCATCGTTTAAGCACAAGTGGGGTTTCCATTTTTGGCAAAGCTTTCAGTGTGTTCACATCTTAAGAGATGCTAATACTCAAGTCTTATAGTAAAGCTCCCCCTTGAGGTGATATCCCCCATAAGGGGGATAAACTAACATTGGGTTTTATCGTAGAAGACTTCATGTAGGTTTAGTAGTGGTGGATGCTCATTGTTGATGAAGTCATCTTGAGTTGGGAGCAACCCTTGTTGTTTCTTACTCTTCTCACCGATATGGGTTAGTCCGTAAACACAAGGAACATATGCAAGAATATCTATGGACATGGAATGAAATATATGTGAGATGATGTCCAATGATACATTAATTACCTTGTCCCTTCCTTACCTTTGAGGGAATGTGTGTCTGCTTGAAATAATGCATCTGGTTGGAGTTGATTTCATATAGTTCTTGCCAAAATGAATAAGAGTCAATTTCATTGTCGGAGTCACCCCTCAAGAACTTCTCTAGTTCTTCTTCTTGGGGACCCACATCAACTTGATGGGGATCCTTGGAGTTGTGGCAGCACTAGATGAAGTAGAGCTAGTAGTGTCCTCGGGAATCCACTTGACCTTGGCTTGGGGTTCTTCCTTAAATGAGTCTATCTCCTCCTGAAGCTTGCCCTTGCCCTTGTGCTATTGTGGTAGAAGGTCATCTTGAGAGCTTGTTCCCTGGGGGATAGTAGGATCATACTTCTCCTTTTGGGGAACAAACTTCGGGATGCGATATTGACCTTCTTGCCATTCAACTCCATTGGCATTGAAGTAGCCAACACCTTGCTTCTTCTGATGTCCTCCTTTCTTGCATACAATTTCCTCGAATTGCCAACTTCTGGCAAGACTCTTGAATACACCTCTCTCTATAATTCCTTTCAATAAATCATTTTCTTGCTCAAGTGTAACTTGGCTAAGATAATCAATAGTGGAGTCAAGAGAACTACTAGCAACAACATCATTTGATTCAACTTTAGAATTGTTGTTACTAGATGAAGAATCTTTCTTGCCTTTGTTACCAGTGTTCTTAGGTTTAACTTGTGGAACAAAAGTAGACAAGACTAATCGTTTGGCTAGATAGGAAGAGCTCTTCTTTCAAAGATCATCATTGATTGCTTTTAGGAACTCATGCTCTTGCTCTAAATTTAGCTTCTCGAAGCGTATCTTCTCATGAGTTCTTGCAAGATCTCTAAGGTCTTCTAGAGTAGTTTCATGAACTAACTTAAGAGTGTTTAATTCTTTAGTTAATCGTTCAATCTCTTTTTTATCATAATCATCATTCGACTTCTCTTGACTATCATGATTATTATTAAGTTCATTTTCAATGTTATCACTAGTCTTATCAAAGAACAACTCACCTTCTCCTAACAGGTCATCCTCATGACTATCAAAGTCAAAATACTTGGGGTGTGATAACTTGGGGCCTTTTGCCCTCAAGCAGTTTCCAAACGCCTCATTTGATGAATCAAATATGTCGTAGGAGTTTGAGGAAATGAGTACAAGACCAGCAACACCTTCATCTTGACTATAGTCGGAGTTGGAGTGGTAGCTTCTCTCAGATTGGCTGTCATACTCAAAGGCGGATACCCATTCACCAACTTGAGCTTGGTGTCTTCGTCTTGAGCCGATCGTGGTGTATTTGTCCTTCTTCTCTTATTCCTTACTTTTCCGGGAGTGTATTCGTTCATAGCAATCTTCTCTACTCATTCTCTCTTTGCGAGGTGACTCTTCTCTTGAGCTTCTTCTTCTAGGTGACTCTTCTCTTCGTTTGTGGAGAGCCGAGCACTCATTGGAATAGCGTATGGGCTTTATAGAATTGTAGCAATTTCGGGTACGACTAGATGAATGCTTCTCTTCATATCTTGAGCTTGAGATTCTCTCTTTGCCTCTACTCTTGTAGAACTTGTTGAATATTCTCACCATGAGGCTTATCTCTTCATTGGTAACAAGATTGTCATTTGAAGTAGTGGGAGTATCACTTGAAGCTTTGTAAGCACTGCTTGACTTGTTGTGCAACTCATCCTTGTCCTTGAGTGACATTTCATGGGCGACAATCCTTCCAATGACTTATGTTGGCTTGAGATCCTTGTAGTTTGGCATCATTTGGATCAATGTGCACACAATGTCGTAATTTCCATCGAGGGCTCTAATTATCTTCTTTATGATGAATTTGCCGGTCATCTTTTCACTTCCTAAGCCAACAATCTCATTTGTGATGAGAGCCAGCCTAGAGTACATCTCAACAACTCCTTCACCATCCTTCATCTAGAACTTCTCAAGCTGACTTTGTAGCACATTTCTACCTCTTGAGCTTGCGTTAGTTTTCCCTTGAAGAGGAAAGGGTGATGTAGCGAAGTAGACAAGTATTTCCCTCAGTTTGTTGAGAACCAAGGTATCAATCCAGTAGGAGGAACCAGCAAGGCCCCAATAGTAGTACCTACACAAACAATCAAACACTTGCACCCAACGCTATAAAGGGGTTGTCAATCCCTTCAGAGTTATTTGCAAGGATGAGATCAGATAGACATAGGTTATAAAAGATTGCAGAAACAAAAGTAAATAAATTGTAGCAAAGTATATTTGGTATATTTGGTTTATAGATCTAAAAATATAATATGGAAAATAGACCCGGGGGCCATAGGTTTCACTAGAGGCTTCTCTCATAAAGGAAAATAATACGGTGGTTGAACAAATTACTGTCAAGCAATTCATAGAAAAGCGAATAATTATGAAGATATCTAAGGTAATGATTATGCATATAGGCATCACATCCGTGTCAAGTAGACCGAAACGATTCTGCATCTACTACTATTACTCCACACATCGACCAACTCCTGCGTCCATCCATCTTTACTAGTAATAGATAATTTGAACATAAACTCACAAATCAATAGGAACACTCTTACTAGCAAACAATTTCACTAATTCATCCATCTTTCCACTTAAAATATTTATTTCTTCCATAACACACACTTTTTTACAAGTAGGAGATCTTTCGGTATGCCACTGAGAGTAATTTGCCATAATATTATCTAGGAGTTTAGTATCTTCTCCTAACGTGATTTCATAAAATAACCACCCGCGGCGGAATCTAAAAGATTTCTAGAAGGAAAATTCAATCCCGCATAAAAAAAACTGTATACCATCCATAAACTCAAACAATGTGCGGGGCAATTCCTAATCATTAGTTTCATTATCTCCCAAGATTGTGCAACATGCTCATGATCAAATTGCTTAAAATTCATTATATCGTTCCTAAGGGAGATAATCTTAACGGGCGGAAAGTACTTGGAAATAAAAGCATCTTTACACTTATTACATGAATCAATACTATTTTTAGCTTTAATTTAACAATTTCATTATCCACATCTTCCTTCTTTTGCATATCACACAAATCAATGGAAGTATTTACATGGGATGCGGCATCTTCACTAGGAAGGCTAGAAAATTGTTCTTTCATAACAAGATTGAGCAAGGTAGCATTAATTTCATAAGATTCCGCTCTAGTGGCAGGAGCAATCAGAGTACTAATAAAATCATTACTATTAGTAGTGGAAAAGTCAGATAACTTGGTATTCTCTTGAGCCATTGTGACAAACCAAGCAATCTAGCACAGAAGCAAGCAAATAAAAAGACGAACGGAAAAAGGGTGAATAAAAGGCAAATCTTTTTGGTATTTTCTGAAAAACGTTTTAGAAGTGGGGGAGAGGAAAATGAGAAGCAAATGGAAAATAAAGTAAATGCAAGAGATGAGTTTGTGATGGGTACTTGGTAGGCGTGATCTTGCTATGTATCCTCCCCAGCAAGAGCGCCAGAATTCCTTCTTGCTACCTCTTGAGCTTGCTTTGGTTTTCCCTTGAAGAGGAGAGGGTGATGCAGCAAAGTAGATAAGTATTCCCCTAAGTTTACTAAGAACCAAGGTATCAATCCAGTAGGAGGAACAAGGAAGGCCCCAATAGTAGTACCTACACAAACAATCAAACACTTGCACCCAACGCTATAAAGGGGTTTTCAATCCCTTCATAGTTATTTGCAAGGATGAGATCAGATAGAGATAGGTTATAAAAGATTGCGGAAACAAAAGTAAATAAATTGCAGCAAAGTATATTTGGTATTTTTGGTTTATAGATCTGAAAGTATAATATGGAAAATAGACCCGGGGGCCATAGGTTTCACTAGAGGCTTCTCTCATAAAGGAAAATAATACATTGGGTGAACAAATTACTTTCAAGCAATCGATAGAAAAGTGAATAATTATGAAAATATCTAAGGCAATGATTATGCATATAGGCATCATGTCCGTGTCAAGTAGACCGAAACGAGTCTGCATCTACTACTATTACTCCACACATTGACCGTCTCCCGCGTGCATCTAGAGTATTAAGTTCATGAAGAACAGAGTAACGCATTAAGTAAGATGACATGATGTAGAGGGATAAACTCAAGCAATATGATGAAAAACCCATCTTTTTATCCTTGATGGCAACAATACAATATGTGCCTCGCTATCCCTACTTTTTCACTGGGTGAGGACACCGCATGATTGAACCCAAAACTAAGCAATTCTCCCATTGCAAGAATTACCAATCTAGCTGGCCAAACCAAACGGATAATTTGAAGAGAAATGCAATGATATGAAATCATGCATATAAGAATGAAGAAGATACTCAAATAATATTCATAGATAATCTGAACATAAACTCACAATTCATCGGATCTCGACAAACACACCGCAAAAGAGTATTACATCGGATAGATCTCCATGAACATCATGAAGAACATGGTATTGAAGATCAAAGAGAGAGAAGAAGTCATCTAGCTACTAGCTGTGGACCCGTAGGTCTGTGGTGAACTACTCACACATCATCGGAGGGTCAATGGAGTTGATGTAGATGCACTCCGTGATCAATTCCCTCTCCGCCAGATTACCGGAAAAGACTCCTAGATTGGATCTGTGGGGAACATAAGCTCCCGGCAGCATAAATGTATTTTCGTGGCTCTTTTTGGCAACACGATAATATTTAGGAACATATAGGCCAAAGAATAGGGTTAGGAGACCTGCAGGGGGCCCACAAGCAAGGGGGCGCGGCCAACCCCCAGGTTGCGCCCTGTAGGCTTGTGGCCTCCCGGAAGATGCACCACCCCCTACTCCAAGTCTCCTAGGTGTCTTCTGGTCCAAGAAAAATCTTTCCGGAGATTTTGTTCCGTTTGGAGCCCGTTTAATATTCCTTATCTGCAATACTCAAAAACATAGAAAAAATAGAAACTGGCACTAGGCTCTAGATTAATAGGTTAGTCCCAAAAATAATATAAAACAACATATAATGCGTATAAAACATCCAAAACAGATAATATAATAGCATGGAACAATAAAAAATTATAGATACGTTTGAGATGTATCAAGCATCCCCAAGCTTAATTCCCGCTTGTCCTCGAGTAGGTAAATGATAAAAACAGAATTTTTGATGTGGAATGCTAGCTAACATATTTGTCTATGTAATATTCTCTTATTGTGGCATGAATATTCAGATACATAAGATTCAAAAAAAATCTAATATTGACACAAAACAATAATACTTCAAGCATACTCATAAGGTAAGTGCTTCCTTTCAAAATAACATGGTCTTAGAAAGTTATCCTACAAAATCATATGGTCTAGCTATGCTCTATCTTCACCACACAAAGTATCTAAATCATGCACAACCCCGGTGAAAATCAAGCAATTGTTTCACAGTTTTTATGTTATCAAACCTCTTCAACTCTCACGCAATACATGAGCATGAGCCATGGATATATCACTATAGGTGGAATAGAGTGTGGTGGAGGTTGCAAAAAAGGGGAAGATAGTCTCACATCAACTAGGCATATCAACGGGCTATGGAGATGCCCATCAATAGATATTAATGTGAGTGAGTAGGGATTGCCATGAAACAAATGCAGTAGAGCTATAAGTGTATGAAAGCTCAAAAGAAAACTAAGTGGTTGTGCAAAAGATGTAATACCACTAGTTATATGAAAGTGACAAAATAGGAGACTCTCTATGAAGAACATGGTGCTACTTTGAAGCACAAGTGTAGAATAAGATAGTAGCATTGTCCCTTCTCTCTTTCTCTCATTTTTTTTCCTTTTTTTTCTTTTCTTATTTTTTTTCTTTTTTTGGATGGGCTTCTTTGGCCCCTTTTATTTTTTTATGGGCTTCGCTGGCCTCTTTTATTTTTTTGTAAAGTCCGGAGACTCATCCCAACTTGTGAGGGAATCATAGCTTTCATCATCCTTTTCTCACACGGAATAATTCTCTAATAATGCAAATCATCACACCTTTATTTACTTACAACTCAAAAGATTACAATTCGATATCTAGAACAAAGTATGACTCTATAAGTAATATGGAAGTGATGGTGAATGTCATAAAAACGAAGCGGTGGTGTTGCATGGCAATATATCTCGAAATGGCTATGAAAATGCCATAATAGGTAGATATGGTGGTTGTTTTGAGGAAAATATATGGTGGCTGTTTTGAGGAAGGTGGGTTTAATGTACCAGCGAAAGTTGTGCGGTACTAGGGAGACTAGCAAAGGTGTAAGGGGGAGAGTGCGTATAACCCATGAACTCAACATTAGTCATAAAGAACTCTCGTACTTATTGCAAAAGCCTATTAGTTATTGAAGCAAAGTATTAGACTCATGCTCCTAGGGGAAGGGTTGGTAGGAGTTAACCATCGCGCAATCCCGACCTTCACACAAAGGTTGACAATCATTAAACAAATCATGCTCCGACTTCATCACATAACAGTTCACCATACGTGCATGCTACACGAATCACAAACTTTAACACAAGTATCTCTTATTTACTAATTGGAGGCACCTTTAAAGCATTCTTATTAATCCACATCATCGAAATTAATTACATCGTTGGATTAAATAATTAACGCTACAGATAAAATGAAATTTTACGTAACAAGGGTCACATAAAAAAGGCATCTGATACATTCAACGTTGATGAAACAAAAAAAAATATCATCGATCGTTTTCTTAAAATAAGATAGCCTACTTCCATAAAAACTCCATCGATGGAAATGAAAAAAAATATAGATCTGTTTGATTACCCTTTAGACTTGGTTAATAAAATGTTCTCCCGTGAAGGAAATCATGTACGTGTAGAAGGAAAGAAAGGCACGTACAAGTGAGAAGTCCCCAAGTCACACGTTGAAAAGACTCCACGTCCTAATGCACCACATTAGAAAAATTCACGTGCACGTTTCCATAAAAAATAAAAAAGGCACGTACAAATAAATAGAAGTCCCCAAGTCCCACGTTGACTCCACGTCCTAATGCACCACATTATAAAAATTCGCGTACATGCTCCCATAAAAAATAAGAAGGCACATACAAATAAATTCTCCTCAAGCATCATACGTCACAAAAAAAGAGTCTCAAGACACACACTCAAATTCCAAGTTAAAAAAAGTTGGCGTTCAAGTTGGAAGCAACACATTTCTTTCTGCCTTCATAATGGAAAAATAGACAAGTACCAAAGGGAAGTCCTCAAACCCCGCATTAGAAGAAGAGTCCAAGTTGCAATTTAGTGATTACAAAAAGTGTCCACTTTACCTTAAAAAGAGTATCCATGTCCCAAATCACCCCCAAAAAATCACATCCACGTTCACTTGGAAAATGAAAAAAAGGACATGTACAAGTAAATATTCCTCAAGAGTCACGTTACAAAAAGATGACTCATTGCCAGCTTGAAAACAATTCTTACCTTACAAAATCACCTAATTGGAACATGACCCAATGTATTAGCTTACGATGTGAAATCTTGTAACTGTGACATGATCCAATGTATTAACTTAATATGTGAGATTACATAATTACAAAATTACTAGGAAACTACGCACATTAATTTTGACGCATGGAAAAATCATACTAAAATTTGCTTAGTTATTTTAAATAGGGTTATTTCACAACCTCATCCACTATAATTTGGGTAGAACTTTTTTCAAGTATAATGAAGTACTCAACTTATTAATTTGATACCCGAGAGATAAATTCTCAAGTAATTATAACATTGTTTTCTACAGTTAGACAAAGAGCACTTCTGACTGGACCATGAGGATATAATGTTCACACTATAAATAGCAAATGTATTCTTTGGATTTCCAAAGAGGAACCAAATGATTAGCATATGTTGATAGACACATTATTTGTACCGAACACTACACAAAAAATTATATATTATTAATGTAATTATGTGAAGAAAGGAATTGGCTAACAGTAAGAGTATGAATGCTAATGTGTCCGTAATCTTATCAAATTATATAACCAGATTAATGTTAGATCGCTTATTCAATCTATTACATACATGAAACGTCGAGTATGACCAAATAATAATTGAAACACGAGGGATTAATTTAAAGGAAGACAACCCTCGGGGTGAGAGGGTGATGAAGTACTAAGAGTAGTTGTTTTCATCAAGCCGATGCAGATCATTTTTGTGTTTTGAAAATCGAATAGTTTTCCACAGATACGCTAAGCAGTACCGACTATTTTCGGGTGATATTATTTGTCGAAAACCCATTGCACTTGCACATTTCATTGCAAGGGAATCTTCTATAATATATACAAACTAGACATCATTTCACACAAATGGGGTTCCATACATTGTATTAATCGAGGTTTTGATAATCAATATAAATGACATTTAAATATAAAATTATGACATATGTAGTAATTATGTGGGAATATAAATTATACGGTGTTTATTTGTACATATCATCAACTAATTTATTAAAAATTCACTATTAAAATAATACTAAATGACACAACAATTTTAAGATAGAACATTTCTAGCCCGTGTGACCACATGGGTTGACGACTAGTTTCTTCTAATTCACAATTAGTTACTAGCACGACTCTCATATTACCATCTTCATATCTCAAAACTATATGCAAGGAATCAAACCTCTCATCATATTCAATGCACTTAATATGAAAGTTTTTATTATATCCCTCTTGGATGCCTATTATATTTGGACTAAATTCATAACCTAAATCAAATACCATGTTGTTTAAAGAACTCCTATAATAATATAAGTGAAGTACGAGAGGTTAATAATTTCCATAAAACAAAACACCGCCATGCTCTAAAAGATATAAGTGAAGCACTAGAGCAACATTGCTAGCTCAAAAGATATAAGTGAAGCACAAAGAGTATTCTAATAAATTCATGATTCAGCATGTCTATCTATCAAATGGTGTGTGGAGCAAGTATGATTGTGGCAAACTAAAAAGTAAAGACTCATATCATACAAGACGCTCCAAGCAAAACACATATCATGTGGTGAATAAAAATGTAGCCTAAAGTAAATTTACCGATGGGTTGAAGACGAAAGAGGGGATGCCTTCCGGGCCATCCCCACGCTTAGGCTTTTTGGTATCCTTGAATATGGCTTGGGGTGCCTTGGGCATCCCAAGCTTAGGCTCTTTCCACTTCTTATTCCGTAGTCCAACAAATCTTTACCCAAAACTTGAAAACATCACAACACAAAACTCAACAGAAAACTCATGAGATCCGTTAGTATAAGAAAAACAAATCACCACTTAGGTACTGTTGTGAACTCATTATTTATTTATATTGATGTAATGTTTACTGTAATCCAGCTTCTCCATGGTTCATAACCCCCGATACAACCCATAGAATCATCAAAATAAGCAAACAACGCAAAGAAAACAGAATCTGTCAAAAACAGAAGAGTGTGTAGCAATCTGTTTACTTCGAATACTTAGTTAACTCCAAAAATTCTGGAAAATTAGGAAGATATGGGAAATTTGTAAACCAATATTGTGTAAAATATTCAGATCAAAATCACGTTCTAGTGAAGTTTCAAAATTCCTGGACTGAGAGCAAAAGTTTCTGTTTAATAGCAAAATCAACTTGCAAACACCGTAGACCATCCCAAAGGTCTTACTTGCATCAAACAATAACTAAAACAAGAAAACACAATTTTTAAAGAGGTAATAATGTGTGCAACACTCAAAAACAGAAACAAAAACAAAAGAAAAACAAATAAAATTGGGTTGCCTCCCAAGAAGCGCTATTGTATAATGCCCCTAGCTAGGCATAATGCAATAGACCTAGGTATTGTCATCTTTGGTGTGCAATCCATAGGTAGCTCTCATAATGGATTCATAAGGTATTCTTATTTTCTTTCTAGGAAAGTGATCCATGCCTTCCCTTAATGGAAATTGGAATCTAATATTTCCTTCCTTCATATCAGTAATTGCACCAATTGTTCTAAGGAAAGGTCTACCAATAATAATAGAACATGTAGGATTGCAATCTATATTAAGAACAATGAAATCTATGGGCACATAATTCCTATTTGCAATAATAAGAACATCATTAGTCCTTCCTGCAGGTTTCTTAATTGTAGAATCCTCTAGGTGCAAATTTAAAGAGCAATCATCAAATTCACGGAATCCTAGCACATCACATAAAGTTTTTGGAATCGTGGAAACGCTAGCACCCAAATGAGACAAAGCATGGCACTCATAATCTTTAATTTTAATTTTAATAGTAGGTTCCCACTCATCATAAATCGTTCTAGTTATAGAAACTTCCAACTCAAGTTTTTCTTCAAAATATTTCATCATGGCATCCACAATATGTTTAGTAAAAGCTTTATTTTCACTATAAGCATGCGGAGAATTCAACATGGATTGTAACAAGGAAACACAATCAATACAAAAGAAACTATCATAATTAAAGTCCTTGAAATCCGACAGAGTGGGCTCATTGCTATTTAAAGTTTTGACCTCATCCATCCCACTTTTATCAATCTTATCATTAAGATCTAAAAACTACGAATCATTGGGACACCTTTTACCTAAAGTTGACTCATCACCAGTCCCATCTTTTTCAACATTTATACTAGAAAACAAAGATTAAATAGGTGTTACACCAATCACTTTAATATCTTCATCATTATTATCACGAGAAAACACCTTTTCAAGCCATCACGCTTAGCACGTATTCTAGCGGTTCTTTCCTTACACTCATCAATAGAAATTCTCATAGATTTTAAAGACTCATTAATATCATGCTTGGGTGGAATAGATCTAATTTTTGAAGAATCAATATCAAGAGAAATTCTATCAACGTTCCTAGCCAAATCATCAATCTTGAGCAATTTTTCTTCAATCATAGCATTGAAACCTTTTTGAGAGCTAATGAATTCTTTAATATTATTCTCAAGATCAGAGGGCATCTTATTATAATTTCCATAAGAATTGTTGTAGGAATTACTAGGCAACGGCCTAGGATTGAAATTACCTCTATACGCGTTATTGCCAAAATTGTTCCTACCAAGAAAATTCACATCCATAGATTCATTATTATTGCCAATAAAAGAAGACAAAGGCATATCATTGGGATCAGTAGGAACACTATTACTAGCAAACAATTTCATTAATTCATCCATCTTTCCAGTCAAAATATTTATTTCTTCCATAACACGCACTTTTTTACTAGTAGGAGATCTTTCGGTATGCCATTGAGAGTAATTTGCCATAATATTATCTAGGAGTTTAGTATCTTCTCCTAACGTTATTTCCATAAAAGAACCACCCGCGATGGAATCTAAAAGATTTCTAGAAGGAAAATTCAATCCCGCATAAAAAATTGTATAATCATCCATAAACTCAAACCATGTGCGGGGCAATTCCTAATCATTAGTTTCATTCTCTCCCAAGATTGTGAAAGATGCTCATGATCAAATTGCTTATAATTCATTATATCGTTCCTAAGGGAGATAATCTTAGCAGGCGGAAAGTACTTGGAAATAAAAGCATCTTTACACTTATTACATGAATCAATACTATTTTTAGGTAAATATGAAAACCAAGTTTTGGCACGATCTCGTAGTGAGAAAGGAAATAGCTTTAATTTACCAATTTCATTATCCACATCTTCCTTATTTTGCATATCACACAACTCAATGAAAGTATTTACAAAGGATGCATCATCTTCACTAGGAAGGCTAGAAAATTGTTCTTTCATAACAAGATTGAGCAAGGCGGCATTAATTTCATAAGATTACACACTAGTGGCAGGAGCAATGAGAGTACTAATAAAATCATTACTATTAGTAGTGGAAAAGTCAGATAACTTGGTATTCTCTTGAGCCATCATGACAAAGCAAGCAATCTAGCACACAAGTAAGCAAAGACGAACGGGAAAAGGGCGAATAAAAAGGCAAATCTTTTTGGTATTTTCTGAAAATCATTTTAGAAGTGGGGGAGAGGAAAACGGGAGGCAAATGGAAAATAAAGTAAATGCAAGAGATGACTTTGTGATGGGCACTTGGTAGGCGTGATCTTGCTGTGTATCCTCCCCGACAATAGCACCAGAATTCCTTCTTGCTACCTCTTGAGATTGCGTTGGTTTTCCCTTGAAGAGGAAAGGGTGATGCAACAAAGTAGATAAGTATTTCCCTAAGTTTATTGAGAACCAAGGTATCAATCGAGTAGGAGGAACAAGCAAGTCCCCAATAGTAGTACCTACACAAACAATCAAACACTTGCACCCAACGCTATAAAGGGGTTGTCAATCCCTTCAAAGTTATTTGCAAGGATGAGATCTGATAGAGATAGATTATAAAAGATTGCGGAAACAAAAGTAAATAAATTGCAGCAAAGTACTTTTGGAATTTTTGGTTTATAGATCTGAAAATATAATATGGAAAATAGACCCAGGGGCCATAGTTTTCACTAGAGACTTCTCTCATAAAGGAAAATAATACGGTGGGTGAACAAATTACTATCAAGCAATTAATAGAAAAGCGAATAATTATGAAGATATCTAAGGTAATGATTATGCATATAGGCATCACGTCCGTGTCAAGTAGACCGAAACGATTTTGCATCTACTACTATTACTCTCCACACATCGACCAACTCCTGCCTGCATCTAGAGTATTAAGTTCATGAAGAACAGAGTAACACATTAAGTAAGATGACATGATGTAGAGGGATAAACTTAAGCAATATGATGAAACCCCATCTTTTTATCCTTGATGGCAACAATACAATACGTGCCTCGCTATCCCTACTTTTTCACTGGGCGAGGACACCGCTGGATTGAACCCAAAACTAAGCAATTCTCCCATTGCAACAATTACCAATCTAGTTGGCGAAACCAAACAGATAATTCATAGAGACTTGCAAAGATATGAAATCATGCATATAAGAATTCACAAGAGACTCAAATAATATTCATAGATAATCTGAACATAAAGTCACAATTCATTGGATCTCGACAAACTCACCGCAAAAGAGTATTACATCGGATAGATCTCCATGAAGATCATGAAGAACCTGGTATTGAAGATCAAAGAGAAAGAAGAAGGAATCTAGCTACTAGTTATGGACTCCTAGGTCTGTGGTAAACTACTCACACATCATCGGAGGGGAAAAGGCTCCCAGATTGGATCTCTCGGGAACAGAGGCTCCCAGTGGCGTAAAAGTATTTTCGTGGTCCTTTCTAGCGATATGAGGATATTTGGGAATTTATAGGCTAAAGAATAGGGTTAGGAGACCCGTAGGGGGCCCACAAGCGAGGGGGCGCGACCAACCCCCAGGGCGCGCCCTGCACGCTTGTGGCCTCCCGGTAGATGCCCGACCCCCTACTCCAAGTCTTTTCGGTGTCTTTGGTCCAAGAAAAATCTTTCTGGATATTTTGTTCCGTTTGGACTCCGTTTAAAGTTCCTTATCTGCAATACTCAAAACGTGGAAAACATAAAAACCGGCACTAGGCTCTAGATTAATAGGTTACTCCCAAAAATAACATAAAACAACATATTAATGCATATAAAACATCTAAAACAGATAATATAATAGCATGGAACAATCAAAAATTATAGATACGTTGGAGACATATCACACATCCAACTTAGATTCCGTGAAACATTATGTACCTTTGTGCATATCAACTGAAGTATCCCAAATTTCCTTTGCATTCTCAAGGCAACTGATTTTGTTGAATTATTCGAGGCACATGCCGTTGAATAGAATGTCGCATGCTTGAGCATTGTATTGCAACATCTTCAACTCTTCCATAGTTGCATCGTGATCCGGTTCCCTTCCTTCACCGCAGAAAACACTTTGCACACCAACACGAACAACAGCCCAAATGGCGGGGTTATGACCAAGAATATGCATTTTCATCTTATGATTCCAACTAGCAAAGTTTGTACCATCAACATATGGACCTCTACGGTCGTAATTTCCCTCACTAGATGCCATACTCTCCTAGGTTGTGAAACAAATGCAATGGAAACCTAGCTCTGATACCACTTGTAGGATCCAAAGTATATCTAGAGGGGGGTGATTAGATTACTTGACCAAATAAAAACTTAGCATTTTCCCAATTTTAGTTGTGGGACAACTTTAGCAATTATGACTAGTCAAGTTCACCCTAAACATGCATATAAAAGAGTATACCGGTGGAAAGTAAACACATGCAAATGTAATGTGGAGGGTAGGGAAGGAAGATCAAACGCAAAGGTTGACACAGTGATTTTTGGTGTGGTTCTGGTAGGCGGTTCTATCGTACGTCCATGTTAGTGGGGACTTCAACCCATGAAGGGTAACGACTCAGAGAGTCCACAGAGGGCTCCACCCACAAGGGGTCCGCAAAGAAGCAACCTTGTCTATTCCACCATGGCTTACGTCCACGAAGGAGTAGCCTCACTCAGGGTAGATCTTCATGAAGTAGGCGATCTCCTTGCCCGTACAAACTTCTTGGTTCAACTCCACAACATGAAGTAGCTAGGAGGCTCCCAAGAGACCTAGGAGGCACCACCCTGCAAAAGGAATAGATGCGGTAGAACGATGAACTCCTTGCTCTTGTGCTTCAAAAGATAGTATTCTCAACAGTCAATCACTCTCTCACAGATTTGGCATGGGTAGGAGAGATTGATTTTGGGGAAAGCAACTTGGGAAGGCTAGAGATCAATTCAACTGGATGGATTGGAATATCTTGATCTCAACACATGAGTAGGTGGCTCTCTCCTAGAAAAATAAATATGGTAAGTGTGTGTGTGTTCTGAGTGCTTCCACTGTAAATGAGAGGTGGTGGAGGGGTATATATAGGCATCTCCCAAAATCAACCGTTACAACATTATTGCCCAACTTGATGACACCGAAATGAATCTCGGTGGTACCAATTTGCACTAAATGTGGCAACTTTTGAATTCTCGGTGAGACCGATATATGAATCTTAGTGGTACCGATATGAGACCTAGGGTAGTTTTCAAACCTCTCTGGTACTGATTTCAATCTTGAAAATTTCGATTCTTGAAACACCGATATGAAAGTTGGTGGTACAAAGAGATTAGGGTTTGGCAAAGGATCTGTCACTGGGAAAATCGGTAGGGCCGAATGGAAAAACTTGGTGGCACCGGTTTTGTTGTGTAGTGTTTGGTCAGAGATTTTTTGAGAGAAATGTTGATTATTTTTTGTGGTTATATCTAAGCACTTGAGAAACCAATTCATCATAATACCTCACCCCCTTTTAATAGTATTGTCCTTCCTATGGACTCAAAAGTGATTTATCACAAATATAAAATGTAGAGTCCTCTTGCTTGAAGCTTGAGCCAATCCTATCCCTGTCCTTGCATCAAGGGGTTTGTCCACACAATCCTTTAGCCAATGCATCTTTGAACTTTTCTGAAATATACTTGGATAAGGTCATTTGTTCAATGATACATATGTTGTTATTAATTACCAAAACCACCCTAGAGAGCAATTATGCTTTAAGTTACTTGTGAGTAGCTCGTATGTCGTTTTGCCGAGAAGGTTGTGTAAGTAGAGTCGGTTTGTGGCATGACAAGATGTTTCTACGGCTTCAACCCAAAAGTGTCTCGACGTCTTGTATTTGTCAAGCACCATTCTAGCCATCTCTATGAGAGTTCAGTTCTTCCTCTCAACGACCCCATTTTCTTGAGGTGTGTACATCGCCGATAACTCATGTGAGATACCTTCTTCGTTAAGAAAAGTATCCACATTTGTGTTCTTGAACACCGATCCGTTGTTGCTCCGAACTTTCTTGATCTTCACTTCAAACTAATTTTGAGCTTCCACCAAAGAGATCCATGTAAAGCAACCCGCCGGCCCGACTCGCCTTCTAGTAGCATGATGTTCTTCAAGGGGTGACTTCCACCGACTTGTTTTCCTGCTTGACAAGCACTACAAAGCCTATCTTTGTCAAAGAAAATATCTTTAACACCAAGAATATGATCACCTTTGATATCCTATCAAGATTAATCATACCAACATGTCCTAGCCTTCTATGACATAACCAACCTTTAGAAGATTTTTCAATAAGACATGTATGGGGTTTCGATCTTGTAGTAAAATAGACAATGTATAGATCATGTCTATGAAAACCAGTAAAGAACATGTTATGATTGTTGCTACAAAACACTTGGTAGTCAACTTTCGTAAATAGCACACTAAAACCAAAGTTTGCTAGTCTAGATACGAAAAGAAGATTGTAGCCAAGGGATTCAACAAGCATGACATTTTGAATGGAACTATCATGAGATGGCCACCTTACCGAGACCAAGTACGTTACCCTTGGAATTGTCCCCAAAAGTGACATACCTTCATGGTCCATGGTTTGGTATGATCTCATGAAACATGTCTCTATATCCGGTCATGTGATCGGTGCATCCACTGTCAAGTATCCACTCCTTTCCTCCGGCCATGTAGTCTCTAAGGTTTTCTATAAGAATATGGCTCCTCATGGTCTTCTAATACTCGATGTCTAGCTCTTTGTCTACATCATAGTAGCCATGCGCCACATTTTTATCATCAAAGGGAATATCCTCATCACAAGAATCAAGAGATTCGTAAGAATTTTGACTATGACAATGTTCATGTTTATGCATGTGAATGGCTTCAACAATGATGTTATTAATGGTAATTACATCTCCTTTAGCACACATGAGGTCACGAAGCTCCAATAGACATTTATCAAAGTTAGGATCATTGGGCTTCATCTTGTGAAAGGCAATATATTTTTGGAAAATTATACCAAGATTTTTCAAGGAGTAGTGGGATATATTTTCTCCAAATCTTTCCACAAAGTATAAGAACATTCAAAGTTATTCATTAGATTAAGCACATTTCTTGGTAATGCTCAAATGATGAGATTAACAGTTTTAAGATTACCAAGCATATTAACTTCATCATCATGATAACGATGTAAGGGGTCAATGGGAGGTACATAGAGATATTCAACATACTTGCTCAAATGGAATTCATCATATAGATCAAGCACTTCACCTTTCCATTGTCTATAATACTCCCCATTGATAACATGCACTTGACAACTAAGATTCCCCAAACTAGACACATCCCTCTTCCTCCAATGGTGATTAAACAAAGGTTATGGAGACCAAATTTCTCATACCAATTGTGGGATCACTAGAAGGGATGTATAGAGGGGGGTGAATAGACTACTTCCATAAATTAAAACCTAGCATTTCCCAATTGTAATTGTTGGCAGATTTTAGCAATTAGAACAAGTTATACACACCCTACACATGCTAGTCAACATATATGGAAGCGGAAAGTAAGGACATACCATCCTGCTACACTATAAAGCCGAACCCCAACCCCAGAGAGAGGGGCGGGCGAGAGAACACTTGACATACACCATATTACTGCTACCTCTTGAGCTTGCATTGGTTTTTTCCCTTGAAGAGGAAAGGGTGATGCAGCACAACAACAGTAAGTATTTCCCTCAGTTTGAGAACCAAGGTATCAATCCAGTAGGAGTATCAAGGCAAGTCTCCAAAGTACCTGCGCAAAAACAAGCAAACTTGCACCCAACGCTACAAAGGGGTTGTCAATCCCTTCACGGTTAACTGCAAGGTGAGATATGAAGGTGGAAAGTGCAACAAAGTGAAAGTGTAGAGCTGAAAATATGAAGTGAAGTAGAGCCGGGGGCCATAGTGTTCACTAGAGGCTTCTCTCATGATAGCAAGTATTACGGTGGGTGAACGAATTACTGTCGAGCAATTGATAGAACCGCGCAAAGTCATGACGATATCTAAGGCAATGATCATACATATAGGAATCACATCCGAGACAAGTAGACCGATACTGTCTGCATCTACTACTATTACTCCACACATCGACCGCTATCCATCATGCATCTAGTGTATTAAGTTCATAACAAAAGGAGTAACGCCTTAAGCAAGATGACATGATGTAGAGGGATAAATTCATGCAATAGATATAAACCCCATCTTTTTACCCTTGATGGCAACAACACGATGCGTGCCTCGCTACCCCTTCTGTCAGCGGGTGAGGACACCACACGGTATGAACCCAAAACCAAGCACTTCTCCCATTGCAAGAATTATAGATCAAGTTGGCCAAATAAAACCCACAACTCGAAGAGAATTACAAGGATACAAAATCATGCATATAAGAGATCAGAGGAAACTCAAATAACATTCATAGATGATCTGATCATAAATCCACAATTCATCGGATCTTGACAAACACTGCAAAAGAAGATTACATCGGATAGATCTCCATGAAGATCATGGAGAACTTTGTATTGAAGATCCAAGAGAGAGAAGAAGCCATCTAGCTACTAGCTATGGACCCGAAGGTCCGTGGTGAACTACTCACGCATCATCGGAGAGGCAATGGTGTTGATGGAGAAGCCCTCCGTGTCCGAATCCCCTCCAGCAGGGCACCAGAACGTGCCCCAAATGGGATCTTGCGGAGACAGAAGCTTGCGGCGGCGGAAAAGTATTTTTGTGGCTCTCTCCCGTGGTTTCAGATTTTTAGGGAATTTATAGGCGGAAGAACTAGGGCAGGGGAGCCATAGGGGGCCCACAAGCCTGCTAGGCCCGGCCCCCCTAGGCCGGGCCTGGGTGGCTTGTGACCTCCTCCAAGGTCCCCTACCTTGGTTCTCAAGTCTCCTACGTGTCTTCTGTTATGGAAAAAATCATTCCGCAGATTTTATTTCGTTTGGACTCCGTTCAATATTCTCCTGTGAAAAAGGTCAAAAACACGGAAAAAATAGGAACTGGCACTTGGCACTGAGTTAATAGGTTAGTCCCAAAAAAGATATAAAATAGCATATTCATGCATATAAAACATCCAAAGATGACAAGATAATAGCATGGAACCATCAAAAATTATAGATACGTTGGAGACGTATCAACTACACACACCACAGAGGCATCAAGGTTGGTAGGGAGAGCTCCATCTTCCTCCTCACAAACAGCTCAAGGAGCACTCTGTAATGTAACCACGTATAGTCACTCTGACAGGACTAGGGTTTTTACCTCCATCGAAGGGTCGTGAACCTGGGTAGATTTGCGTCATGTGTATCGCGCCTTAACCCATTCCGAGACGTCGTCGGTTCCCATTGGCCCCAAACCAAGATCTAAGCCATCCCTGACATCTGCCGTGGAAATACCACGATAGTTCGCGCCCACCATAGGACCGGCAGTGACGTCGGCCGAAGTTACGTTTCGGGTAGGATCCTTCACCACCTATGGCGAGCGCATAGCGCATGGTTTGGTCGTGCGCTACGGCGTGTTCGACTACGTCAGTGACAACACCCGCCACCTCGATGATGCGGATTTTCCAGTCGGCGGCTCCATCGTCCCCTGCGGCGAGCACCATGTCTACGTCACGGTCGTCCCTAAAGAGTACCCTGCCGAGGTGCTCCGTTGCGATGAGGCATCGTCATCCGACGACAACGACCTCTCCAGCGACCTCGACGACCTTTGCACACGCGTGAAGGTAATGACTGTCGCCTAGCTGAGCGGCACGTCACCATGGTGAACCCTGCTATGCACGACAATGGACACACTGCATGCACCCATATCGGTTGCGGCCGACCTGGCAGCCGCTATCGCGGAGCTCGACGGCTTTTGCCAGCACATGCTCGCAGAGGCAGAAGCAGTGGGGGCTACACAACACGAATTCCAGGTTGCACAATGCAAGTTCAACGCGGCTTACTACCTTACGCCGGCTGCCGTCGTCCCGAGTTGGCCGGGAGAAGTACGGTGCTGCAGCAGCATCGTCGGCTGCCCCATCTACGACACCCTTGTCAAAAACATGAGAGCCACTGTGGGATCACTAGAAGGGATTTCTAGAGGGGATGAATAGACTACTTGCGTAAATTAAAACCTAGCCTTTCCCCAATTTTAATTGTGGCATATTTTAGCAATTAGAACAAGTCATACACACCCTACACATGCTAGTCAACATATATGGCAGCGGAAAGTAAGGACATTGCACATGTAAGTAAGGAGTAGAGTTTAGGAAGATCAAACGCAAAGATGGACACAGTGATTTTTGGCGTGGTTCCGATAGGTGGTGCTATTGTACGTCCAGGTTAATGTAAACTTCAAGCCACAAAGGGTAACAACTGCGAGAGTCCACAGAGGGCTCCACCCACAAGGGGTCCACTAAGAAGCGACCTTGTTTATTCCACCATGGCTTACGTCCACAAAGGGCTAGCCTCACCCCGGGTAGATGTTCACGAAGTAGGCGATCTCCTTGACCTTACAAACTTCTTGGTTCAAATACACAACATGAAGTAGGAGGCTCCCAAGTGATGCCTAACCAATCTAGGAGGCACCAGCCTCCAAAAGGTAATATATGTGGTAGAACGATGAACGCCTTGCTCTTGTGCTTCGATAGATAGTCTCCTCAACACTCAATCACTCTGTCATAGATTTGGCATGGGTAAAAGAGATTGATTGGGTGTAAAGCAACTTGGGGAGGCTAGATATCAAGTTTCGAGTGGCTGGATTGGAATATCTTGATCTCAACACATGAGTAGGTGGCTCTTTCTCAGAAAAATGAATCTGGCAAATGTATGTGTGTCATGAGTGCTTCCTTTGCGAATGAGAGGTGGTGGAGGGGTATATATAGGCATCTCCAAAAAGCTAACTGATACGTCCATTTTGCATCATGTTTTCATGTTGATATTTATCGCTTCTTGGGATGTTATTTCACTTCACGGTACAATACTTATGCCTTTTCTCTCTTATTTTGCAAGGTTTACATGAAGAGGGAGAATGCCGGCAACTGGAATTCTGGCCTGAAAGTGGAGCAAAGTTGAGATACCTATTCTGCGCAACTCCAAACGCTGTAAAAATCAACGAGGATTTTTTCCAGATTTATAAAAAATACTGGGCCGAAGAAGCGCCAGAGGGGCGCCAGCAGGTGGCCACAAGCCTGCACGGCGCGACAACCCCCCCAGGCCGCGCCATGAGGGCTTGTGGGCAGCCTGCTGACCCACCGGCCCCCCTCTTCTGCTATATGAAGGGTTTCGTCCAGGAAAAAATCAGGGAGGAGCTTTTTCATGGATTCGCCGCCGCCACGAGGCGGAACATGAGCAGAACCAATCTAGAACTCCGGCAGGACGATCCTGCCGGGGAAACTTCCCTCCCGGAGGGGGAAATCGTTGCCATCGTCATCACAAACACTCCTCTCATCGGAGCGGACTCGTCACCATCAACATCTTCATCAGCGTCATCTCATCTCCAAACCCTAGTTCATCACTTGTAACCAATCTCCATCTCGCGACTCCGATTGGTACTTGTAACGTTGCTAGTAGTGTTGATTACTCTTTGTAGTTGATGCTAGTTGGATTATTTGGTGGAAGAGTTTATGTTCAGATCCTTGATGCTACTCATTACCTCTCTGGTCATTAATATGATTATGCTTTGTGAGTAGTTACTTTTGTTCCTGAGGACATGGGATAAGTCATGCTAATAGTAGTCATGTGAATTTGGTATTCGTTCGATATTTTGATGTGTTATATGTTGTTTTTCCACTAGTGGTGTTATGCGAACGTCGACTACATAACACTACACCATTATTTGGGCCTAGAGGAAGGCATTGGGAAGTAGTAAGTAGATGATGGGTTGCTATAGTGACAGAAGCTTAAACCCTAGTTTATGCGTTGCTTCGTAAGGGGCTGATTTGGATCCATTAGTTTAATGCTATGGTTAGACTTTGTCTTAATTCTTCTTTCGTAGTTGTGGATGCTTGCGAGAGGGTGTAATCATAAGTGGGATGTTTGTCCAAGTAAGGGCAGTACATAAGTGCCGGTCCACCCACATATCAAACAATTAAAGTAACGAACGAGAATCATATGAACATGATGAAAACTAGCATGACAGAAATTCCCGTGTGTCCTCGGGAGCGTTTTTCCTCCAATAAGACTTTGTCCAGGCTTGTCCCTTGCTACAAAAGGGATTGGGACACTTTGCTTCACCGTTGCTACTTTTGTTACTTGCTGCTTGCTACGAATCATCTCACCACACAATCACTTGTTACCGACAATTTCAGTGCGTGCAGATTTTACCTTGCTGAAAACCACTTCTGAGATCCTTCTGCTCCTCGTTGGGTCCGACACTCTTACTTATCTAAAGGACTACGATTGATCCCCTATACTTTTGAGTCATCAAGACTCTTTTCTGGCGCCGTTGCCGGGGACTGAAGCGCCTTTGGTAAGTGGAACTTGGTAAGGGAACATTCATATAGTGTGCTGAAATTTATTGTCACTTGTCACTGTGGATACTAATCCTTTGCGGGGCTTGTTCGGGGTATCTTTACCTCGAACGGAAGGACAAAGAGTTGCTCCTCAACTTGCTGCACCTACTGAAAATATTTGCTTTGAATTTCTTTCGGGTATGCTTGAGAAACTGTTGGCTAATCCTTTTACACGAGATGGAACATCACATCCGGACTTGCATCTAATCTATGTAAATGAAGTTTGTGGTTTATTTAAGCTTGCAGGTTTTCTCGAGGATGAGTTCAAGAAGAAGGTCTTTCCTTTATCTTTGAAGGATAAGGCGTTGACATGGTATAGGCTATGTGATGATACTGGATCGTGGGACTACAATCGGTTGAAATTCGAATTTCATCAAAAGTTTTATCCTATGCATTTAGTACATCATGATCGGAATTATATTTATAATTTTTGGCCTCGTGACAGAGAAAGCATCGCTCAAGCTTGGGGGAGGCTTAAATCAATGCTATATTCATGCCCCAATCATGAGCTCTCGAGAGAAATTATCATTCAGGACTTCTATGCTCGGCTTTCTCATGATGATCGCACCATGCTTGACACTTCTTGTACTGGTTCTTTTATGAAGAGAGATATTGACTTCAAATGGAATTTATTGGAGAGAATTAAATGCAACTCTGAAGATTGGGAGCTTGAAGAAGGTAAGGAGTCAGGTATGAATTTCACATTTGATTGCATTAAATCCTTTGTTGAGACAAATACTTTTTGTGACTTTAGCGCTAAGTATGGACTTGACTCTGAGATAGTAGCTTCATTATGTGAATCTTTTGCTGCTCATATTGATCTCTCCGAAGAGAAGTGGTTTAAATATCATCCTCCTTTAGAAGTCAATGTAGTTAAACCCACTCGAGTTGAAGAGAAAGTCATTGCCTATAATGATCCCGTGGTTCCGAGTGCTTACATTGAGAAACCCCCTTTCCCTGTTAGGATAAAGGATCATTCTAAAGCTTCAACTGTGATACGTAGATGCTATATTAGAACACCTACAACCCCTTAGCAAATTAGAGTTGAACCTAGCATTGCTATTATCAAAGATCTTCTGTCCGACGATGTTGAGGGACATAATATTCACTTCTGTGAAGATGGTGCTGGAATTGCTAAACCTCACGCTAGAGACAAACATAGGCCTGTTGTTGGCACGCGTGTGGTTTGTGTTAAGATAGGAGGTCATTGTTATCATGGTTTATGTGACCTGGGTGCTAGTGCTAGTGCAATACCTCAATCCTTATACGATGAAATCAAAGATGAGATTGCACCTGTTGAGATAGAGCCTATTGATGTCACTATTTAGCTTGCCAATAGAGATACTATCTGCCCTTTGGCAATTGTTAGGGATGTTGAAGTCTTGTGTGGTAAAACGAAGTATCCTGCAGATTTCCTAGTTCTTGCTACCGCTCAAGATAGCTTTTGTCCCATCATATTTGGTAGACCTTTTCTCAATACCGTCAATGCTCATATTGATTGTGAGAAGCAAACTGTCACTGTTGGCTTTGAAGGTGTGTCACATGAGTTCAATTTCTCCAAGTTTGGTAGACAACCTCATGAAAAAGAGTTGCCCACTAAGGATGAAACTATTGCCTTGGCTTCTATTGCCGTGCCTCCTACTGATCCCTTAGAGCAATACTTGCTTGAGCATGAAAATGATATGCATATGGATGAAAGGGATGAGATAGATAGAGTTGTCTTAGAACAATATCCTATTCTTAAGAATAACTTGCCTGTTGAACTGCTTGGGGATCCACCCCCACCAAAGGGTGATCCTGTGTTCGAGCTTAAACAGTTGTCTAATACTCTTAAGTATGCCTATCTTGATGAAAAAGAGATATATCCTGCTATTATTAGTGCTAGCCTCTCAGAGCATGAAGAAAAGAAGTTACTAAAAACTCTGAGGAAGCACCGTGCTTCTATTGGACATACTCTTGATGATATTAAGGGCATTAGTCCCAATCTATGCCAGCACAAGATTAAAACTGATCCTGATTTCAAACCAGTTGTTGATCATCAAAGGAGATTAAATCCTAAGATGAAAGAAGTAGTAAGAATAGAAATACTAAAGCTCCTGGAAGCGGGTATTATCTATTCTGTTTCTCATAGCGATTGGGTGAGTCTGGTGCATTGTATCCCTAAGAAGGGAGGCATTACCGTTGTCCCTAATGATAAGGATGAATTGATCCCACAAAGGATTATTACTGGCTATAGGATGGTGATCGATTTTAGGAAATTGAATAAAGCCACTAGGAAAGATCATTACCCTTTTCCTTTTATCGACCAAATGCTAGAAAGACTGTCTAAACACACACACTTCTGCTTTCTAGACGGTTATTATGGTTTCTCCCAAATACCAGTTGCACAATCTGATCAGGAGAAAACCACTTTCACCTGCCCTTTCGATACCTTTGCTTATAGATGTATGCCTTTTGGCTTATGTAATGCACCTGCCACCTTTCAAAGATGTATGATGGCTACATTCTCTGACTTTTGTGAAAATATTGTTGAGGTTTTTATGGATGACTTTTCCGTTTACGGGTCTTCCTTTGATGATTGCCTCAACAACCTTGATCGAGTCTTGCAGAGAAGTAAAGACACCAACCTTGTCTTGAATTGGGACAAGTGCCACTTTATGGTTAATGAAGGCATCGTCTTAGGACATAAAATTTCTGAAAGAGGTATTGAAGTCGATAAGGCTAAAGTTGATGCAATCGAGAAAATGCCATACCCCATAGATATCAAAGGTATCAGAAGTTTCCTTGGTCATGCTGGTTTCTATAGAAGGTTCATTAAAGACTCCTCTAAGATTTCTAGGCCTCTTACCAATCTCTTGCAAAAGGATATTCCTTTTGTTTTTGACGATGATTGTGAGGAAGCCTTCGAAATACTTAAGAGGGCTTTGATAACTTCACCTATTGTTCAACCACCTGATTGGAACTTGCCTTTTGAAATCATGTGTGACGCTAGTGATTATGCTATTGGTGTTGTTCTAGGGCAAAGAGTTGACAATGAGTTGAATGTTATTCACTATGCTAGTAAAACTTTAGACAGTGCCCAGAGAAACTATGCTACTACGGAGAAGGATTTTTTAGCAGTCGTGTTTTCATGTGAAAAGTTCAGGTCTTACATAGTTGATTCCAAAGTCACTATTCACACTGATCATGCTGCTATTAAGTACCTCATGGAGAAGAAAGACCCTAAACCTAGACTTATCAGATGGGTTCTCTTGCTACAAGAATTTGATTTGCACGCTGTTGACATGAAGGGTGCTGATAACCCAATAGCAGATAACTTGTCTAGGTTGGAGAACGTTCTTGATGACCCACAACCTATTGATGATAGCTTTCCCGATGAGCAATTGAATGTCACCAATGCTTCACGTAGTGCATCGTGGTATGCTGATTATGCAAACTATATCGTTGCCAAATACATACCACCTAGTTTCACGTACCAGCAAAAGAAGAAATGCTTATTTGACTTGAGACACTACTTTTGGGATGATCCTCACCTTTATAAGGAAGGAGTAGATGGTGTTATTAGATGTTGTGTACATGAACATGAACAGGGACAGATCCTATAGAAGTGTCACTCTGAGGCCTACGGAGGACACCATGCGGGAGATAGAACTGCACACAAGGTATTGCAATCAGGTTTCTATTGGCCCACTCTCTTCAAGGATGCCTGTAAGTTTGTCTTGTCTTGTGACGAATGTCAAAGAATAGGTAATATTGGTAAACGTCAGGAAATTCCTATGAACTATTCACTTGTCATTGAACCATTTGATATTTGGGGCTTTGATTATATGGGACCTTTTCCAAAATCCAACGGGTATACTGATATCCTAGTTGCTGTTGATTACGTCACTAAGTGGGTAGAAGCTATCCCCACTAGTAGTGCTGATCACAACACCTCTATCAGGATGCTTAAAGAAGTTATTTTCCCTAGATTTGGAGTCCCTAGATATCTAATGACCGACGGTGGTTCACACTTCATTCATGGTGCTTTCCATAAAACGCTTGCTAAGTACGATGTCAACCATAGAATTGCGTCTCCCTATCACCCTGAGTCCAGTGATCAAGTAGAGCTAAGCAACAGAGAGATTAAACTAATTATGCAAAAGACTGTCAACAGGTCTACAAATAATTTGTCTAAGAATCTCGATGATGCACTGTGGGCTTATAGAACTGCCTATAAGAATCCCATGGGCATGTCTTCGTACAAAATGGTGAACGGTAAAGCATGTCATTTACCTCTTGAGCTAGAGCATAAAGCCTATTGGGCAATCAAAGAGCTCAACTTTAATTTCAAACTTGCCGGTGAGAAGAGGTTATTTGATATTAGCTCGCTTGATGAATGGAGAATTCAGGCATATGAGAATGCCATGTTGTTCAAAGAAAAGGTTAAGAGGTGGCATGATAAGAGGATACAAAAGCGTGAGTTCAATGTAGGTGATTATGTCTTGCTATATAACTCTCGTTTAAGATTATTTGCAGGCAAGCTTCTCTCTAAATGGGAAGGTCCCTATGTTGTTGAGGAAGTATATTGTTCCGGTGCTATCAAGATCAACAACACGAAAGGTAATTATCCGAGAGTTGTAAATGGGCAGAGAATCAAGCATTATATCTCACGTACTCCCATAAATGTTGAAAGCAATATCATCAAAACCATAACTCCGGAAGAATACCTAAGGTATATTTATCAGCCTGTTTCAGACTCCGAAAACAAAGAGGTATGTGATTTGGTAAGAAAAGAGAGTCCAAAACTTTTCCAATAGGAAATTTTCTCCGTTTTGGAATATTTGAAAAATACAAAAATTGGAAGTAGTCCGGAAAGTGCGCGAGGAGGCGACAAGCCTGCATGGCGCGGGCCCACCCCCTGGCCGCGCCGTGAGGGCTTGTGGCCACCTCGTGCGCCTCCCGGACTCTGTTTTCATGCATGGTACTCCTTCTCGTCTGGAAAAAATCATTATATATACTCCCGTTTGGTCTGACCCCTACATCACGCAGATTTCCTCTGTTTTTCGTTTCGAGCCTGTTTTGTGCCGCAGATTTAGATCAAGATGTCGTCTCGGGAATCTGTGGGGGAGAACAATCTCCCTCAAGTTTATGGAGAAGTAAGTGTTGATCTGAAAAGGATGGAGGTCATGGAGGCTAAGGAAAGGCTACCTAAAGAAACCAAGGGCAAAATCAAGGAGAGGAATCAGGCTTGGGACGAAGTGCAATCTGTGCTCAACAAGGAAGAAGTCTAAGACTTTGTTTATCCCTTCCCGTTTCTAGCAGGAGAATAAGCACGAATTATGCCAAAGGGTGTTGAAGCTTGAGGAGGAAAATGATGATCTGAGAGAGCAGAATTTTATGCTCAAGTGGAAATTAAACAAGCTCAAGACCTCTACAACAACTTCACCATCGCCACCAAAGGAAGACAACTGAGCATTGGTATGGGCAATCCCCTTGGCTTGTGCCAAGATTGGGGGAGTTGCCCCGGTATCGTATCACCATCACATCTTTTGCCTTTACCTTTGTTTTAGTTTTCCTTTTCAGTTTTCTCTTTTTCTAGTAGATTAAAAGTATTAGTGCTTTAGTCTTGAGTTTTGCTTTGTGTCACCCCCAATGTATTTGAGCTCGTGAGCCATATAATAAAGAGTGTCTTACTTGAAGGGCTTTGCCTCTTGCCATGATCAAAAGAGTGAGGATAGAACAAAAGAATTAAAGATCATGTAATGATCTTATGGGAAGTGATGGCTTCACATATAAAAAGAATGATAATTGAAACTTGTTGAGGGTAGACAAACGTAGACCTTGGTCATTGTTGCAATTAATAGGAAGTGATAAAGAAGGAGAGGTTCACATATAAATATATCATCTCTGACACCATCTATGATTGTGAACACTCACTAAACTATTACATGCCTAGAAGTAGATGTTGGACAAGGAAGACGACATAATGAATTGTGTTTGCTTGGTTCCGAACAATGTTATATGATTAGAGATCCCTTAGCATGTGACGATTGCTTCCACCTCACATTAGCCAAACCTCCCGCACTGAGTAGAGATACTACTTGTGCATCCATAAACCTTCAACCCAGTTTTGCCATGTGAGTCCACCATACCTACCTATGGATTGAATAAGATACCTCAAGTAAGTTGTCATCGGTGCAAGCAATAAAATTGCTCTCTAATATGTATGATCTATTAGTGTGCGCAAAATAAGCTTTGTATGAACCTGTGATGAGGAAGACATAAAAGCGACAGACTGCATAATATCCATATGTCAATTTGGAAGTAAGTATTCATGAATGATTATTGTTGACATTACCCTTGAGGTAAGCAGTTGGGAGGCAAAACTGTAAGCCCCTATCTTTCTCTATGTCCAGCTGAAACTTTGATGTCATGAGTACCACGTGAGTTGTAGCAATTGTAGAGAACAAAAGAATGATTGAGTATGTGGATTTGCTTTACAAGCTCTTATTTGACTCTTTCGGATGTTGTGATAAATTGCAATTGCTTCAATGACTAAAGGCTATCGGTTGTTACTTCTCGGTAAGGTTCTTGATCCATGCTTTACTTTGTGAAGGAATTATCACTTTAGCATGAGAGATTATATGTTGGTATTGCTGTTCTGATCATGATCATGATGCATGCATGTTCGTATCTTGTTTTGTCGGCACCTCTCTCCCTAAACATGTGGACATATTTATTGAGCTAGGCTTTCGCTTGAGGACAAGCGAGGTCTAAGATTGGGGGAGTTGGGACGTCCATTTTGCATGATGTTTTCATGTTGATATTTATCTCTTCTTGGGATGTTATTTCACTTCACGGTACAATACTTATGCCTTTTCTCTCTTATTTTGCAAAGTTTACATGAAGAGGGAGAATGCCGGCAACTGGAATTATGGCCTGAAAGTGGAGCAAAGTTGAGATACCTATTCTGCGCAACTCCAAATGCCGTAAAAATCAACGAGGATTTATTTTCCGGATTTATAAAAAATACTGGGCCGAAGAAGCGCCAGAGGGGTGCCAGCAGGCGGCCACAAGCCTGCACGGCGCGGCCACCCCCAGGCCGCGCCATGAGGGCTTGTGGGCAGCCTGCTGGCCCACTGGCCCCCCTCTTCTGCTATATGAAGGGTTTCGTCCAGGAAAAAATCAGGGAGGAGCTTTTTCGTGGATTCCCCGCCGCCACGAGGCGGAACTTGAGCAGAACCAATCTAGAGCTCTGGCAGGACAATCCTGCCGGGGAAACTTCCCTCCCGGAGGGGGAAATCGTCGCCATCGTCATCACCTACACTCCTCTCATCGGAGGGGACTTGTCACCATCAATATCTTCATCATCACCATCTCATCTCCGAACCCTAGTTCATCACTTGTAACCAATCTCCGTCTCGTGACTCCGATTGGTACTTGTAAGGTTGCTAGTAGTGTTGATTACTATTTGTAGTTGATGCTAGTTGGATTATTTGGTGGAAGAGTTTATGTTCAGATCCTTGATGCTACCCATTACCTCTCTGGTCATGAATATGATTATGCTTGGTGAGTAGTTATTTTTGTTCCTGAGGACATGGGAAAAGTCATGCTAATAGTAGTCATGTGAATTTGGTATTCATTCGATATTTTGATGTGTTGTATGTTGTTTTTCCTCTAGTGGTGTTATGTGAACATCGACTACATAACACTTCACCATTATTTGGGCCTAGAGGAAGGCATTGGGAAGTAGTAAGTAGATGATGGGTTGCTAGAGTGACAGAAGCTTAAACCCTAGTTTATGTGTTGCTTCGTAAGGGGCTGATTTGGATCCACTAGTTTAATGCTATGCTTAGACTTTGTCTTAATTCTTCTTTCGTAGTTGCAGATGCTTGCGAGAGGGGTTAATGATAAGTGGGATGCTTGTCCAAGTAAGGGTAGTACCCAAGTGCCGGTCCACCCACATATCAAACTATCAAAGTAACGAACGTGAATCATATGAACGTGATGAAAACTAGCATGACAGAAATTCCCGTGTGTCCTCGGGAGTGTTTTTCCTCCTATAAGACTTTGTCCAGGCTTGTCCCTTCCTACAAAAGGGATTGGGACACTTTGCTGCTCCATTGATACTTTTGTGACTTGTTGCTTGCTACGAATCATCTCACTACACAATCACTTGTTACCGACAATTTTAGTGCCTGCAGATTTTACCTTGGTGAAAACCACTTGTCAGATCCTTCTGCTCCTCGTTGGGTTCGACACTCTTACTTATCGAAAGGACTACGATTGATCCCCTCTACTTGTGGGTCATCACTAAACATTACAGCATTATTGCCCAACTCGGTGACACCGATATGAATCTCGGTGGTACCTAGTTGCACTAAATGTGACAACTTTCGAATTCTCGGTGAGACCGATTCAAAACTCAGAAATTTTGATTCTTAAAATTGACAAACCAGAAAATTGGTTATTGATTTTCGGTGGCACCGAAGTGAAAGTTGGTGGTACCGAGATTCTAGGGTTTGGCATGGGATCTGTATATCGTAAAATCAGTAGTGCTGAGTGGAAATTGTTTGTGGCACTAATTTTGATGTTTAGGCTTTGGATAGAGAATTTTATGGGAGAACGATTGAGTATTTTTGGTGACTATCTCTAAGCACGTGAGCAATCAATTCATTATAGAAACCTCACCCCCTTTTAATAGTATTGGCTTTCCAATGGACTGAAATGTGATTTCTCACAAATATAAAATATAGAGTCTTGTAGCTTGAAGCTTAGCCGATCCTATTCCCTTCCTTCCTTGGGGCTTCTCCACACAAGCCTTAGCCAATGCATCTCTATGGACTATACCCGAAATATACTAGGTAAGAGTGTTACTCCAAGAGACAATGTATGTTGTCATGAATTATCAAAACCACTAAGGGAGCATATGTGCTTTCAGCCGTGCGGGCTGCCCTCATCGAGCTAGGAGAGATCGAGGGACCGGCTCACAAGGCGCAACACGAACACATCCACGTCCTCGTGGAAGCTGCGAACGCATAACAGGAGCAGCGAACCCACTCATCTCGTGACTCGGTTGGCTCCTGCTCAAGGACCAACAATGACATCATTGACCCTCGTCGGCCTGTGACTCGCTGGTGAGACATAGACCAGGCATCTGCACCTATCAATGCAAACCATCGTCGAGACAGCCAGCACACATGCAACCATGGTCCATGAGACCGCAACATGTTAGTTGTGAATAGCCGCGTGAACAAGTTGACTCACCAGGGCCACCGCTAGCCAGCACGAAGCAACCGACACGGGGGACGAAACTGCGGCCAGGCGGCCGAGCAACTGGCAGCTCGCCGCCCGATGGCCCAACACGTCGGCTTGCGCCTGCTGGATGACCAGGACCCTTGTTTCCGCCTCGAGCGGCTCGCGGAGTCCGAGGCCACCGAGAAAGAAAGCGTTGTCGGCCCGCCATGCTTCGGGTCGTGCATCCAGACGGAACAGTTCCCCAAGGGCTTCACCTTTGCGCGTGACACCCAAAATTATAACGGCTCAACCAAGTCTGAGGATTGGTTGACCGTCTATACCACCGCCGTCGGCATCGCCGGCGGCAACAAGCGCGTGGCGGTATGCTACGTGCCTCTCATGATGCTTGGCTTGGCTTGGACCTAGCTCAAGAGCCTCCTGGCCGGAAGCGTCAATGGCTGGCTAGACTTCTAGGAGGCGTTTGTGCGCAACTGCACCGACACGTACAAGTGTCTCGACCGGCCCCACCAGCTGGCCCTCTACATCCAGGGGTCAACGGAGCTTCTCTGCGACTACCTCATGCGATGGACCGAGCTCCATAACTCCTGCGAGGGCGTCCATGAGGTACAAACGATCCAGTACTTCATTGAAAACTATCAAGATGGCACCCTCCTCAAGGACAAGCTCTTGCGTTGAGATCGCACCCTTCTCAAGCACAATCTCCACCGCTTGGTCACGCCAGAGAGCCTTGATGAGGCCCTCGCGTGCCGTCTGGAGCCGTCAAAGGACCACCTGCGTGTGGTTCTGCCGGACCTCACATGCAAGTGCCACCTCCTCCATCGCCCAACCGGAGCTCTCGTCCACCTCGCCCCCGTCTCGGCGCAGTCCATCCCGGTGCTCCGCGACAGCCTGCTCCACCCGCGGATGAATCTCCAAGAAATGAGTTAGACCAGCAAAATCATTAAGACGTAATACAAGCAAGGTAATGGCCGGCGCAGGCTGCTGGTCAAACGCAAGCAAGAAAAAGGCAAGGCACTCACCGAAGAAAGCCTCGTCGACCTCGTGGAAGATCTTGAGCGCGCCGGCCGCCTCTCGCTCCACCTTCATCTTGGCCGCCTCCGCCTTACAGACTTCTTCTTCGAGCCCAGCCACCTCGGCACGGAGGGTCTCCACCTCCTACCCGCTCACACCCAACACCCTTGATGCATCCTCCTTCGTTGGTGCCTCCTTCTGGAGTGCCCCAGTGAGCCGCTCCAACTTCGTCGTGTGGGCGGCCTTCAGCCACTCCGTCGCCGCCCACTCGGCCTCATGCTCCTTCCTTAGCAGATCACGATCGTCGGCGACCTCGTCACGCTTCCCTCGGACGTCCGCAAGCGTGTAGTGCATCTCCGCGGCCTCGGCCTCGGGGATGTGCCCCCCCCCCTCTGCATCAAGGAAACCGGTTAGTAGCCGACACGACAAGATTATCACAGAAAATGCAAGTAAAATTGGCCCGGCTACCACGCGGCCGCGCAACTGACCCAAATCTCGGGGACTACACCGAGTGGGTGCGTTGGCGTGCACTCATGATTTTGAAGACATACAAACACAAGAGAAGATTTGGCCCGGCTACCGCGTAGCTGCGCAACTGGCCCGAATATCGAGTACTACACCGAGTGGATGCGCTGGCGCGCACCCATCACCCGAAAACGTACCTCGGGCTTTCTGCAGATCGACCGTGCGGGCCTCAAGCTCCTTCCTCGTTTTGAAGTAAGTGTTCTTGCTAAAACGACACAACACAACAACCTGTTTGAAAAGCGCATCGTGCTTCATGGTGTCAGCCTGCGAAGGAATCAATGGAGAAGTTAGGAAGATTAAAGGAAGATTTAGCCCGGCTAGCACACGGCCGCGCATCCGGCTTGAATCTCGTGGACTACACTCAATGTGTGCACTGGCGTGCCCCCGCTGGACAGCAAAGAAGAGAAAATTTTGCAACGCGTACTTGGACGGCCCACTCCACCATCTGGAAGTTGCTCACCGTCGAATGGGCGAAGGAGGCCATTCCCTGATGATACCGCGCCATGATCTCTGCGACGCTGGCTGGCACGAGAGCTTGCTCCAACCGAAACAGTCGCCCCAGCCATTCCTCGAGCATGATTCAGCCTCACCCAATCCTCTAGCACGGCTACAACGACTGGCCCGTACGGCTCGTCCCACTGCCGGACGCCTCCGACGTGTCCGGACTTGGCCGCGTCGCCGAAACAACCAAGGCATGATCGTCGCCACCCCTCGCCCCAGGCTCAGGCCGGCGCGACGGCTTCGCCGCTGGGCTCAATAGCCCCTCCTCCTCCACCACTGCTAGCTCCGTAGGCTGCGGCACCTCCGTCTCCGGGGCTGGCTCCTGACCCTTCTCCATGCGGGCTGGAAAAGACTCCATGGCACGAGCCTAGGGGGCCTCCTGCATCGTGGCATCACATGCCACCTTGGTCGTGGGGTTGCTCTAGGCGACCGCTGCGGTCGCCGCCTTGGCCAACCGAAGACGGGAGACGTGTTCCTTCTTGAGCCGCGTTGTCATGGAATGCTTTACGACCAACTTCGCAACCACCTCGCCCACTGGGCCAGACTGGGCTACTGGCGGAAGATCGATGGTCTTGCTGACACAGAGAAGAAAAATAAAGGAGCACGAGCTCAAACACTGCAAACCAGAAATGAAAAGAAAAGAGCATGAGCTCAAATACCAAAAACCCTTACCCAGACACGAGGAGGAGTGGACGCCCGCTGCGCCTCGACACCCTCTACACCAGTAGTCGGGTGCCTGGTGGCAGTGCGGCCGACCACGTCTTCTTGGCGTCCGGGTAGATTGATTGCCCCTCGATCGGCCACTTGTCCCTCCATTGTTCCTCCGTCGTGTATTGACGGGCCGACTGACCCGCTGCCGGCTAGTGCCCAGCCAGAAGTTCCTTGCTCCGTCCTCGCCGGTGTCATTGGGGCAGGGCATCGCTGGGGCGGCTCTGCTATGACAGGTGGCACATCCACAATACGCACGTCATCATCGTCGTCATCTAGCAAGTCCTTCAAGATCACATGGGGGCGAGACTCACCGGCTGGCCCAAACCCGCCAACCGTGGTGCCAGCCAGTGCCTCCCCCACATCCTCCTCCTCCGCCTTTGGCACTTACGAGCCCCTGGAGGCGTCGGCGTTGTCTCCATCCATCTCGTAATCGATGCATCCGGAGTCCCTGCAGGCGACCACTTGATTATGCAGGTTTGGGCCATTCGACATTAGTTGCGGGCTAAAAAGCTGAAACGGGCGGGCGACCGCACATGACTCATCGTGTTAAAAATTAAAGCAAGGCAAAAGTGTCAGAACTTACCCCCGACATGGGAAAGTTGTGGCAGAACGGCTCCTTGCCGAACCACCAGTCATCCACCCGCAGCTTGAAGCCAGTGATGGCGTTGACCTGGGCAGATATCTTTGCTGACACCAGGTCGATAGTTGACAGCATGCATGGGTCCTTCCGGAAGCCCATGTCGCAAATACGATGCAGTCGCTCCTGCAGTGACATCACACAACAGGAGATGAAGGCTATTACCATATTTCGGGCATCATCCCCTCCAAGGCCTTGAGTTGCTAGAGACGGCTCAGGATCCCAATGATTTCCTTGGTGCATGTCTCGAGGATCGAGTTGGAGCCGGCCGGCGGCACATCGATGAACAGTGGGAGGTTGACCCAGTCATGCCCCTCCCCGACGCTCCACACATAGAAGAATGTACGCTGCCACTTCTTGAAGGATTCAATAAACTTCATGCGTGGGAAGAACACGTTCTGCCAGGCATACAACACCACACCCTTGGAGGCGTACGACACGTACTTGTTCTTTTGGGCATGAAAATGGAAGAAGGTATGGAAGAGAGAGGGCAAAGGCCAGAAGCCGAAGTACCCCACGCACAATGTTGCATAGTTGGCGAGGTACAAGATCGAGTTTGTCCCAAGATGGGTGATTTGGAGGCTGTAGAACTCCAGGAACCACCGCACGAAGCAGTTGGCGGACAGTCCGAAGTCGAGGTTAAAATGCATACCGAACACCACCCGTTCGCCGGCGCGCGGCGCTGATAATCCCTAAGTGCAAGGAATCATCGTAGCAATTTTCAAAGATGGAAGTGATAAGTATGGAGTGTCGAACCACAAGGAGCTAAAGGTAAAGAGCAATATTCTCTCAAATCCCGTCTGCCACTGATACAACTCTACATACGCCGAACTTTTGCTTCCAACTAGGAACAAGAAATAAAACTACGTTGTGGGTATGAAGAAAATAGCTTTCCATGACATCGGAGAACTAAAATAGAAAATAGGTGTTGTTATCATAAAGTTGGAATATATTACAATATATTACAAATAGCGAGTGTGGAATAATGTGGGCCGGTGTGCGGAATTGTCCTACGCAATTGTTAACAAGATCAGTAATCATTATTGCTATTTTATATGAGGGAGAGGCATAAGCTAACTTAATTTATCTACTTGGATCATATGCACTTATGATTGGAACTCTAGCAAGCATCTGCAACTACTAAAGATCATTAAGGTAAAACCCAACCATAGCATTAAAGCATCAAATCCCCTTTATCCCATACGCATCAACCCACCTACTCAGGTTTATGCTTCTGTCACTCAAGCAAACCACTATAAGTGAATGAATGTATTGCAACACCCTACAGTGGGAATCACTCACGCTTGCGTGACACGGAGAGCACCATAGGATATCACCAATAATAGAGCATGCAACTCAAACCAATCTAGATCATCAATCAACCCATAAGACAAAGGGAATCTACTCAAAACATCATAGGATGGCAATACATCATTGGATCATAATATATGGCATAAATCACCATGTTCAAGTAGGGGATTACAGCGGGGTGCGGGAGAGTGGACCGCTAAAAGAAGATGAGGATGGTGATGAAGAAAGTGATGTTGATGAAGACGATCACCGCGGCGATGGTTCCCCGGTGGCACTCCGGCACCATCGGGAAAGAGGGGGAGAGGGTCTCCCCCTTGTGTCTCCTCCTCCATGGTCTCCGCCAAGGTGGGGACAGGTTCTCCCTCTGATCCTTGGCCTCCATGGTGATGATGGCCCCTCCGTCTTCCTCCTCCATGGTCTCTGGTGATGGTGACCCCCTCCAGCAGGGTGCCGGAGAGGGCCAAGATTGGTTTTCGTGGCTCTGGAAGCTTGCGGCGGCGGAACTCTCGATCTAGGTTTCTTTTCAGGGGTTTCTGTATTTATAAGAATATTTGGCGTTGGAATCACGTCAAGGGAGTGCTCGAGGGGCCCACAAGCCAGGGGCGCGCCCTAGGGGGGCACGCCTTCGTGGCTTGTGGATGCCTCGGGACTCCTCTCCGGTATCTTTTTGCTCCATTATTTTTCATATTTTCCAAAAATATTCTCCATAAATTTTCAGCCCATGACGAAAACTTTTATTTCTACACAAAAACAACACCATGGTAGCTCTGCTGAAAACAACGTCCGTCTGGGTTAGTTCTAATAAAAGCATACCAAAATCATATAGAATTATTGTAAACATGGCATGAATACTTCATAAATTATAGATACGTTGGAGATGTATCAGGTGCCGACACACGCTCGCTCCCTGATGCACGAGTCTCCACCCGCTCCACCGACGGGGTCTTGCACGTCCGTCGGAGGTAGTCGATGTGCTTGTTGGTGATCAGCGAGCCCTCCCACGAACCGGCGACCGACGCTGCCATCTCCATATTTGTCGAGGTGGCGCGACAAAGAAGCAGATGGAGACACGTCCACCCAGCGGGTCGACCGTGAGGAAGTGCTGAAGGTGCGTGAAGGAAGGAGGGGCGGCAGTGAGCGTTGCGGGCGTGAGGAGGAAGGGAGACGGCGGCGAAGGACACCCCCGTGCTCGAACGATGGCGCAAGGTGGGAGATGAGGAGTGGGAGAAGAGTGCATGCGGCCTCGTCCTCTCTTCATCCTCCCCTTATAAAGGCCAGGAAGAAGTGGGGGCGTGTGATCAGTTATGCCTACACCCCCCACTAACTCGAGACATGCGTGCGCATTAATTGCGCACAGAACCCCAAACGACGACCCGCGCCCGCTGAAGATCCCACTCACGGGTCGAGGCCTAGCGGGCTAGGCCTACAGCAGCGTCCCATCACGCGAGTGGTGGTGGGCCCGTCCCCCTCAAATAGGCCACACGTGGCGCGTATCAGTCGACATCGTACCCGAAGTGACGTCGCGAGACCCCAGGAGCCGGGGCGCCAGCCGGTCGTCCGTGTCGGCCGCTCGTGCTCAATGTTCCGCCCACCGGCCCCCGAGGGACACATCGACTTCAACGCCATCTATCTGTGAGGAGAAGCCGCTGGCCCCCCTCGTTCGGAGGCCTCTGGACCCCAACGGCTTTGGGGGCTACTGACGGGGATATGGCCCGTGGGTACACCAAAGCGGAGGAAACCCAACTCCCAGATAGACGGGGATTTTGGGCCGGCTTGCCCCCTAGTCCGGCTCACGACAGGCGGCCTATCCGGCCGCCACACTGTTGGCCGGCTAGTGATAGCCGGCACGTCCGGCTCGCCCCAACGACAGCCGACGGGTCAACGCCCTTCCCATCCACCCGTACCAGCGTACGGTGACAAAACTAGACCCCGACGAGGGGCGTGCGCGGCTACATGACGCATTGACAAGCTCCGTGTGGCTACACGGCCTCATCATGCGAGCGAGCGAGGCTACAGGACCGCGGTCACGGCTGAGGCTGACTGGGTGAGTCGTCCCTGTAGAAAGCGTGCATCTACCTACTCCATGACGAGGGAGCACGCTGATCATAGTGGTGCGCGGCCGACAGGCTTGTGCTAGACAAGACCCGACAACCGGCGGGCCCCACGGCCAGCCTGAGAGGCTGGCGGCTGGGGCCCACCCCTCTTTTTCCCCAATATTGTAACCACCCGGCTACACTACAAAGCCGAACTCCAACCCTACACAGAGTGGTGGGCAAGCGAGCACTTGACGTACACCATATTACACACTACACACGCAACAAGGTTGGTAGCGAGAGCTCCATCTTCCTCCTCACAAACAGCTCAAGGAGCATCCTGTACTGTGACCACCTATAATCGCTCCGGCAGGATTAGGGGTTTTACCTCCATCGGAGGGCTCTGAACCTGGCTAGATCTGTGTCATGTATCCCGCGCCTTCATCTGTTCCCAGACACCGCCGACGCCCGTCGGTCCTAAACCACGATCCAAGTCATTCTCTGGCATCTGCCGTGAAAATACCATGACAATTGTCCTTCTAATCATTCAAGTTCGCAAAACAAATCGAATTTGCATGTGTTATGTTGCTGTTGTTCCACATGATGCATAACATGTGCACTTATACAATCTGAATATTATTTTCAGGTTGGAGATCTTCGGCTGTATGAAAGCAACATGGCTGGACAAGGCTCCTGCCGTGCGTTACACATTTTAACGGCAAAAAAGTAGCGGATTATTGTGCAATGACGCGATAACAAACTGGGCAGCCGATCGTGACTAGATAGCGGCTACGTGTCTGGCCTACATGTGGTACCGCGCGCAGGCGCGTCCACATCTGAGGCTGCAGGCCGAGGCGATGAGTGACTGGACGCTTAGGACACACACTGGACTCGCCCAGCACGATATTTCTCGAATGATTTGAAGATTGCTCACGATGCTGCCGAACTGTCACCTAGTATGATATAAAATATACAAATGGAGCACTTCATCATTTCTTACAACCACTGTCATGGGAAATAATTTACTCTGAATAGATGTTTTATGATATGTATAATGGTTGATAAAACAATATTTTAATTATGTCGTGTAACTTAGAAATCACAGAAAAAATGTTGTAAATGGTTAGTCTCTTAATTTTTTCTAGCTTCATAAAATATTATGAGAGATTAGTTGCTAGAAGATCATCTCTTAAATAAGGTAAGTCAAAGCGTTTCTTTTCTTTGTTCCTCTTCAGTTTATCTAGTTATTTATCCTATAGACATTGTTAAGATAGCACGATAAACAAATAAGATAAGGACGTGTACAATGATTAATAAAATAATTTTATTTAAAGCTTTGCATGTAATTTAAAGATGACAATAAAAACATGTTTACAACAGGTTATTTCTTAGGCTTACTTTTAATAACTAGTTATTTCTTAAAATGTGGTGAAACGTATTATGTTAAGAGATCATCTCTTAAATAAACAAAGACACATTTTTTTATGATTTTTCTTTTCTCAACCTCAACGTTTATTCTATACTACCTCCTAAAATAGCACCATTGTACATGTCCTTGCATCACTTCCTTCCGCAGAACGACGACCACATTGTCCCACTTAACCTGGAGATAATCTAGTGGTTTAAAAAAGATCATACTCACTTCCAAAATAGATGACGCTGAATTTTTAGATTTTTAGAAGTTCTGAGTGAACAGCGTTGTCCGCTAACTTTTGGGTACTACATTTATGATAATGTAATAAGGGCAACTCCAACGTCGACCCTCAAACCGTCCGTATCACGAAAGGCATCCAAGGTGGGTAAGTATCGGTTCACCGAGCGGTCGGGACGTGCTTTTTACAGCAAATTAGAGACAAATGCTGGCGGGGGTGGGGGCGGCTTTGCGGTAGTTTAGACAGGATAAACGTCACACTCTGACCCCCCCCCCCCCGGGGGGGCCCAACCAAAAGGAAGGCCGAGCCCATGCTTTTGTAGCAATCCATATTGTTTCCATGCCAAAATCCCCACTCCCTTCTTCCATTCCCCGCCACTCTCCACCCAATTCACGCCCTTCCACCACCCTCTCCTTCCTTCCTCCGCTGATGCATGGAACCGAAGGAGAACTTGTCGAAGATGGAGGTAGTGGAGGTGCCGGAGAATCTGAGCATCGTGCTCGCCTAGAAGACCGGCTCTGCTACACGGCAAACTCGTCGTGTCAAAGCAAAAGTCGCAAAAGCGGAGAAGCTCAAGAAGTTGATGGCCGTTGGTGGGCGTGTTGATGTTGGACGTAGCGGACGTCTCGATGGAGGCCGCGATGCAAAGACCGGCATGCCCATAGTACATACGTCACATTGGCCGGAGCATTACAAACCTCCGTGCTACTACGCCGCCAAGCAACTCGGAACCGCCACAAGGAAGGTGCCTTACAGTGTCGACGTAAACATGCTCCGCTCTTCTCCGAGTGTTCTTCGTTGCAGCTTGTCCAGTCTCAGACGACGGGCGCGGAGCATGCGGGTGCCCACACACTATTCCTGCAATGCCTAGAGCGAGAGACCTGGCGTATGACGACCAGTGAGATACTCGACGTCATCCATGATGTGGGCGAGGGAGGAGGATATGGCTGTGAGGACATATTTGTGGAAGACACAAAATCCCACCTAGTCCGGCAACTACCCGATGCAACATCCGTACACCGAGACGGACACACAACAATCATACACCAAGACTGGCGTGGGCACACAACAACAACAACATTGGACAGTCGGACAACGACAAGAGGAGAAGGAAAAGGAGGAGGATGGTGATAGCAAGGACGATGATCCGGATGGTACAACCGGTGATCCAGAGAAGAAGGGTAGAGGAGAGAGCTTCAACATGCGGGAGGACGAGCTTTTGTGTGATGTATGGTTGGCCACTAGCCTCGATCCGATCCATGGCATGGAGTGTTGGGGAATGTCATAATTTCAAAGAATTTCCTATGCCAAACAAGGGTCTATCTATGGAGAAACGAGCAACGAGTAATGGGGTAGAGCATCTTCATACCTTTGAAGATCGCTAAGCGGAAGCGTTACTGGAACACGGTCGATGGAGTCGTACTCGCAGCGATTCAGATCGCGGTGTGATTCCGATCTACGTGCCGAACCACGGCACCTCCGTGTTCAACACACGTACAGCCCGGCGACGTCTCCCGCACCTTGATCCAGCAAGGAGGAGGGAGAGGTTGAGGGAGAGCTCCGGCAGCGCGACGGCATGGTGGCGGTGGAGCTACGAGGGATTCCGGCGGAGCTTCCCCAAGCTGCGCGGAAGAGGAGGAAGAACTCGGCTGCGTGGAGAGGGAAGAAACGATTTCTGTGTGTTCTCCAAAGGCCAAACCCTCCACTATATATAGGGGGAGAGGGAGGGGGCGCCCCTTTAGGGTTCCCAACCCCAAGGTGGGCGGCAGCCCCCATCTAGGGTTGGTGCTGGCGGCCAGGAAGGGAGGAGGGGTTGTGGCTTCCCCCTTCCCTCTCAACCAGCGCCTTGGGCCTTGCTGGGAGGCGCACGAGCCCACTCTGGGCTGGTTCCCTTCCACCTTCTAGCCCATGTCACCCTTTGGGGCTGATGGACACTCCCGGTGGACCCCCGAAACCCTTCCGATGGTCACGATACATTACCAATGACGCCCGAAACATTTTCAGTGTCCACAACCCATCATCCTATATATCAGTCTTCACCTCCGGACCATTCCAGAGCTCCTCGCGACATCCGAGATCTCATCCGGGACTCCGAACAACCTTCGGTGACCTCGTACACTATTCCCATATAACCCTAGCGTCATCGAACCTTAATTGTGTAGACCCTACGGGTTCGGGAAGCATGCACACATGACCGAGACACTCTCCGGTCAATAACCAACAACGGGGTCTGGATATCCATATTGGTTCCCACATGTTCCACGATGATCTCATCGGATGAACCATGATGTCAAGGATTCACTTAATCCCGTATGCAGTTCCCTTTGTCTATCGATATGATACTTTGCGCGAGATTCGATCGTCGGTATCCCCATACCTTGTCCAATATCGTTACCGGCAAGTCTATTTACTCGTTCCGTAGCACATCATCCCGTGGTTAACTCCTTAGTCACACTGAGCTCATTACAATGATGTTCTACCGAGTGGGCCCAGAGATACCTATTATTCACACAAAGTGACAAATCCCGTTCTCGATTCGTACCAACCCAGTAGACACTTTCGGAGATACCCGTAGTGCACCTTTATAGTCACCCAGTTACGTTGTGACGTTTGATACACCCAAAGCACTCCTACAGTATCCGGGAGTTGCACAATTTCACGGTCTAAGGAAAAGATACTTGACATTAGAAAAGCTTTAGCATACGAACAACACGATCTAGTGCTATGCTTAGGATCGGATCTTGTCCATCGCATCATTCTCCTAATGATGTGATCCCGTTAACAATGACATCCAATGTCCATGATCAGGAAACCATGATCATCCATTGATTAACGAGCTAGCCAACTAGAGGCTCACTAGGGACACATTGTGATCTATGTATTCACACATGTATTACGGTTTCCGGTTAATACACTTATAGCATGAATAATAGACAATTATCATGAACTGGAAATATAATAATAACCATTTTATTATTGCCTCTAGGGCACATTTCCAACAGTCTCCCACTTGCACTAGAGTCAATAATCTAGTTCACATCACTATGTGATTTCAATGAATCCAACACCCATAGATTTCTCGGGTTCGATCATGTCTTGCTTGTGAGAGAGGTTTATTAGTCAACAGGTCTGAACCTTTCATATCTGTGTGTGCTTTACAAATCTCTATGTCTTCCTATAGATACTGCTACCATGCACCATTTGGAACTATTCCACATGAGTGCTCCACTATACGAATCCGGTTTACTACTCAGAGTCATCCGGTTAGTGAAAAAGCTTGCATCGACGTAACCCCTTTACGACGAACTCTTTAATCACCTCCATAATCGAGAAAAATTCCTTAGTCCATTAGTTACTAAGGATAACTTTGACCGCTGTTCAGTGATCCATTCCTGGATCACCCTTGTACCCCTTGACTGACTCATGTCAAGGCACACTTTAGGTGCGGTACACAACATAGCATACTTATAGATCCTACGGTTGAAGCATAGGGGACGACATTCGTCCTTTCTCTTTCTTCTGCCGTGGTCGGGCTTTTGAGTCTTACTCAAAATTCACACCTTACAACACGACCAAGAACTCCTTCTTTTGTCGATCTATTTTGAACACTTTCAAAAACATGTCAAGGCATGCATTTTGTTGAAAGTTCCATTAATCACTTTGATCTATCTCCATAGATCTTGATGCTCAATGTTCAAGTAGCTTATCCAGGTCTTCCTTTGAAAAACTCCTTTCAAACAACCCTTTATGCTTTGCAGAAATTCTACATTATTTCCGATCAACAATATTTCAACCACATATATTCGTCGGAATTTCTATAGTCCTCTGCTCCCACTCACTTCTTTGGAAATACAAGTTTCTCATAAACTTTGTATAAAACCAAAAACTTTGATCATCTCATCAAAGTGCATATTGCAACTCCAAGATGCTTGCTCCAGTCCATAGAGGGATCGCTGGAGCTTTGCATACTTGTCAGCACTCTTTAGGATCGACAAAATCTTCTGGTTGTATCACATACAACCTTTCCTCAAGCAAACCGTCGAGGAAACAATATTTTGACATCCTATCTGGAAGATTTCATAAATGGTGCAACAACTGCTAACATAATTCCAACAGACTTTCAACATCTCTATGAGTGAGAAAGTCTCATCGTAGTCAACACCTTGAACTTTGTCGGAAACATCTTCGCGACAAGTCGAGCTTTCTTAATGGTGACTTCTCACCATCACCGTCTGTCTTCCTTTTAAAAGACCCATCCATAGTTAATAGTCTTATGACCATCAAGTAGTTCTTCCAAAGTCTACACTTTGTTTTCGTACATGGATCCTCCTCTCGGATTTCATGGCCTAAAACCACTTGTCGGAATCCGGGCCCACCATCGCTTCTCTATTACTCGTAGGTTCATTGTTGTCCAACAACATGACCTCTAAGACAGGGTTGTCGTACCACTCTGTAGCAGCAGTACGTGACCTTGTCGACCTACGAGGTTTGTAGTAACTTGATCTGAAGTTTCATGATCACTATCATTAGCTTCCACTTCAATTCATGTAGGCGCCACAAGAACAACTTACTGCGCCCTGCTACACATGCTAGTTGAAGTGATGGTTCAATAACCTCATCAAGTTTCCACCATACTCCGACTCAATTCTTTTGAGAGAAACTTTTTTCTCGAGAAAGGATTTGTATTAGAAACAAACACTTTGTTTCTAGATCTGATATAGCAGGCATACCCAACTATTTTGGGTGTCCCATGAAGATGCATTTATCCGCTTTGGGTTCGAGATTATCAGACTGAAACTCTTCCACGTAAGCATCGCAGCCCCAAACTTTTAAGAAACGACAGTTTAGGTTTCTCTAAACCATAATTCATACGGTGTCATCTCAATGGAATTACGTGGTGCCCTCTTTAAAAGTGAATGCGGTTGTCTCTAATGCCTAACCCATAAACGATAGTGGTAATATGATAAGAGACATCATAGTATGCACCATATCTAGTAAGGCACGACTATGACTTACAGGCACACCATCAGACTACGGTTTTCTAGGCGGCATGAGTTGTGAAACAATTTTCACATGGAACGATTTTCACATTGTCTTAAATGTTTACGAAACTCGTAACTCAGATATATATGTTTACCTCCACGATCACATCGCAGACATATTATCCTCTTTGTCATGATGATCTTCAACTTCACTCTGAAATTACTTGAACCTTTCAATAATTCACACTTGTGTTTCATCAAGTAAAAGTATCTACTCAAATCTTCTGTGAAGTAAGAACATAATGATATCCACTGCATGCCTCAGCACTCACTGGACTGCACACATCAAAACATATTACTTCCAACAAGTTACTTTTTTGTTCCATATCATTGGAAAACGAGGTCTTCAGTCATCTTGCCCATGTGGTATTATGGAGAAACAAGAAACAAGTAATGGGGTAGAGCATCTTCATACCTTTGAAGATCGCTAAGCGGAAGCGTTACTTGAACGCAGTCGATGGAGTCGTACTCGCAGCGATTCAGATCGCGGTGTGATTCTGATCTACGTGCCGAACCACGGCACCTCCATGTTCAACACACGTACAGCCCGACGACATCTCCCGCACCTTGATCCAGCAAGGAGGAGGGAGAGGTTGAGGGAGAGCTCCGGCAGCGCGACGATGCGGTGGCGGTGGAGCTACGAGGGATTCCGACGGAGCTTCTCCAAGCTGTGCGGAAGAGGAGGAAGAACTGGGCTGCCTGGAGAGGGAGAAACGATTCATGTGTGTTCTCCCAAGGCCAAACCCTCCACTATATATAGGGGGAGAGGGAGGGGCACCCCTTTAGGGTTCCCACCCAAGGGGTGTGGCAGCCCCCATCTAGGGCTGGCGGTGGCGGCCAGGAAGGGTGGAGGGGTTGTGGCGCACCCCAGATGGGCCTTGGGCCCATCTGCTTTAGGGTTTCCCCTTCCCTCTCAACCTGCACCTTGGGCCTTGGTGGGAGGCACACTAGCCCACTCTGGGCTGGTTCCCTTCCACCTTTTGGCCCATGTCACCCTTTCTGGCTGGTGGACCCCTGGAACCCTTCCGGTGGTCCCGGTACGTTACCCGTGATGCCTGAAACATTTCCGGTGTCCAAAGCCCCTCATCCTATATATCAATCTTCACCTTCGGACCATTCCGGAGCTCCTCATGACGTCCGGAATCTCATCTGGGACTCGGACCAACCTTCGTTGACCTCGTACACTATTCCCATGTAACCCTAGCGTCATCGAACCTTAAGTGTGTAGACCCTATGGGTTTGGGAAGCATGTAGACATGACCGAGACACTCTACGGTCATTAACCAATAGCGGGGTCTGGATATCCATATTGGTTCCCACATGTTCCACGATGATCTCATCGGATGAACCACGATGTCAAGGATTCACTTAATCCCGTATGCAGTTCCCTTTGTCTATCGGTATGATACTTTGCCCGAGATTTGATCGTCGGTATCCCCATACCTTGTTCAATCTCGTTACCGGCAAGTCTCTTTACTCCTTCCGTAGCACATCATCCCGTGGCTAACTCCTTAGTCACACTGAGCTCACTATGGTGATGTTCTACCGAGTGAGCCCACGGATACCTCTCCGTTCACACGGAGTGAAAAATCCCGGTCTAGATTCGTACCAACCCAACAGACACTTTCGAAGATACCAGTAGTGCACCTTTATAGTCACCCAGTTACGTTTTGACGTTTGATACACCCAAAGCACTCCTACGGTATCCGGGAGTTGCACAATCTCACGGTCTAAGGAAAATATACTTGACATTAGAAAAGCTTTAGCATCCGAACAACACGATCTAGTGTTATGCTTAGGATTGGGTCTTGTCCATCACATCATTCTCCTAATGATGTGATCCCGTTATCAATGACATCCAATGTCCATGATCAGGAAACCATGATCATCCATTGATTAACGAGCTAGCCAACTAGAGGCTCACTAGGGACACATTATGATCTATGTATTCACACATGTATTATGGTTTCCGGTTAATACACTTGTAGCATGAATAATAGACAATTATCATGAACTGGAAATATAATAATAACCATTTTATTATTGCCTCGAGGGCACATTTCCAACATGGATCAAAAGTTCACAAGATTTTGGAGTAACACTCACATTTGGTTCCACGAACACAAGCATTTCGCCCCTACTCCCACGTTGTCATCCACAATTGTTAATCGAAGTCTCAACGATAGTACACCATCCAAGAGGCCGTGTCGAAGTATTGCGGGAACTTGGAGCATCTCATTGCACGATGGCCTAGTGGCGCACAAATAACCGAACAGGTAAGTTGATCACTAGCCGAATATGCTTCATTTTGTTGCTCTCTAGACGGATATGCTTAATTTTGTTGCTCTCTAGCCGGATATGCTCACTTTTCTTGATCACTAGCAGGATAAACTTAGTTTTGTTGCTCACTAACCGCATATGCTTTGTTTTCTTGCTCATTTTCTAGCCTTCTCGTGCTTCTTTGGTGTACAAGAAATTGGAGAAGAACGCTTTCACCGTAATACATTGTTGTTTGAAGTTGAACGAGCAACCAAAGTGGAACCTTTTCATAGCCAAGACCGCCACCCAAGCAACCGAGGAAGAAACCGATGACCCGACCGACACAACCCAAAAACCTCCGAAGTAGTTTAGAAGATTTTTACGGGGAAACAAGTGGGAGTAGGAGAGGGCGAAGCGAGAAGTTGCGGCGGTCAAGCTGGTGGACAAGTATGAGGACATCTTGTCGAAGAGGGAGGAGGCATGCGTGAAGCGCTCGGACCCGAAGGAGGAGAAAAATGCGGAGAGATTGAAATTGTTGATGGAGGCGACTCGAAGATAGGAGGACCATGATTGAAGAGAGGATGTCGTGGTTTTGTCATGGCAGATGTCCTCGTGAAAGGACTTAGTGTTGGAGCCATCACACCTTGGTGGCGACTCAAAGGGGTTGACCGGGAGCGAGACAGAGATTTACCCAGGTTCGGCCCCTCGTAGGGAGGTAAAAGCCTACGTCTTGCTTGGTTATGTATTGATGGTGTTTCGATTACAAGGAGGGCGTAACTCGCCTGACCTAGCACTCGATGATTTCTAACCTACCCCTCCTTCCCTGGGACTCACCTTTATATATAGGTCGAGCCCTTAGGGTTTACAAGAATCCTTGCCCTCACGTAAGTCGTGAGTCTTTCTATCTCTAAATCGCCGTGCCTTCCAAGACTGGAATACTCCCCGATAATTGGTTCTCCACGATGATCTTGAACCGCCATCCAGCTCCCGGACCTATTGGGCCAAAGCTTAAATCGCCAAAGGATGATTTGCCCACTTGGTGACCCGGCCCAACTAGGGCGGGTCACACCGCAGATGATATCCCCTACATTAGGCCCCAAATTGACTTGAACTTGTTCACGCCAATATTCTTACCTAGTTAGGGGCGACTCATCCTGCTCCTTTTATGCATCATACACTTTAAAGCGCCATCGATTGTGGAGATACCTAAGTCGCCGAACCACTTCTTGTTGACATCATTTTGTCCCTTTAATCTCAGAAGAGATAATGACGTAATCCCCAACGGATCCTTCGACACAGATATCCCGAAATTTTTGGGCGCCATTATAGCGAATCTTTATCCCTTCGGCAGTTCCCGCGCGTGGCGCCTTGATTCCAGCGCCTGACCTAATAAATAGGTTGGGGGAAGAGACAGGGCACATTTCCACCTACCCATCTTGTCATCCCCTTCCTCCTTGCGACTGCACCGAGAGCCCCGTCGCCGCCCGAAGACCTCCGTCCCCGGCCGTCGTATCCGACGCATCCCGACGCCACTTAAACGCGCAGCACTCGCCACAGATCTTCCTCGGCCGCCTCCGGTCGTCATAACCAGGTCAGTCCTCCGCCATTAGTGGCAGATCTTAGTTCTTCGAAGTTCATGCCTGCCGGTTTCTTAGAACACCTTGAATGCCTCCATAATTGCTGGTTAGTTCATGACGATAATAGTAGGCACAGTAGCATCAACCATACCTTTAGTTGACTAGCTTCGGTTTGAAGATCTAGAAAGATTTTCGTCAATATCATCTTCACTGTTCTCACCCTAGCCATAGGCTGTTTTCCTTTATCCAGGCTTTTTCATCTATTTTTGCCTGCTCTGTAGATCTATATGTTTCCTCCTGTTGTATGAAACATGTTTATAGATCCATACTTCACCATTTTAGCGAATATATCTGAAGCTCTGAGCCGTCTCTCTTAAGCAGTAGGAAATTCATAAATCGCCCTGGTATTCTGACCCGACCCTTTGTTGGCGAGCCAACAAACTCCCTTAGTCACCTGACAAATATTCGCCGAGTTAATTGATCTTTTAACCACTTAGTAAGTGCTCGGCGAGTTAATTTACCCGTAATCTCTCCCTTTCTAGCATGGGTACCGTTTTCAAAGCCGATTGGCTCCCAACCAAAGTTGATGAAGCTTTTCTCAACGACTGTGTGAAGACGGGAAATCTTGACCCGAAAGAGGTTATCGGATGGCATTCCGGGTTTGGAGAAGAGATTCCCAACCCGAAGGAAGGGGAAATAGTTGTTTTTGCTGAGCACCTCGAACGGGGATTTAAGCCGCTAGGGTCAAAATTCCTTAGGGACGCCATGACCTTCATGAATGTCCGCCTCCAAGACTTAGGACCTAACTCAATTAGCAATTTATGTAAGTTCCAAGTGTTCTGTGAAGCCTATTTGCGGATGGAACCATCAGTTCCTTTGTTCTGGTATTTCTTTCATTTGAATCGCCAGACAGAATTTTCCAATGGCCCTAGCTTGGAACTTGGAGGCGTCAACGTTCAACGCCGCAGGGACAGTCCATTCCCATCACTTGCCATGCCAAGCCATCCCAAAGGCTGGGGCGAGTCTTGGTTTTATTGCCAGGAAACTTCTCCTGAGGGTGAGAACAAGCTCCTTGGCTATATGGAGGAACGTCTTCCGACAAACTTCAAACTCCCAGACAAGCTTACTGAAGAAGAGGAGTCAGATTTTATCCCAGTGCTATCCGAGTTAAGATCTCTCACAAACAACGGTCTTACTGGGATCGATTTGATCCGCTGCTGGGTTGAATGGCGCATCCTCCCCTTAAGTCGCTGAGATGGCCTAACGTGTGAGTTTGATGGCACCTTGGACCATCCCCAATGCTACTTCCGTACAACACTGACAGAAAACGACATTGTATCCATCATCAAGAAGTTGACCGGCGAACCCTTGGCCAAGTGTGGTCAAATAGGTCTTAAGCCATTTTGCAAGATCAACCCGACGTCAAAGGTAAATAACTTAACCCGCCTTTACTTTATTCCTTCCGACTTACTTGAATTATGATTCTCATAATAAAAATGCCATTTCAGAAAGGCGACAAATTGTGGTCCAAGAGGCCGAAAAAGATGGCCCTGAAGCAAGCCAAGCCGCCCCCAAAGAAGAAATCCAAGGGCAAGGGCAAAGCCGCCGTTACTGAGCCATCTGACACAGATGAATCCAAGTCGGCGACGTACCTTCAGAGGTAACATTCTACCTTCTTTGACTCGCCATTCATTGTTATAATTTTGTGTTTACGCCTCCGTATCTCTTGTGTAGAATGAGGACAACGAAAGCCAGGAAGACTCCGTAGAGGTAATTTATGTTTCCTCCGACTCATCTTCTCCTCCGCCTAAGCCGGCCAGGAGGATTTGTGGGAAAGTTCCCATGTCTCACCCAAATGCTTGTTTGGATCCTAATTTCCTTTTGAAGAAAACACAATATGCTTCCAATCGGAAAACTCGGAGTCATTTTGGAGACTTGGTGTCCGGGTTACCAACAAAAACTAAGAAGAGGGAGAATGAGGTATCCTTTTAACAGCATCTCCTTTCGTTTCCTTTTGGATCATATTTATAACTCGCTCACATCTTGAGGTGTTATTTTTGCAGAATTCTCCTCCTTCGTCAGGCGATTCAATAATGTCAGCCCTTCCACCGATGATCCGCGTTCCAGGGTAAGTTCTTATAATACTTACATTGTCCTGATGATGATAATGTCTGTTTTTAAGCGCACCCCCTTTTCTTTTAGGGCACAAGCGAAGAAGAGGAAAACTGGCGGGTCAACTTCCACTACAGCTCCGGAGCTTATTGAAAAACCGGCGCCGATTCAGGATAATCCGGCCAAGGATAAATCTGAAGATCAAGCGGATCTCCCGAATTCGCCCAAGGAAGGCATGGAAACGCCCAATCCGCCGAGCCCGTTGAAAACGGCAGAAGATCCAGATGTTGTGATCATCACTGGCACTCACTCTTCTAAGCCGGCTTTAGCAGTTTTGACGAAGCACGAATCATCATCAGCTCAACCTTCTATTGAACATGAAATTTCCAAGGCTAAGCTATCCCAATATGAAAATCTTGAATTTAAAGAACTCCTCTTCGGCTTTGCAAGTCGCCTGGAGGCGAGTTATGAAATGGAAAAGAGTCTGCTTCTTATGATGAAGAACAGACATGAGGTACGCCTTACTGCATACTATATTATCCTCGTTAACCCCCAAGGGCCGGGTCATCTGTGAAAAGATGAACCGAGTCTTGATAGTAGAAGAAATCATTCGACCTATAACCCCCAAGGGCTGGGTCATCTGTGAAAAGATGAGCCGGGTCTTGATAGTAGAAGAAATCTTTCGACCTGTAACCCCCAAGGGCCGGGTCATTTGTGAAAAGATGAGCCGGGTCTTGATAGTAGAAAAAATCTTTCGACCTGTAACCCCCAAGGGCCGGGTCATCTCTGAAAAGATGAGCCGGCTCTTGATACTGTATAATTTTTTCTAAAAAATTATACATTAGCCCCCAAGTGTCAGAGATATTGCTTGCAATAATTCTGAGACTTTCCCCTTGATAATATATTTTGACACGAATCTCTTGCCCAAGCTGAGTCAGCATTTGGCGACTTAAAGAAAAAAATTAGCCGATCAGCAAGATGCACGGGCAAAATCAGAAGAAAAATATCAAATAATCTTATCTGAGATGGAGAAGCTGAAAGCCGCCCTCAAAAGGGCTCAAGCTGATCAAGACGCCATGGTAAAGCGAGCGGAAAAAGGTGAAGCTAAATTGGATACCGTGCAACAAGAGTTGGCCGGCTTAAAGCAACATATCTCCAACATGGCACAAGCTATCTTTGGTAAGAAACAAGACCCTCACCTTGCACTTTGTAAATAAATAACTTAGCATGAAGAAGTTACTGACCATCATTATCCATTATATAGGTCCGAGAGCCACCAACCTTTAGAATGACTGCGTCCTGATGCTGAAGGCGATTTACACATTAACACAACAACTGTATACGGGAAGCGTGCTGACCGTGAAAGCAGTGATGGGTGCCAAGGAACCCATAACATCAATCAAAAAGATGTTTGGCTGCTTATCTACCCTTCCGCCTCAGATCGGCGAGCTAACCCGGTCAGCTGCCCGAAAAGGGGTGCTGACTTCGTTGAGTCGGTGCTTGGCGTATGCTCCAGAATTAAAACCCGAAGAAGTAGCAGTAGGCTTTCCCAAGCTCAAGGACGACGGGTCAGAATTTTCTCAAGAGGATTACCAGTGCGTTGTCAAAGAATCCCGCTTGGCGGTGACTCAGCTTGCAGCAAGCTTGGATTTATCAAAGTATGAGGCTGCCTATGATGACAAGAATAAGAAAGTTAATCCTCCAACCTTTGTGACAACCAGCATGACTCCGCGTCGACCCAAGAACCCTTTTGATTTGGAGGTGGATCTCTCATCAGTTCTGAACGATGAAGATGAATTTGCCGCCTTATCCAAGTGTAACTGGGTATTGGGCGACTTGCAAATTGAAGTCGGTCAGAGCTCAAAGCAGGCTGACCCGGAGACACCAGCAGAGTAATCCTTCATGGATTTGGCCATGAGAGCCATGTAATAAGTCATTCGTAGAAAAACAAACCTGTCTTGTGATGTCTTTAAAACCGTTGTGTCGCCCTCAGGGCGTTTTATGATGCTTGACCCGCCCTCAGGGCGTTTTATGATGCTTGACCCGCCCTCAGGGTGTTTTATGATGCTTGACCCGCCCTCAGGCATTTTATTATGCTTGACCCATCATGGCAATAATGATTTCGATCGTCAACCTGTTAGGCTTAAAAACATACATCAAACCACCTCAGTGAGTAATGGATGATAAAATAATAACCGACTCCAGATGTTAAGGTGAGTTGGAAAAATTTGAAAAACCTTGTGGCAGTGCCAGGAAGGTAAAAGATAAGAATTTCGTCGGCTCATTCAAGTCGGGACAGGATAGGACGAGTTATATAAACTCAAGTGCTACCCAAGGGAGAATTTTTGTATAAAAAGGTCAAGTATTTAGACCGACTGATCAGGCACGAGTCAAGCTTCAGTGAAGCAGGTTCAGTGAACCAATGGTTTCTCTATTTTTCATGTGGGGCGCTAGCCGGTACCAGACATGTTTTAACCAAGGCGAGTTCAGGGTCCATAAAGCGAAGTAACTCGCCAAGAGTTCATGGGTCCATATGGCGATTTGGCCAACACACAGTCCAGTATAACCATTTGTAATGCGGTAATTTTTCGCAGGCCAAATGGGTAGTAAGGCTGATCTCAGTGAGAGGAAGCCCCCAAGTGACCTATGATTAGGGGAAAGACCGGTCATAGGATTGTAGAAGCATATACGCTATTACCACAAAACGACTTGGGAACAGATTGTCCCCAAGTAAGCCGACCTAATCCAGAGAATCATATAAGGCGCCTATGTTTGAATTGCGCGCTTGTAGCGACTTTGATTCTCTTTGGCTTATCGATACCCAGTTTTGTAATAAGTGCATCATGGCGACTTATGCTCTCTCGTATGGATAGTGTCCATGCTTGGGCGACTTGTTGAGGAGCAAAATAAAATATCCATACTTTCAATAAGATGAAATAGCAGGAAAGCCCTCGAGCTTGTGGGCATCAATTTTATTGCTACATAAAAAGAATGAAAAACTTACAAAAAGCAGAGCTAATAGCTCAAGTGTAATAAGGCCGCAAGTGGGCTATGGTCCAAGGGCGAGTTGACTCAGCCTCTGTGGTTGGCCGATCAGGCCGAAGATCCACCACATAGTATGTCCCGTTGTGAAGACTTTTGCACACCACGAATGGTCCTTCCCATGGTGGTGATAATTTATGCATGCCAGCGCGATCTTGGATCAATCGAAGCACTAAGTCGCCCTCTGAAAGGTTCTGCTCTTGACCCGGCAGCTGTGGTAACGCCGCAAGTCCTGCTAATAGATCGCCGATCGGGCGGCAGCCAAGTCGCGTGGTTCCTCCAAAGCGTCCAAAGAATCTTGACGCGCCAACTCGTTGTCCTGTTCCACATAAGAAACAATTCTGGGCGAGTCATGCCTAATGTCAGTGGGAAGAACAACTTCTGCTCCGTATACCAGGAAAAAGGGAGTAAAACCCGTAGAACGGTTCGGGGTGGTCCGGATGCTCCATAGTATTAAAGGCAACTCCTCAACCCAACACCCTGGGGTGCGTTCCAGGGGAACCATAAGTCGGGGTTTTATTCCTCGCAAAACTTCCTGATTCGCCCGTTCGGCCTGCCCATTAGATTGTGGATGAGCCACTACAGAGACATCAAGCCAGATGTGCTCACGATGGCAAAACTCCTGCATCGCACCTTGTGATAGATTAGTACCATTATCAGTAATAATGCTATGTGGATACCCGAACCGAAAGATCAGTTTTTTCAAGAACTTGACCGCTGTCTCCGCATCACAAGCACCAACAGGTTCTGCTTCGATCCACTTGGTAAATTTATCAACCGTCACCAGCTGATGAGTTTTTTTGTTGGACGACATCTTAAAGGGGCCAACCATGTCTAGCCCCCAAACCGTGAAAGGCCAAGTAATAGGTATCATCCTTAGTTCTTGAGCCGGCACATGAGCCCGTCGTTCGTAACGCTGGCAACCATCACATCGACGAACTATATCTTCTGCATCTGCATGAGCCGTCAACCAAAAGAAACCGTGACGGAACGCCTTTAAAACCAGGGAACGTGACCCGGCATGATGCCCACAATCTCCGGCATGGATGTCGTTCAGAATCACGCATCCTTCTTCGGAAGAAACGCATCGTTGGAATACCCCAGAAGTGCTTCGCTTATATAATTCGCCATTGATGATGACCATGGATTTGCTTCGACGAACAATTCAGTGAGCCAGCACTTCATCCGAAGGTAACTCGCCTGGGGCGAGATATGCCAGATACGGAAGAACCCAATCCGACGTAACACGGAGAGCCGCCACGAACTAGGACTCAGGGTCTGGTATTGCCAACTCCTCTTCTGAGGGCAACATTACGGAAGGATTATGCAAAATATCCAGAAAGACATTGGGAGGAACCGGCTTACGTTGTGAGCCGAGACGCGAAAGGGCATCAGCTGCTTCGTTAAGGCGCCGATCGATATGATCAATTTGATAGCCATGGAGGTGACCCGCCACATCAGACACTGCCCTTCTATAAGCTGCCATCAAGGGGTCCCGAGAATCCCAAGTACCTGAAACTTGCTGAGCCACCAGATCAGAATCGCCGAGACATCTGACCCGCGTGAGGTTCATCTCTTTAGCGAGTCGCAAATGAAGCAAGGCTTCGTATTCTACAGCGTTGTTGGTGCATGGAAACATGAGTCGGAGAACATAACAGAATTTGTCTCCTTGGGGCGAAATCAACACCACGCCCGCCCCCGAGCCTTCCAATTGCCTAGACCAGTCAAAGGAAATAGTCCAGTACGTGAGGTCGGGCCTGTCTTCCGGAATCTGTAATTCGGTCCAATCGTTGACGAAATCAACCAAGGCCTAAGACTTGATGGCTGTGCGAGGGGTGTATCGCACGTGGTGCGGTCTAAGTTCGATCGCCCATTTGGAGATTCGCCCTGTCGCCTCTCGGTTTTGGATGATGTCTCCGAGAGGAGCAGAGTTAACCACCGTGACGGGATGCTCTTGGAAATAGTGTTTGAGCTTTCGACTCGCCATAAAGACCCCATAGACCAACTTTTGCCAGTGCGGGTATCGTTGCTTGGAGAGGGTTAGCACCTCACTAATGAAATACACCGGGCGTTGCACCGAATATTCCGTCCCTTCTTCCTTCCTTTCGATGACCACTGCCACGCTCACCGCCTTGGAATTTGCCGCAACGTACAGAAGCATAGGCTCTTTTTCAGTTGGGGCGGCCAAAACCCGCGGGTTGACCAGCTGCTGCTTCAAGGCTTCAAAAGCTTCATTGGCCTCGTTTGTCCAAACAAAACGGTCATATTTCTTAAGCAACTGATAAAGGGGAATAGCTTTTTCTCCCACGCGGCTTATGAAGCGACTTAAAGCCGCGATACGACCCGCCATCCGTTGAACTTGATTGATATTTGCTGGTTTCCCAAGCGAAGTAATCGCCTCGATTTTGTCCGGGTTGGCTTCAATGCCGCGCTCAGACACTAGGAAGCCCAACAACTTTCCTGCGGGAACACCAAAGACACACTTGGTGGGATTAAGCTTCATCTGATATACCCGCAGATTGTCAAAAGTTTCCCTTAAATCTTCCAAGAGCGTCTCCTTCCTATGAGTTTTGACCACAATGTCGTTAATGTAATCGTGGACGTTGCGTCCGATTTGGCCACAGAGACAATTTTGGATGCAGCACTGGTAAGTCGCCCCGACGCTTTTGAGCCCAAATGGCATGGACACATAGCAAAAAGCCCCGAAGGGGGTTATAAAAGCTGTCTTCTCCTGATCTTCCACAACCATCTTGATTTGGTGATACCCGGAATAAGCGTCCAGGAAACACAAATGCTCGTAGCCCGCCACTGAATCAATGATTTGATCGATATGGGGAAGGGAGAAAGGGTCCTTTGGACAGGCTCTGTTAAGATCTTTGTAATCAATGCACATGCGGAAGGTGCCATTCTTCTTGAGCACCAGGACCGGGTTAGCCAACCATTTGGGGTGGAAGACCTCTACGATGAACCCGGCGGCCAAAAGACGGGCGACTTCTTCCCCGATTGCCTTGCGTCGTTCCTCATTGAACCTGCGAAGATATTGCTGAATCGGTTTTGCTTTTGGGTCAACATTAAGATGGTGCTCAGCGAATTTTCTCGGTACACCAGGCATGTCAGAAGGTTTCCATGCGAAGATGTCCCGATTCTCACGGATGAATTCGATGAGCACGCTTTCGTATTTGGGGTCCAGACCCGCCCCGATAGTGAACTGCTTGGTTGAGTCGCCAGGGACGAAATCCACTGTCTTAGTGTCGTCTATTGGTTTGAACTTGAGGGGCGGCTCGGCGTCTGTTGTTGGCTTCTTTAGAGGTGACATATCAGCCGGATCAACATTGGTCTGGTGATATTTTAGCTCTTCTGCACCGCAAGCGGCTTCTGCGTAAGCCGCATCCCCTTCTTCACACTCTCTTGCGATCCTCCTGTCACCTTCAACCATGATGGGTCCCTTAGGACCGGGCATCTTGAGTTTAAGGTAAACATAGCAAGGACAAGCCATGAAACGGGCGTAAGCCGATCGCCCAAACAACGCATGATAGGGGCTCTTTAACTTGACCACCTCAAACATAAGCGACTCACTCCTGTAATTGGATGATGTTCCAAACGCAACTGTGAGTTTAACCCGGCCTATGGGGTATGCCGATTTACCTGGGATAATTTTGTGGGATACCGTGGTTGAAGGCATTAAATCTTTCTCCAGTAGGTTCATCCTTCGAAAAGTGTCGAAGTATAATATGTTGATACTGCTACCACCATCCATCAGTACCTTCGATAAGGTATATCCCCCATCTTGAGGAGCCACGACCAATGCTAAGTCGTCGGGGTTGTTAACTCTGGGCGGGTGATCCTCCCTGCTCCATGATATAATCTGCTCGGACCAGTGGAGGTACCTAGGGAGTGCCGGCTGTGATACACTGTACGCTCGGTGATTCACCTATTTATCACGCCTACAAGCATTGGTGGTGAAGACGTGGTATTGTCCTGTGGAGGTGGCTGTTGAAAAACTCCGGGCGGGTTATACCGCCGTTGGTTATGCATTGGATACTGACCGCTCTTGGCTGCGAGCCGCCCTGAGCCCCTGGTCCGGGGAAGCCGCCGAACGGGTTCTGGCGTTGGTTAGGTGCTCCGAACTGTTCCTGCCGTTGGTCCGGGTCACCGCTTTGCCCTTTTTTGATCGCCGCCGCCCGAAATTCCCGCATCACGTAACAGTCCTCCCAGGAATGAGTCGCCGGTCTATCCGCCATGGCGTGGTGCGGGCAAGGGCCCTTGAGTATCTCGTTATAATTGCGCGGCTTTTTGCCACTGTAACCCCTCTTCTTCTGGCGCTGGTTGCCGTTGTTGGCATTGGTGTTGGCGACTAAGTCCGAGGATTCTTCTTGCCGCCTTCTCTTGCCGTTCCCTCCGTGATTATGGCGGGCGCGTCCCTGAAAACGGGTATTATTTTTGGACGACTCGCCTTTCCTCGGCGAGTTGGCCTTGCCGCCATCTTCTCCTGGATCTTTAGTGTCGTCCGCCTCGGCATACCTAGTGAGGGTGTCCATTTGCTCCCCCATATCCTGGACTTTTCGCTTGAGTCACCCCAACTTCTGTACCAAGGGCTCATAGTGGCAGTTTTGCTCCAAGATCAGCATAGCCTGAGCCGCCGTGATACCGTCCGACGAGTGAATGATTTCCGTGACCCGCCGCGTCCAGTGGTGAGCCGATTCATTAGGGCGCTGAACGCAGTGCTGTAAATCGACTATTGTCATCGGGCGCTTGCAAGTTCCCCGGAAGTTTTTGATGAAACGCTCTTTTAATTCAGCCCAAGTCTGGATGGAGTTGGGGGCAGGTTTTTTAACCAAGTACGCGCCGTTCCTTCGAGCATCATTGTGAAGTACCTGGCGCAGATTGCTTCACTTACATCCAGCATGTCCATGGCGATTTCGTAACTCTCAACCCATGACGCTGGCTCAAGGTCCGGGGTGTAGTTAGGCACCTTTCTTGGTCCCTTAAAATACTTCGGCATTCGCTCATTGCGAAGGGCGGGGGCCAAGCATGGCACCCCTACCTGCCTACTGCCTCCAACAAGCGGCGCTGGGCCGGTTTGGATGTCTGGGTGATCCCGACCCGGCGGGTCTAGATGATCAGGCGAGTTGACGTGGGGAAAGGGTCGCGGTCCGCTGGTTATGGCGGGCTGGTCCTCTGGCCGGCTCCTGGTGCGGCTTGCCTGGGGGGGTGGACTATAGCCGATCGAGGCTGTGCGAGAACTGGTCGTTTTGAACCACCGCCGTCTTCAACATCTCAATGGTGTTCCTTGCTTCTATTTCAGCCGGGGTGTTGCCATGAATCGGAAGTGACTCTAAATGGCGAGTCGCGGCGTGGACGTTGTCCACCGGGTTGGAAAAGTGACCTCGAGGTGTCTGGAATCGAGGGACGCGATCAACAGCTGGCTGAAGTGGCGGGTTTGGCGGCTGGCCCGACCCTCCTCCTGGAGCGTCTCCTACTCCGGGAGTACGTGGAGTGTCGAATAGGCAGGTCGGGTTGAGATCAGGGGGTAAACGCCACTGGTGCCTCCGCTGATGGACAGCGTCAAATGCGCTTTGATACCTCTCGAGCCGCCAGTTTTCGGTGTTCAGGCGAGCTGTTTCAGTTGTGATTTGAGCTTGCCGGGTTTCGATCCTGGCGGCTTCTACCTCAGCGTCTTGCTGAGCCTTTGCCACCCCATCTCTTAGCTTTGTTAACTCGGCGTTTATCGTGTCCTGGTTTTCTGCTGTTACGGGGGTCGCCATGAGCCTTGTTATCTCTACCGCCAAATCCACCAAGATCGCAGCCGGGCTTCAGGATGTTTCGCCAGTTCCTTCGTTGCATGCCGGGTTTCGCGGGGGCTGAGTCACCCCTGCCATGTAAACGGCGATCTGACGGCGGGTTCGATCGAGACCCTCGGGGTCCATTTCTAGTGACAAGCCTCCGAGGCAGCCCCATGTAGAGACTGAATTGAATCTGACTCGCCCATGGATGACTCGTCATCAGTGTTGACTGGCGTGGTGTCCTGAGTCACCGATCGTTCTGGTTCCTCAGATCCCTGTGTGAAACCAACAAAGACCGGGCAGGTTTGATTTGGCATCGCAACAGGGCAGACGTACCTGGCCGGCCCGACGATGTCGGTGAAGATGTCCGGCTCAGGCATAGGCGATCCAACCATGCCGACAAAGACGTTGATCTTGCCGAAGGGGATTCTGTCGCCGGATTCGATTGAATCGGCCTCGGATCCCCATAGCAAGTTATTGATGTAGTACTTCCCGCGTCGGCTCCGAGTCATGAGCCTCGCTGCATAGCTCCCTGACCCTGGTAGGGCTCCGTTTGAGAACTCAACTCCATCGTGCGCAGGCCCCACGGTGGGCGCCAACCGTCGTGGTTTTGTCACGGCAGATGTCCTCGTGAAAGGACTTAGTGTTGGAGCCATCGCACCTTGGTGGCGACTCAAAGGGGTTGATCGGGAGCGAGACAGAGATTTACCGAGGTTCGGCCCCTCGTAAGGAGGTAAAAGCCTACGTCCTGCTTGGTGTTGTATTGATGGTGTTTCGATTGCAAGGAGGGCGTAACTCGCCTGACCTAGCACTCGATGATTTCTAACCTACCCCTCCTTCCCTGGGACTCGCCTTTATATATAGGTCGAGCCCTTAGGGTTTACAAGAATCCTTGCCCTCACGTAAGTCGTGAGTCTTTCTATCTCTAAATCGCCGTGCCTTCCAAGACTGGAATACTCCCCGATAATTGGTTCTCCACGAGGATCTTGAACCGCCATCCAGCTCCCGGACCTATTGGGCCAAAGCTTAAATCGCCAAAGGATGATTTGCCCACTTGGTGACCCGGACCAACTAGGACGGGTCACACCGCAGATAATATCCCCAACACAGGATGACCACGCTCAACGAAAAGAAGATGAAGATCGCCGCCAATGCGGAGGACATCAAGATGTTGACCTTGAATGTGGAGTCGTTGGATGCCGACACGAAAATGATCATGCAATCCATCCGCTTCAAGATGTTACAGCGACAAATTGATCAGTTGATAGTGGCGGACACTGAGGACGGGGCGGAGAGAGACGTGGAGGTAGAGGCTGCGTATGCGCCATTGACGACACCTTGATCGACATGAAGATTGCTGAGGTAGCTGGTCCGATAGGGCAAAATTGCATGGACTACCGGACTGAAATTCTTTTGAATTCGGGCATGTAAAATCTAAATATAATTGTCTCTTTTTTGGTTGTGATCGGGGCATGCAATCCCACGCTGGTGTGACCCGGTGTGCTGTATGGATTGGAATTTAATTTGGAATTTAAATTACTACCTCCGTCACAGTTTAAAAGACACGCACGTGTATCTAGGTCGTTAATTTGACTTATATAAAATCTATTGTTTAATATAAAATATATATCATTAAAAAATAGAACATCTAAAGTTTTTAATGATATGTTTTTTATAATATATACTTATCATTAAGTTGATCAAATTAATGACCTAGATACACGTGCCGGATTTATAAGCTGAGATGAAGGAAGTACCTTTTATTGACACACATATGTGAGATAGCGTTGAATGATGGCCTTCGACATCAATGCTTGTGAATTTGTTCTCCGAACGGATATAAAAAAAAAATTGCAGGTCACCGTTAGGATGCCCTAGACTGTACAAGATAATATTTTCTTGGCAAAAGAAAGTCAATATGAAACAATTTTTTGTGATACGAGTATGTAGCGGTACAGCAACTCGCGCTAGAGCGCCAGCGGCCTTTCTCCCATTTGCCCATCCTCTCCTCTCTCGAGAAATGAGGAAGCCGTACGTGTTGGTACCCGAACGACGCCACATCCCGGCCATTGAGATGAAGAAGGTGGTACCGAACGACGCCACATAGCGGCCATTGAGAAGAAGGTGTGAGTGATGCTCCGCATGCGGTACCTCAAATAAAAAAACTCGGCCAATGTGTGATATGCATCGACTACCAGCGGCTGAAGCAACTACGCTAACCAAGGTTGAACCGTTGAAGAGCACGTGCGTGTTACCATACAGTTACGCAAAGGTACACTAGTGCTCGTTACATGAGCTTTTTGTTTTCATACGAAGATGGAAATATGGAATGCAAGATCTTAAAGCATTCCATACGAATCCCTCGTATCCGCTTCAAACGTCCAAACAAGCAGCCCGATCATAAAAAAATTCAATTGGACACCTCAAATGCGCCTGACACATCCAGGCTGACCATCATTCCTGAGAGCATCTACAATTGAAACTTGCAAATGCGGCCCCTTAAACATCCGCGGCAACGATCGGTTACTGACCGGGCATGTCCCTGCAGCCACACCTTTTATATTTTTCTCACACGTTCGATCACTTGCACGTGATTCGTGGACAAGAAGGGAGAGAAAAAAAAGAAAAAAAATGTGATACGGGGTGCGGTCGCGTTTTATGAGGCGGACTGACCACGCGTGCCCGGGCGCGTCCGCGAACCCTCATATAGTCCTCATATTTGAGATGGATATGATGGATGCCGGTCAGTCCGGGCATTTGAGATGGGTATGAGGGGTCCGGCTGGATCGACAATTTGTGACCGGTCCTACCCGGCCATTTGAGGCGGATTTGAGTGGTCCGGTCGTAGATGCTTCTAATATCCAGTCTAAATATGAGGTAGCCCGGGCGCGCCCGGACACGTCTGCCACGTCGGCTTGATGGCGTAACCTCACGCGGACACGCACGGAAACCCGAAGGTTCGACGGACGCCTCGACCGTTGCCGCGATGTGAACGCTTCGTGGGGCCACTTCGGCTTGCCACCCGAGGCCATAGCCGGCTATGTAAGCCGACCGGCGTCCCCCAGCCCTAGCACATCCACCTTCTCCCTCGCTCCACCGCCACCCGAGCCCATCCGCCTCCTCTCCCCCGCTCTTTGGCCTCCCCCGTTATAAGTAGAGCGTCGGGGCGCCTCCACTTATCAGGTGGGCCTCCGCCCTGGCTCGCTGATGAGGGGGGCCCGCGTGCAGTCTTCTTTTACCTTCCTCGCTGGACACAGAGGGAGCACAGGAGCGGGAGCCGGCCGGCACGGGAGCATTCTCCGGCGGCTGCAGCCACCCTAGGCCGTGCCCCGACCACCACCAGGCTCGGGGGAGTTAGCCGCCCCAGTTCCCCTACTCGGCGCCTGCAGGGGAGGGCCGCAAGGGCGCCGACGATGGAGGTTGCGGGGAGGCCGTCTACCCCTGGCTTCGGCACCAGGAGCGAAGGGAGAGAGCAGGAGGCGATGTGGAGGAGATGCGGTGGCCTGGGGTCTCCGGCAGGGGAGGAAGGAGGCGAGGGGAGGCTCCGAGCACGCCAACCCCGTGCAGAGGCTGGAGCTCTACCCGCGGCCATGGGGAGAAGAGAGAGCCCGAGAGGAGAGGGGCTCGAGGGGGTTTCCAAGGAGAGAGGGAGAGAGCAAGTGAGGCTGCTGGACTCAGGGAAAGCCATATGGGGAGGAGGAGACGAAGGGAGAGCTCAAAGAGCTTCGGGAGCTCCTGGAGCACTCGTGGGCATGGATGCCACGCATGCCTAAGGAGGGTTGGAAGCTAGCTAGCGTCGGTAGGAGCTTGGACCCGTCAAGGGGAATCATGTGGCGTGCTGAGACAAGCTGTGGTCGCCTGAATCAAGCTCCAGGAAGGAGACAAGGTGTAGAGCACCGTTTCTGCACTCCAGGGAGGTGGTCACCATGGGCACTCGCGTCCACATGGCACACAAGACCAGTCAAACATGTCTGGCACGTAGGGCACCCATGCAGGAGGGAGACTCTGGAGTTTGGAAGCATCTGAGGCTGGTTAGAGATGAGTTTGACTGCTGTTAAGTTTGCAACAACAAACTTAAGGTGGGCAGATAGGGCACTAACTTGAGAGATACTGGAAGAAAAGCATGTCTAGCAGTCTTAGGCATGGTAGGACTTCATTACTGCAAAGTTTCAGCTCAAACAAGGGAGGGTAGCTACTACTTGCTGTTCAAAGCCATGTTTCAGCTAGAAATCCATTTGTAGAAGTGCTGCTCATTTTCTCCGAATGAGCATGCCATCTCTTGGTTCTAAATGAAGCTTTGGCATAGAATAGATGCTCTGGAAAGAGTTGGGGGCTTTGGGTTAAGCAGAAGCATGGGAAGAGAGGTAAAACAATGATCCAAGGGTGAAAATGAGAGAAAGTTACAAAGGGTCCTTTCCCAATAATTGACCAGTGGCCATGGGGATGTTACTGGAGGTAAAATGCAACTATGTGAGGCTGTGGTAGAAAGTTGAGCTCAAGGGTAAAAGTGGAAGGGGTCAAAGAAGCCAATTTAGTGAGTGCACACAAGGTGTTTGATCTGTGGTTAGGCTACCAGATAGATTCCAATGGCTATGAAACTTAACAGGGTCAAATGATAGATGAAAATAGGCTTGCTCACCAAATTTGGGATTTGCTGGAGAAGTTTTCCAATGTAGACTTGGAAAACCCATGGAATGGGCATGAATGGCTTTCTGCTTACAATCTTATTCAAATCAATTCCCACAAATCCAATATTTGGTGTAAGGTCATTATTTGAGCATTAAGGCATGTACAAAAGGTTTGAAGTCAATTCAAGAAACTTTATAATGTAAAGTTTACAAAAGTCAGAAATCAATAGAGAGGGTTTTGGGGGGTCTTAGGACAGGTTCTTCTATACTCCTTGGTGTACTACTTGGTGTGGATGCCTTATTGGAGTATTAAAACATGTCCACCAAATTTGAGCACAATTGGAGATACTTCACAATGTAGAGTTGCTCAAATTTGACTCTGGACAGGTAGGGTTTTAGAGTGATTAGGGGAGCCAAATCAACTTGGATTGAAGTGAAAATTGGCAAGACCATCAATAATATCATTGATGACATGCTAGAATTTTACTGGAATTTATTGAGAATATTTCTTATAGAAATATTTCAAAAGCTTGAAATAGGCAGGAATGGTTTTGGAGGGACTTGCCCAATATTTTGAACATGACCATGTGTTGAAACTCATAAATATGGAATAAATATATCCACTGAGTTTCCCTATATTTTCTTAAATATTTTTGAAAGCAATAAAAATAACTTTCCTTCATAGGAGACCATTTCTGGCCTCACAGAAGGGCTTTTAAATAAAATAATAAAATAACTTTTAAAATAATAATATGGTGGTTTTTGGAATAAATTTTGGTAATAGGTTTTAAATAAAATAATTGGTGCAAAAGAATTTCCCTAATTTGAGGACTTGTAGTACAAACCTCATCTCAGGGGTTTGAAAGTTTAATTCAAGAAATGTCGTTTGGTGAAAATAATATATGGTCAAAATAGATATTTATCTTAAACACATGGCATGATCATTAGGCAGGAGACCATGGAATGAGGAGGTGAGTAGGAGGATGGCAAGAATGAATGAGGAGCAATCACATGCATTCAAGCAAACAGGCAAACAATAGTCACTCCAAGCATCACAAGCATTCACAAAAAAAATTAATTAATCCTAAAATTTGAAATAGTTAATTAGTCAGGAAAGCCAAAAGCTGGGTGTGACAGTTTTAGATGATGCTAATAGGATATTGGTCCATAATATCTTACAAAAATTACTGAGGTGTAGAAAAATAGATGTAATAGATCGATGATTTGATTTTATTGTTAATGGTCTATCTTTCTTGCTTGATATCTACCAAATTATTACTTCACCGCCTCTATAAATTTTCCATTTTTGGGCTTACATGAATTCTATATATCTCATGCAACCCCGGAATGACTCAAATATGTCCATGTTCTTTTCATGTGTCACCCCATTGCCGTCTTTCACCTCTATAGCTTACTATTTGCATTATTGTGTCATGCATTTATCTACACTATGCGTATCTTTGGATTGTAAGGTAATATGTAAAGTAATGGATAAAATTAATTGTTTCCATAAATAAATGATTTCAATGATGTTGTATTTATTGTGCTTTGTATTTGTAAGGACTAATCTAACCAATAATTAAGTTCACAAAAGAACCTCATGTTCCCATAGTAATTATCTTGAACTTTCCCTTTAGAACTCTTTGTAGACATTCCAACCCTCTCCTTTAAAGGTCTCATGATACATTTTTTGGGAATGTTGCATAGCAGATCGATATTTTGCCTTTCCTAAATTACGAAATTATTATTTGCTATCCAAATGTGTTGTTATGTTATCTATATTGTACAAAAACTCCACCCCAATAACATGATGGTTCAAGCTACAAATCCAATATCTCAAGCAGATGGTTAATTATCTATATGATACCATAGCTCCACTTCGAGACAACCTGATTTTTAATGATATAATTTATACCAGTAAGGAGAAAAATATGTGTGCTCTTATATAGTATAGATAATAAAATATAAATGATAGACGATTACGATGTAGTGCATTCAAAGGACTAAGGATGATGCCTCAAAAAGAATATATGCAAAGGCAGTATTTAATTTACCACAATATTTCTGGGTTTGTAGAATTGTATTATTTCCTTACGCATTTTGTGTCAATTAGACCATTTCTTGACAATTCGCTAAGCGGAATGTCCTCGCAAATTGATTATAGAACAAAAAGTAAACATCAATGTGATTACCATGCATTTATTTCCGAGTCACCAATAAAACATGCCGAACTATTATACATGATCAAAGGAATATAGCCCATGCAAAATACTAATATTTGAACTATAATACATGGAAATGACATTCATATCAAACCGCAACACAACAATAATGCTATCATGCAACCACACAGGTAAACACACGCATTATAACAAATCAACCACAAAGATCCGATGGTAGTACAAAATATGCAGCAATTTATACTATGATAGTACTAGCCCTCGCATTTGCGAGGGCCACCTTGCTAGTTGATAAAACAACAAATAATCATGATGATATCAAGAAAATGATCATTTATATAGGCATCATGTTAGACCGACTCGTGCGTGCATCTACTACTATTACTCCACACATCGACCGCTATCCAGCATGCATCTAGTGTATTAAGTTCATGAAAAAATGGAGTAATGCAATAAGAAGTATGACATGATGTAGACAAGATCTATTCATGTAGGAATAGAACTCATATTTTTGTCCTTAATAGCAATGATACATGCGTGCCTTGCTTCCCCTTTTGTCACTGGGAAAGGACACCGCAAGACCGAACCCATCACAAAGCACCTCTTCACATTGCAAGATAAATAGATCCAGTTGGACAAACAAAACCCAAATATCGGAGAAGAAATACGAGGATATAATAATAAAGATTGGATATAAAATAAAGGAAAAATCTGATCATAACCCATTGTTCATCGGATCCAAACAAACACACCGCACAAAAGCATTACATCATATAGATCTCCAATAGACCATTGTATTGAGATACATATAGAGAGAAGAAGCCATCTAACAACTGCCTACGGACCCGTAGGTATAATATGAACTACTCCCACATCATCGGAGAGGCACCAATGATGATGATGAACCCCTCCATGATCGTGTTCCCCTCTGGCGGAGTGCAGGAATAGAGATCTGGATTGGATCTCGTGGTTCTGGAACTTGCGGCGGCTGGAATTTTTTTTATCGATTCCCCTAGGGTTTACGGAATATTGGAGTATTTATAGAGCAGAGAGGCAGTGTAGGAAGCCACCGAGGAAGGCACCACCCACCAGAGCGCACCTGGGCTCCCTGGCGCGCCCAAGTGGGTGGTGCTCCACTTGGAGCCCCCCCGCTAGTACTTCTTTGGCAGATCCTATGTCTTATAGCCCAGAAAAGTTCTCCGAAAAGTTTCATTGTGTTTGGACTCCGTTTGGTACTAATTTTCTGCAAACTAAAAAAACAAAAACTGCAACTGGCATTGGGCACTATGTCAATAGGCTAGTCCCAAAAAATAATATAAAGTTGATAACAACATAACAACATGGAACAATAAAAAATTATAGATACGTTGGAGTCGTATCAGGCACCAATAGTGGAATCACAACACGTCGCATTGTGTGAGGGCGTGAGGAGAACACGGTGGCCTTAGTGACATCTTGGGGAGCATTGTGCCTCCACACCACACCAACGGAGACGTACATCCCCTCAAAGGGAAGGAACTTCGGTAACACATCCTCGTCTCCGACGGTTCCATTTGTGTGGTTATTTCTAACCTTTACTTTGTGGAAAGTTGTTTGTTATTATTATTGTTGCTAGAATCATATAGGTTGTTCATCTAGTTGCATATCTAGTCAACCTATTTGTTGATAATCCTAATTTTTAAAGAAAATCTTAAAATTGCTAGTTGTCTATTCACCCCCTCTGGTCAACCATATTGATCCTTTCAATTGGTATCAGTGCCTCATCCTTTTATTAAGGGTTTCACCACCCAAAGAGTATGGTCGACAACGAGGTTAGGCCGGTGGAGTTGCCCGATGCATTTATTGTGAACTCGGTCTCCCGAGAGGATCTAAATGAGGCCATGTCCACCTTTAGATCCTCAGTGGCTATCGAGGTCAAGAACATGCTCAAAGATTTCCTTGATAACTTCAAATTGTCTACCAATCCATTGCATGTGGTTAATCCCACAACTTTGGACACGGGGACCAATTCTGAAAAGGAGAATGCTAGTAGTGATAGAAATAAATTGCCTCAAGGAACGAGTGGGGAAAATACCTTTGCCTCGGTTCCTCCTCCCGTGGTCTATGGAGGACCGGTTCACCTACCGCATATCATTAACCTCGGTCCTCCACCTAAGCTTGTTAAGAATGATTTTGCTAACTGGGTTTTTTCATATAAAGGCTCATTTGAATCACATATCAACACAGCTTTGGAGAATCATTGAGCAAGGCTACTACCGACATGATCCAGGAAACCTCACTCCGAGGGAAGAGGTTGACAATCAGCTCAATCACTCCGCCTTGTTCATCATTCAAGAAGATGTTCCTATTGAAGATCTTTCTCATTTGTGTCCCTTCACTCGTACCAAAGATTGTTGGGAGCACATCATTTCCATGCACAAGGGAAGCTCTAGTATTCAACGTCGAACTATGAAGTGATACTTGATGAGGCCGATGAATTCGTTGTGATTGGGAATGAGATTCCTCGTGAGCTCAACGAAGGGTGACAACTCTTGCACTTGCTCTTCAAGATCATGGAAGCAAAGATGTGGATGACAATTTGATCAAGCGTAAGTTTCTCAAGGCTATTATGCCTTTCAACAAATCCATGTCCTTCGTCATTCGTCAGAGGCCAGACTTTCACTCCATGTCCTCAAGTGATGTGTTGGATGAGTTCATTGCCATGAACATATTGAACAAGACCGTTGGCAATGCTCTAGCTCGTGTCCAACGGTCAAGAAAAGACTATACCAACCTTGCTTTGAAGGCCAAGGCTGTTTTGGAGGAAGATGACGAAGAAGAGGAATTGTGCCCCGAAGACACCAAGTACGCTTATCACGAGCATATGGCTCTTGTGTCAAGACAATTTTGGGGAAACAAGAGAAACTCAAAGCTCAATTTCTCCAAGAACAACTCAAATGGTTCCAAAGGCAAGCAAAGAGTGAGGACTTGCTACAACTGTGGCAATGTGAGTCACTTTGTGGCTGACTGTCCTTATGAGAAGAGGGAAGACAATGGTGGCAAACTTATTCGCAAAGACAAGGCCAAGCCCTTCCCCAAGAAGAACAACTCCTTCAAGAGGAAGCCCCAAAAGGTGTTGGTGGCTCCAAAAGAGTATCTATCCGATGAGGATGATGACGATGATGCAAGTGGTGAAGTATTGGGAATGGCCAAAGTGTCCATTGCATCTTCTTCCCCAAGAAAGGTGTCCCTCTTCAACACCCCAACGAGAACCGCATTGCCAAGTGCCTTATGGCCAAGGCATCCAACAAGGTAACCTCCAACATCAAACTATCATTTCCACTACCCCCTCTCCTATGGTTAATGGAGATGAACAAGAGGAGGTTAATGATGAAGAAAACTCCTTTAATAGATTCATGAAAAAAATCAAGGGTAAAACCAAGAAGCATTTTGTTGCTCTCTTGGAACAACTCGGAGAGGCTAATGACCTCATCAAAACTCATGAAGAAACTATCTCTACTTTGTAAGGACATAGTCGTGATTATGCGGATGAGATAGCGGATCTCTCCATTGATCTTGAGGGAGAGCAAGGGCTTTGTTTGGCTCTTGAGTGACACAACGATAACCTTGCTAAATTATAAAAAGATTATAATCATGCTCTTGTTCTTACTCGTGTGCTTGAATTTAAAAAGGTTGCACTTGGGGTTGACCATCCTAGACTCGAGAAATAGCTTGACATACTTGACAAGGCCCACAAGGCCTTGAAGAGTGTTCATGCTTCGTTGAAAGAGTCTCATGCTCAACTCCAATTAAAACTTACAAAGGAGATAGCGACATGTTCTCCATTTGTTTTAATTGATAATGCACATGCCACTAACCCGTGTTGTGAGCATGTACATTTTGTGGATAAGAATGCCAAATTAAATGAGTAGCTTGAGAAAATCCTTATGACATGCGTTCAAGGAAAAATAATCTCAATTACCTTCTAAGAAATCAAAAGGAATTGGTTTCTAAGGAAGGAGTTGGGTTTGACCCCAAGGCCAAGAAAAACAAGAAGATCAACACCAAGCAACGCCCTTGCATAAAAACTCCTTTGTCAAGGCCGGGGAGGGTACTCACTAAAATAAGAAGAGCAAAGCTAAGGGTGGTAATGCCAAGAAGGGCAAACCCCTCCATCCTAACGACGTCGGCGACTTTAACCCATCTTATGTTTTATGTCGTGCTAGTGATGGAAATGTATTTGCTGAATTTGTTGGTTCCCTTCACGAGTACATTGAATGTTCTATTTGTGTTCCTAAGACCCTTGTTACTAAGCTCAAAGGACCCATTAAAGAATGGGTACCTCAATCCGAGCATTGATCATGTGCAGGAGTTTGCTTCCGGTGGAGCGTCATGGTTGCTTGATAGCAGATGAACAAATCATATGACCGGAAGAAGGGACTTGGTGGTGGACGTTCATCCCGACCCATCCATGGCCACCCAAGTCTCATTTAGTGATGATGCAATTTCAAAGGTATTGGATCTTGGCAAGGTGGTAATTTCTCGAGAACTTACCATTGAAAAGGTCATGCTTGTTGAGACCCTTGCATACAATTTACTTCCCGTTCGTCAACTTGCGCTCATGGGTTTTAGTATGTTCTTTGGTATTTACTTTGTGGCCCTTTTGTGGAGCGGGACACCTAAAGTAGCTTTTGTTGGGCATGTCGAGAATGATCTCTATGTGGTTAACTTTTCATAGCGACCCACTAAGACCGTGACTTTACTAATGGCTAAAGTTGATATTGGCTGGCTTTGGCATCACCGGCTAGCCCATGTCAATATGGGATCTTTGCAAAGTCTCCTCAAAGGGGGCCACGTTATTGGACTAATAAATGCAAATTTTGCTAAAGATCATGCTTGCAGTGCGTGCATTGAAGGAAAGCTACATAAGACAGCTCAGCGCCCCACAACTACCATATACTCGAAGAGGCCTTTGGAGCACCTCCACATGGATCTCTTTGATCCTCCTTCTTTTGATAGTCTTGGGGGAACAAAGTATTGCTTGGTGATAGTGGATGATTACTCAATATATACTTGGGTATACTTCTTCAAGTGGAAGAGTGAGACTCAATAAACTCTCACCGACTTTGCCAATGAAGTTCAATGTCAACATGATGCAAAGATATTGATGATTAGAAGTGACAGTGGCATCGAGTTCAAGAATGACACCTTAAATGGATTTCTGAGTGCCGAAGGAATGAAGCATCAATACTCCACACCATATACCCCTCAACAAAATGGTGTAGTGGAAAGGAAGAATGAGACGTTGATGGATGCGGCAAGAACCATGATGGAGGAGTTTAAATCTCCATATAACTTTTGGACTGAAGCCATCAACATCGCATGCCATGCATCCATTCGGCTCTACCTCCATAAAGGCTTGAACAAGCCTCCGTATGAAATTCTTACCGGTAACAAGCCCAACCTCAAGTACTTCCGGGTGTTTGGTTGTAAGTGTTTCATTCTTAAGAAAGGTGCTTGTTTGTGTAAATTCGAACCTACATCTCAAGAGGGCATATTTGTGGGTTATCCTACAAAATCTCGTGCTTATCATGTCCTCAACAAGTCCAATGGACTCATTGAGGAGACGGGTAACATGGAGTTTGATGAGAATAATGGCTCCCAAGTGGAGCAAAGTGGTCTTTGTGATGTAGGTGATGGAATTCCTCCCCAAGCCATAAAAAGAATGGATGTGGGTCACTTCCTGTCCATTGAGGAACCCCTTGTGGCAGAAGGAGAAGGACAATGTTCCACTCAAGTGGAACCATCACCAACGCAAGACCCACACGCTTTCGTAGAACAAACTAAAGGCCCTCAAACTTGTGATCAATATTGATACGTCCATTTTGCATCATGCTTTTATGTTGATATTTATCGCTTTATGGGCTGTTATTACACTTCACGGTACAATACTTATGCCTTTTCTCTCTTATTTTACAAGGTTTACATGAAGAGGGAGTATGCCGAAAGCTGGAATTCTGGCCTGAAAAAGGAGCAAGTTTGATATACCTATTCTGTGCAACTCCAAAGGCCGTGAAAATCAACAAGGATTTTTTTGGAATTTATAAAAAATACTGGGCGGAAGAAATACCAGAGGGGAGCCACCAGGAGGCCACAAGCCTGCTAGGCGCGGCCTACCCCCCTGGCCACGCCTAGGGGGCTTGTGGGCCCCCTGTTGGCCCTCTGGCTCCCCTCTTTTGCTATATGGAGGGTTTCGTTCCAGAAAAAATCAAGAGGAGACTTTCAGGAGGAATCGCCGCCGCCACGATGCGGAACTTGAGCAGAACCAATCTAGAGCTCCGGCAGGGTCGTCCTGCCGGGGAAACTTCCCTCCCGGAGGGGGAAATCGTCACCATTGTCATCACCAACACTCCTCTCATCGGAGGGGACTCATCAACATCAACATCTTCATCAACACCATCTCATATCCAAACCCTAGTTCATCTCTTGTAACCAATCTCCGTCTCGCGACTCCGATTGGTACTTGTAAGGTTGCTAGTAGTGTTAATTACTCTTTGCAGTTGATGCTAGTTGGGTTACTCGGTGGAAGATTATATGTTCAGATCCTTGATGCTATTCAATGCTTCTCTGGTCATGAATATAATTATGCTTTGTGAGTAGTCACTTTTGTTCCTGAGGACATGGGATAAGTCATGCTATAAGTAGTCATGTGAATTTGGTATTCGTTCGATATTTTGATGCGTTGTATGTTGTTTCTCCTCTAGTGGTGTTATGTGAACGTCGACTACATAACACTTCACCATTATTTGGGCCTAGAGGAAGGCATTGGGAAGTAGTAAGTAGATGATGGGTTGCTAGAGTGACAGAAGCTTAAACCCTAGTTTATGTGTTGCTTCGTAAGGGGCTGATTTGGATCCACTGGTTTAATGCTATGGTTAGACTTTGTCTCAATTCTTCTTTCGTAGTTGCAGATGCTTGCGAGGGGGTTATTCATAAGTGGGATGTTTGTCCAAGTAAGGGCAGCACCCAAGCACTGGTCCACACATATATCAAACTATCAAAGTAGCGAACGCGAATCATATGAACATGGTGAAAACTAGCTTGACAGAAATTCCTGTGTGTCGTTGGGAGCGCTTTACCTCCTATAAGAGTTTGTCCAGGCTTGTCCCTTGCTACAAAAGGGATTGGGCCACTTTGCTTCACCTTTGTTACTATTGTTACTTGCTACTTGCTACGAATCATCTTATCACACAACTATCTGTTACCGATAATATCAGTGCTTGCAGAGAATACCTTGTTGAAAACCACTTGTCAGATCCTTCTGCTCCTCGTTTGGTTCGACACTCTTAATTATCGAAAGGACTAAGATAGATCCCCTACACTTGTGGGTCATCAAGACTCATTTCTGGCGCCGTTGCCGGGGAGTGAAGCGCCTTTGGTAAGTGGAATTTGGTAAGGAAACATTTGTATAGTGTGCTGAAATTTATTGTCACTTGTTACTATGGAAACTAATCCTTTGAGGAGCTTGTTCGGGGTATCTTCACCTCGAACGGAAGCACAAGGAGTTGCTCCTAAACTTTCTGCACCTACTGAAAATATTTGCCATGAATTTCCTTCGGGTATGCTTGAGAAACTGCTGGGTAATCCTTTTACAGGAGATGGAACATCACATCCCGACTTGCATCTAATCTATGTAGATGAAGTTTGTGGTTTATTTAAGCTTGCAGGTTTGCCCGAGGATGAGGTCAAGAAGAAGGTATTTCCCTTATCTTTGAGGGATAAAGCATTGACATGGTAGAGGCTATGTGATGATACTGGATCATGGAACTACAACCGATTGAAATTGGAATTTCATCAAAAGTTTTATCCTATGCATTTGGTACATCGTGATCGAAATTATATTTATAATTTTTGGCCTCGTGACAGAGAAAGTATCGCTCAAGCTTGGGGGAGGCTTAAATCAATGTTATATTCATGCCCCAACCATGAGCTCTCGAGAGAAATTATCATTCAAAACTTCTATGCTCGGCTTTCTCATGATAATCGCACCATGCTTGACACTTCTTGTACCGTTTTTTTAAAGAGAGATATTAACTTCAAATGGAATTTATTGGAAAGAATTAAATGCAACTCTAAAGATTGTGAGTTTGATGAAGGTAAGGAGTCAGGTATGAATTTCAAGTTTGATTGCGTTAAATCCTTTGTCGAAAAAAATACTTTTTCTGATTTTAGCGCTAAATATGGACTTGACTCTGAGATAGTAGCTTCATTGTATGAATCATTTGCTGCTGATATTGATCCCCCTAAAGAGAAGTGGTTTAAATATTATCCTCCCTTAGAAGTCAATGTAGCTAAACCCAATCCAGTTCAAGAGAAATTCATTGCTTATAATGATCCTATTGTTCCCAGTGCTTACATTGAGAAAACACCTTTCCCTGTTCGGATAAAGGATCATTCTAAAGTTTCAACTGTGATACGTAGGTGCTACATTAGAACACCTACACCCCTTGAGCAAATTAGAGTTGAACCTAGCATTGCTATTATCAAAGATCTCCTGTCCAATAATGTTGATGGCCATGATATTCACTTCTGTGAAGATGCTGCTAGAATTGCTAAACCACATGCTAGAGACAAACATAAGCGTGTTATTGGCACGCCTGTTGTTTCTATTAAGATAGGAGATCATAGTTATCATGGTTTATGTGACGTGGGTGCTAGTGTTAGTGCAATACCTCAATCCTTATATGATGAAATTAAAGATGAGATTGCACCTGTTGAGATGGAATCTATTGATGTCACTATTCAGCTTGCCAATAGAGATACTATCTACCCTTTGGGAATTGTTAGAGATGTTGAAGTCTTGTGTGGTAAAATGAAGTGTCCTGCAGATTTTCTCGTTCTTGCTACCACACAAGATAGCTTTTGTCCCACCATATTTGGCAGACGTTTCCTCAATACTGTCAATGCTCATATGAAAGAGGTAGACAACCTCATGAAAAGGAGTTGCCTTGTAAGGATGTAATTATTGTCGTAGCTTCTATTGTTGTGCCTCCTACTGATCCTTTAGAGCAATACTTGCTTGAGCATGAAAATGATATGCATATGGATGAAATGAATGAGATAGATAGAGTTATCTTTGAACAACATCCTATCCTTAAGAATAATTTGCCTGTTGAACTGCTTGGAGATCCACCCCCACCAAAGGGTGATCCTCTGTTCGAGCTTAAACAGTTGCCTGATACTCTTAATTATGCCTATCTTGATGAAAAAGAGATATATCATGTTATTATTAGTGCTAGCCTCTCAGAGCATGAAGAAAATAAGTTACTGAAAACTCCGAGGAAGCACCATGCTGCTATTGGATATACTCTTGACGATCTTAAGGGCATTAGTCCCACTCTATGCCAACACAAAATTAAAACTGATCCTGATTCCAAACCAGTTGCCGATCATCAACGGAGATTATATCCTAAGATGAAAGAGGTAGTAAGAAAAGAAATACTGAAGCTCCTGGAAGCGGGTATTATCTGTCGGGGGGATCACCCCGGGGTAAGCTCATCAAGTCTGCTCCTTCATTTCCGGCCCAAAGGACATGAACATATACAGTTTCCTAAGTCCCAAGTCTTCTGGCCGGCTAGGCCGCGCCTACCGGCTAGAGGACGAAGCGGTCATCCCTCTGGTCGGCCAGGCAACCCCTGCCGGCTAGAATCGAGGCGGTTACCTCTTCTGAGCCAGCCGGGTCCAGCGAGCCGGCTAGGAATGAGGCGGCCGCACCCAAGCCGGCTAGCCAAGCAGGCTAGCCGGCCGAGGATCACCAGTCACATCAGATCGTAGGTCAGGAAGAGACCTTACGATTAAAGGTAGCTACGCGTCAGGAAAGCTACTGGATCGGGGCGTCTGGCAGGTACGAGCGTCGGCGGCCACGTCGCTGACCTACCCCGGCTCTGATCCATCACCTAGCATAGTGTCGGACCATCGCACTTCCACTCCATTACTGCACTCGACGTGGGGAACAGTGGAGCACTTCCACTCCATTACTGCACTCGACGTGGGGAACAGTGGAGGCGGTCGTACTACCTGCCCATGATCAATCTCGCGGGATGACGCTTGACGAACAGCGCGTGCTCGGCATCAACCTTATGCGAGAGCCCCATTGGCCAGCCGGCGGGTCCCACTGCCAATCGAGACCATGCAGCCGGCGGGCCCCTCGAGCGAGAATACAAGACTCTAGTGCGCCCCTGGCCAGCCGGGTCCCACACTTGTACCCTTTATCCATATTGTAGGCCGGCGGGTTCGTCTATAAAACCCCCCGGTCGCCCTCCATGCAAGGGGGCCGATCATTCCACAGTCGAACAACACTACATACTCACCAACCACACAGAGAGAGGCAGAGACGAGCCGGCTGCTCCCCTCTTCCTCCTCCCAACAAAGCTCCAGGAGCAACTATGTACTCTGTTCATACACATCAAACACTCTTGCAGGACTAGGGGTATTATCTCTGCGGAGAGCCCTGAACCTGGGCACATCGTGCGTTCCATGCGTGTACCAACCTCGTTCCCAACGCCCACCTTTGTCCCTTCGGTTCTCACCGACTTTAGCCTACCTATGGCATATGTTGTGAGTATTCACCAACATTTGGCGCCCACCATGGGGCCGATGGCGGCATCGGCTGGCTTTACGCGCTGGGCGGGGCCCCACACCTACACCACCGGATGCATTGCGTCCGGATCAGTTTGCATGCCCGTGGAGCCCGCTTTCGACGAGGCAACACACATGATGATCGACGTCCCCATCCGCCATGCGGATTCGGACGAAGATTCTGATGATGAGGCACTTCCTAGCGTCGTCGTCACTGCTATGGAGAACCTCAACGTTCTCTTCAGCGACCTACGTCTCAACGATGGTCCGCGCTACTTCGGCGAGGACTTCGACGTTGAGGCGCTCTGCGCCAGCTTCAGCAGGCTCTCTATCCCTAAGATGCATGTCCATGACGTATATCCCAGCAACGTCCTCATCTTTGACGGCCCTCCGGCGTCGGTGGGGTTGTTCACCCCATACCACGTTGCTGCCGTCTCCAACGACGTGGAGGTGATGGTTATCGGCGCCGGCACCAGCACGGCTCCCGACAAGGCATCAGCAGATGCTAGTGAGCCTGCTGCTGCCACCGCCGACACTCTTCGGGACGCCATAGCCGGCCTGAAGACACCCGTCATAGCTTCCACAAACCCTGTTGACGTCCTGGCCTCACTGGAGGAGGCTCGCAAGCGTATCTTAGAGGAGGGTATCACCGTCGCTTCGGCAAAGCGTCGGATGGATGCCACGCAACGCGAGTATAACTCCGCATACGGCCTCACTCCGATTTCCGAGGCTCCTAGTCATCTTGGATCGGTCCGCAGTCGCGGCCGGTTCATCGCCGAAGTCCTAGGTGGCGATGTGCCCACCAACGAGACCCCCGCGGCCAACATGCGAGCGGACCAGGCGGCCATGGAGGAGATGGTGAACCTGGAAGGCGACGAGCGCGCCTTCCAGGAGAAGCGGGTCAAGGACCTCCTTGACGCCGCCAACTAGCAACACGCTAGGTTTGACCCCAGTCAGGCCCAGTCAGAGTCTCCGGGACCCAACCCCGGAGCACGCTGCAACCCTAGCGGTCAGCATCATGCAGAAGGATCTTCCTCGCATCGCCCCCCCGGCCGGAGGGGCGAGCGAAGCCAACACCGGCGCTCCGAGCGCCAGAGTGAGCACACTTCGGGCTTGCGTCGCGGAGGGGGCGAAGGCGACTCGGAGTGTGAGACTCTTCCCCCGCGAAGAACTCATGTCTCCGGTTCGCGAGGTGCCTCCCCTCCCGCCACTCGGGCTGGCGCTCATACTTCCCAGGATGATCGGGACGCCCGCCGGCGTCTCATCGTCCTGGCCCAGTCAGCCCTCCTAGAGGAAGACGGTCCCACCGGTCCGGCCTGCTTTGGCCCCCGGATCCGAGGGGAGCCGTTCCCCCGGGGTTTCACCTTGCCTCGGGACACGCCCAAATACAACGACACGACCAAGCCAGAGGACTGGCTGATTGACTACACCACGGCTGTCGGGATTGCCAGGGGCAACAAGCGCGTAGCGGTCCGCTACGTGCCACTCATGTTGGCCGGCTCGGCTCGGACTTGGCTTAAAAGCCTTCCGGCCGGGAGCGTCAACTCCTGGGTGGACTTCGAGGAGGCGTTCGTCCGCAACTTCACTAGCACCTACAAGCGCCCTAGCCGGCCCCGCGAGCTGGCCATGTGCATCCAGAAGCCCGACGAACCCCTTCGCGACTACGTCACCCGGTGGACAGAGCTCCACAATTCCTGCGAGGGGGTGCATGAGGTACAAGCCATCCAGTACTTCATAGACGGTTGCCGAGACGGCACCCTCCTCAAGCACAAGCTTATGTGCTCCGAGCCCACCTCTCTGGCGGTGCTCATGGCCAAGGCGGACAAATACGCCACGGCTGACTCGACAATGCGCGTCAAAGTGACCGCCTCGGATAAGGCTGTGCCAACGCCGGCTACTCCCAATCCGGCTAGGGACAACCGAGGCGGCCAGAACAACAACAAGCGCAAGGCGGATCACATGGATTCGCGCTCCAACAACAAGTTGGTAGCAAGTGTGGAGGGTGAGACGTCGGCTCCTCAAGCCGGCCCTCCGCGGAAGCGCGCCAACAGGAACAACACCAACTGGCTGCCCAAGCAGTCCTTCGAGCAACTCCTCGACGCCACCTGCAAGATACATTCTGGTGCGCAGCCGTCCACCCATACCCTTCGATAGTGCAGCTTTGCACGCCGGCTGTCGCAAGAGGATGGTCTGCCGACTCCCCCAGGTATGCAGGAGGCACCTTGTGCACCGGCTCCTGGTCCTGCTTCGGCTCCGCCGCCGCCTCCTCGCGACGACGGCCACCTCCACGACGACTACCCTCATCAAGACAGAGCATTCATCGTCTTCACCAGTGAAGGCGATGACAAGCACAGCCTGTGCCAGAGGCGGCGCGAGGTGAACGCCACGGTTCCCCCGGTTCCTCAGTACATGCATTGGTCTGACAAACCAATCACATGGAGCCGGGTGGATCATCCTGTGGTGATGCCCAACCCGGGGTCATACGTGCTCGTCCTCGACCCCACCTTCGCCTCCAAGAGGCTCACCCGCCGATTCTCCCGGGTGCTGGTCAACGGCGGCAGCAGCATCAGCATCCTCTACCTCGACACTCTCCTCAAGCTCAAACTCAAGGAGACGGACGTCTTGCCGACCAGTACTGTCTTCCATGGCATCGTACCTGGACAGTCCTGCTCTCCCATTAGCAAGATCCAGCTGGACGTCCTGTTCAGCGACAATGCCCACTTCTGCCGAGAGTCCATATGGTTTGAGGTAGTGGCCTTCAGCAGCCTGTATCACGCGTTGTTGGGAAGACCAGCTCTGGCCAAATTTCTGGCTATTCCGCACTACGCCTACCTAAAGATAGGTACAAGGCCAAATTTCTGGCTATTCCGCACTCTGGCCAAATTGCCGGGTCCCAAGGGCATCATCACTGTTGTTGGCGACTACAAGAAGTCGCTCGAGTGTGCCCAAGATAGCAGCCGCCTCGCCGACGCCCTGGTGATTGCTGAGGAGAAGCGGCAGATCGACCGGCTCGTGGCCCAGGCTACGGAGCAGCCGGCGATTTCTTCTCCTTCGTCCCAGTCGGCCGGCGAGGGCTCTTTCAAGCCGGCTAAAGAGACCAAGCAGGTTCCACTCGACCCTGCTAACCCAAAGCAGTGCGTCACCATCGGGGCTGGCCTTAGCCCCAAATAGGAAGGCGAGCTCGTCGACTTCCTTCGTGAGAATCGGGACATCTTTGCATGGTCCCCAAAGTACATGTTGGGTGTTCCGAGGAAGTACGCCGAGCAAAAACTTCACGTGCGACCGGATGCAAAGCCGGTGAAATAACCCTTGCGCCGCTTCGCCGAGGGGAAGCGACGCACGATCGGAGAAGAGATCACCCGGCTCCTTGTAATCGGCTTCATCATGGAGGTTTTCCACCCGGACTGGCTGGCTAATCCAGTCCTGGTGCTGAAGAAGAACAACACCTGACGAATGTGTATCGACTACACCAGCCTGAATAAGGCCTGTCCGAAAGACCCTTTCGTGTTGCCTAAGATAGATCAAGTGATCGACTCCACTGCAGGCTGCAAACTACTATCTTTTCTGGATGCTTATTCCGGCTACCATCAAATCAAGCTGGATCCAGCTGATCGCCTAAGTACCTCCTTCATCACGCCCTTCGGGGCCTACTACACCACCACCATGACGTTTTGTCTGAAGAACGCAGGTGCGATGTTCCAACGCTGCATGCAGCAGTGCCTACTGCCGTAGATCGGCAGAAACATCCACGTCTATGTGGATGACATCATCGTCAAGACGAAGCAGCACTTCAGCCTCCTCGACGACTTGTGGGAGACGTTCGCCAACCTGCGCGAGTACAAGATCCGGCTCAACCCGGAGAAGTGCATCTTTGGGGTTCCAGGCGGCAAACTCTTGGGGTTCTTCGTGTCCGGCCGCGGCATCCAAGTGAACCCCGAGAAGATTGGCACCATCGAGCGGATGGTGCGGCCGACTCGAATCCTTGACGTCCAGAAGTTCGCCGGCTGCCTGGCGACTCTCAGCCGGTTCGTTAGCCGGCTTGGCGAGAAGGCCCTTCCACTCTACCAGCTCATGAAGAAGACAACGAAGTTCGAGTAGAACGACCAGGCAGACGAAGCCTTCCGCGACCTCAAGCGGGTCATCTCGAGCCTGCCAATCTTGGCAGCGCCGTCTGAAAGGGAACCCATACTCATATACATCGCAGCAATCACTCGCGTGGTTAGCGTAGTGTTGGTTGTTTAGCGCAAGGAGGAGGGCAAGGCACTGCCAGTGCAACGCCCTGTATATTACCTTAGCGAGGTTTTGTCCGCCTCCAAGCAGAACTATCCGCATTATCAAAAAATGTGTTATGGTGTTTACCTTGCTGCAAAGAAGTTGAAGCAATACTTCCAAGAGCATGTCATCACTGTGGTAAGCACTGCTCCACTTTCAGAGATCATGGGCAACCGCGATGCCACGGGCAGGATTGCCAAATGGTCCATCTCTATGGCGGACCATGATATCCGGTACGAGCCCCACACCGCCATCAAATCTCAGGTAGTGGCCGAATTCTTAGTCGACTGGGCCGAGACCCAATTTGAGTCACCGCCTCGAGACTCCATGCATTGGCGGATGCACTTCGATGGCTCGAAGATGCGGACAGGACTGGGAGCCGGCATCGTCTTGACGTCTTCGAAAGGATACCAGCTCAAGTATGCTCTCCAGATCCACTTCACCGCCTCAAACAACATCACCGAGTACGAAGCACTTGCTCACGGCCTCCGGCTTGCCAAGGAGATTGGCATCCGGCGGCTCATATGCTTCGGTGATTCAGACCTGGTGGTACATCAAGTCTCTGGTGAATGGGACGCCAGGGCCGCTAACATGGCAAGCTACCGCTTCCTCATCCAGCAGCTCAGCGGTCCCTTCGAAGGCTGTGAGTTCCACCATGTTCCCAGGGCAGAAAACGAGGCGGCTGATACACTGGCAAAGATCGGCTCCACGAGACAGGCATCGATCTTTGTGCCGGCTGACTCTATGGTGCAAGCACCGTCATCTCCACCA